>NC_092335.1:86140000-86478333 GCF_046630445.1 Rutidosis leptorrhynchoides | reverse complement strand
ATGGTTTTTCAGCTTTGTTTTTCAAGAAGACATGGGATATTATCGGGGCTGAAGTCACGGAGGCAATAAAGGAGTTCTTTATTAATGGTTAATTTCTCAAAGAAATCAATCACACGGTTATCGTATTGCTTCCAAAGACTAATGTTCCTTCTCAGGCCAACGATTTTCTCCCGATTTTCGTGTTGTAATGTTTTATATAAAATTATTAATAGGATTGTTACGAATCAGATTAAAACAGAGGTTATTTTATCTAAATAGAGGTACCCCTCGATGTGCCTTTAAGGTGGACATTCAGAAAGCATATGATACAGTTGAATGGAATTTTCTAGAGGTTATTTTAACTTATTTCGGGTTTCATAAAACCATGGTGTCTTGGATCGTGAAATGTGTTGGTTAAGAATCCAATTATAATATTCAAAAGTTAATCACTTTGTTTTGATGATGACACAAAAGAGATAAATGCTTAATCACATGTAAGACGACATGAGTTCATAAGCCTACACTATCTCTAGCAAAAGACCAAGACATAAATAATTGACTTGGTAAAAATGCTATGCGGTTGCACCACGGTCGACCACAGGTCTGACTGTGGATGCCCTGTACCAACGGCTACACCATTTTTCAAAACTATTGAGTTGCGGTAAACCCCATGGCCGACCGTACGTCAACCGCAGTTTTCACTGTAACCGAATTCAACCAGTTTGAGTTAGACCACGTTGAAGCATCTATAATTTACAAAACCTTTTTAAACATACTTATAATAGTTGCCTTCTTTGATTTCAAAAGAGTTTTGAACCAAAAGACGTTAATTTTTACTAATCACACATAATGACATCTTAATGCTATTTTAAGCTCAAATAAGATTAAACATAAAAATGTTTTACTCTTATCTTATTACAAAATATCATTTAATACATACTAATGATGGTCATTAAAAGTCCCAACAAAAGAGGGGTACTCTCCCATGACTCTTATGTATCATTTTTATGTATGTGTTGTTAATTATGAACTAGTAAATTGTTGTAATAATCTCCAAGTAAGTTCCAACTAGATTCAAACTATTTCATTTGAGATGTAACAATGTTCCAAAGAGCAAGATAGTTCCATTAACAAAATGGCAAGTAATTAAGAAGGGTTGATGAAGTTTTGGAAGGTAATGCTTTGTAAAGAGACAAATATCTGCAATTACCCAATTAAGAAATCAATGACAAATGGTCAAAGCTTGAAGACTTTCTTCTTTTGAGGACATTTCAACTTCCACACTTATGTCCAAAACAAAAAGAGTAATGCGGATGACTTCAGAGATAATTGGCTTCTAGTTGCAGCCATCCAACAAGGAAAAATGACAAAGTTCAAAGGACAAAAACGGCTATATATTCGAATGTTAGTGGTACACGGTCGAACCACGGTCGACCGTGCGGTGAGTCGTACTGCTTTCAGGCTGATTTCTCTTTCCTATAAAAGTCAAGCCTTGAAGCATTTGAAGACTCACCTCTTGCACTCATATTTTCTTATATTCGCTGATATCATTCTTATAACTCATTGTAATCTTTTTAGAGTGATTTTAGTATGAGTACTTATAAGCTTAAGTTGTAAGTTTACTTGTAAACTATCTTCTTAAAGGGTTCTAGAAGGTAATTGTGTTTGCACTGTTGACATAGTGTACACGTCATAACACAAATGTATACTACCGCCTATATACAAGCTTATGGGGTCACACACTTTAGCATTTAGACACCAATTATTATATATTGTTGATATAAAATTATAACCTATAGTTTGAAAATATAGTTTAATTAAATATAATTTAATTAAATATAAAATGCTCAACGAACCGTTGGATCACAAATATTAGATGGACTTATTTTAATATAAAATATAATACAAATGGGCCTAGTATTGTTTTTTGTCTACACCGACATCTAAAGGGTTGTATTGTGCTTATAATATACTACGTAACACATCAAGAAAGAAAAATAAGTGTGCATTTTTTTCTTTAGCCTTGAGTTGACGGCAAAACACAAAAAGAAAAAGAATGTTTTTTTATTTTTTTATTTTTTTTATTTTTTTACGAAATACGCAATAGAAGGAAAAGGGTTTTTCACCCCTTCTGTTTTGACGTCACATTTGTTTACGGAGTATACAATAAAAATAAAAGAAGCCATATTTGTGTGGATGTCGTGGTTGCTTGGGAACACAAGAAAAAGGCTGCTACATGCCTAATCTCTTAAAGGGGGTTTTCTTTTGGGATTGTTTTAAACGGTGACATGATTCAAAAGCAAAGAAAACATAGTGTTTAGTTTTGTTTTCGTTGAGCAGTATATTCAGTTTCATTATTTAATCAAAAAGTATGATCAATTATTGTTTCCGGTTATGGGTTATATACGGACTAGCATCCGATTAGTGTTGATCGACGTGCTGTGTGGATCAACCATAGAGATATTCATACACTTTGAATATATGTTTCAATCTAGACGTAGACAATTGTTTCTACCACTCTTGCATCGCTCGCTAAAGGTACATCTAAACTCCACTTTGTGAATATATATTATCCGATAATTATTAGTGGTGTAATTGGATCTTGTTGGGAACCGTTAATCGTGTGAAAGTTTATATTAAAATAAATGATATTTATTGTAAAGTTAATAAAAGATGTTTATTAATGAATGAAAATATATTTATTTTATCATTCCGCTGCGTTTTTGATTTTAAAAGTACACACGGTTTCCATCAGTGGTATCATACCCGCTTTTACACCGTTTTAATTGTCGTGAGATTATTCTTTAGATCTAGCTTTGTGGTGTATTGGTGAAATTCGAAACCTTTTTGGTTTTAAAGTCAAGTTGATTGATTTAGACTTAACCTCATGACGCACAAATATAATTAAAAGAATATCACTATTTTAAATTGTAGATTTAATTGTTATGGCTTGAGTTATTATTATAATTGTAGATTGTTTTATTCCATGGTTATACACATGCATTGTAACCATGGACAAGCCATATGTATATTTTAATAATGTAGTTATTAAAATTGTGGTTGCATACATAGCCCATGATGCCCCGACCTATGTATATTGTTGTGATTGTTGGTCATGGCAGTTTTAAGCCATGTATTGATTTATTGAGAGGCCGTGAAGCCAAAGTTGTATTGTATTTATTTTCGATTTCATAGTTTTGTAATTTGGTTTACTTTAAATTGTAAAAGTATTAGATTAGTTGTATTCTTCAATTTTAAATAAATGTACAAAGATGAAGAATGAAGATTGAAGATAAAGATGCGACATGGTTTTGGCTTAGAAGATGGTGCACAGATCAAATTAGAAACAAAGGCGTTAGGCAAATTTTCACTTGGTTCTTGAATCAAGTGGGAGCTATGGTATTGTCCTTAGTTTGGCCTCTTGATCCCATGTCGGCTCATGGGATCAAGCATAGGATTTTGGGCTAGGCTATGTATGTGTGTGATGCATGATTGTGTTTTATTTTTTTCGCATTTATATATATAATTGTTGATTATAGTATATGCTAAATGTTTTTAATAGAAACGTTAAATAAAACACGTAACGAGTTTAAAGATTAAAATTGCTGATTTTAAAAGTTAAACTCTAACGAGTTTAAAATTGATAATTTTAAAACTCAAATAATATATATGGGCGACATCTTTTTTAATTTCTTTTAAAACGATGCACGTTTGTGTATTTGTTATTTTTATATCTTAGAAATTAAATAGCAAATTAGACACACAAACATAATCGACATTTTCAATTGGTTAAAATGTTTTTTAACTAATAGTGTAGCGAATCTTGTGTGCATGCATTATTCGTTGATACGAACTTTTTCTAAAATACCCGTTAAATTTAAGTCATGCCATCCAATGAGCTTGCAAACACTCCTCGTTATTTTTCTGATCTAGTGAGACTAGGCTGAATTATAGCCACGAGGTGGATTTTTCGATCTAGTGAGACTAGCGTGAATTTCAACTGTTTCCAAATTGGACGACTTAATCGTATTCACGGTGAGACCTGAGTTCGAGGCAAGGATGGGACAAACATGTCATTAGATAATAGTGGTTTGTTGGACTACATATATCCCTAGGTCCCATAAAGATCTAAGAGTTGCACTTGCAATGCAATTGGTACCCGCTACCTACCAATAGACTCCATAACTGCTAGCTGATCAACAGATGTGGCTATGGAACCTCTATGTGGATCTTAGGCTTTCGTAAATTAATTGTTTTTAAAAATATTATAAAAACTTGGGTAGTTAATTTATTAAAGCTCAATGTCGAAAATACTAAATTGAATCTTTTATATGTTGTAGATGTCAAATAATCAAAACGTAAACTAAAAAACACATCTTTCTTTGTTGGAGAAAGATAAACTCAATGTTCAAACTTCCTAGACTGGCAATGCAACCTGAGAACTGTTTCTCAAGCATAAATGGGAGTTGAACAAAATTTAGAATCCTTATCCATTCTTCCTGCTATGGCAGTTGATGCTACTCAGCAAAATGCTTATCGGATGTTGTTCGATGATCAGGAAGAAATAGGATGGAAGGGTGAAAAAGAATAAGTCGAATACTTTGTGGAAGGAATATGGTAAATCATTTGCCAGGAAAAATATTCAACCTTCCAAGAAGTAAATCCCAACTAAAGACGCCGAATATTTCCATTGTGGAAAGGTTGGCAATTGGAGAAGGAAGTTGTCTTATCTACCAATCTAAGCTGAGAAAAGGCAATGCTGGTAAGACTAGCAAACTCAGGTATATTTCATATACAGTTATATACTTTTTTTAGTGATTCATGGATCTTTGTGAACCGGTTGTGGCCTCCACACCTGTAACAATATGAAAAGAATGAGAATAAATAATAGACTGAAGAAAGGCACACTGGATTTGCGAGTGGGCAATTGGAATCAAGCTTCGGTTGAAGCCATTGGTCACTATGAGCTTACTCATCCAAGTGGTCTTATTGTTTTTTTAGAACAATTTTATTATGCTCTTAGTATTAAGAGAAATATAGTTTGAAAGATGCTGGTTTTGAACTTGCATTTACGCTCTTTGATTTTTTAGTTTCTAAGGATAATATTTTTTTTTATCTTAATGCCTACTCATGTGATGGTGTTTTTGAAATTGATATACATTGTGTGATTTCAAATGATAAATTCTATATATACATGTACCGCCAAGCGACTCAAACACCGCTTGAATAAGACCTATCTATGACATTGTCGTCTTGGTCATATAAACAACGCATTTCAAAACTCCATTCTTATGGACTTTTGGAATCAAATGACTTTGTGTCATTTGATGTATGTGAGTAATGTTTATGTGAAAGGATAACAAAGGCTCATTTCTCCGATATAGGTGAAAGAGCTACATATCTTTTAGGACTGATACATATTGTTGTATGTGGCCCTTTTAGACCAATGTATAGAAATGGTGAATCTTACTTCGTTACATTAACTGGTGGTTATAGTAGATATGGTTATGTTTACTTGTTGAAACATAAACATAAAGTTTTTTTGAAAGGTTTGAAGTCTTTCAAAATGAAGTAAAGAGTCAGCTTAGAAAAACCATTAAATCACTTCACTTTGATGGAGAAAGTGATTTTATGAGTCAAGAGTTTTTGGATCATTAAAGAATTATGGGATTGTCTCACAATTCACTTCATCTTACACACCACAACACAATGGTGTGTCTGAGCAGAGAAATCAAACTTTATTTGATATGGTTTGATATATGATGAGTCTAATTACTCAACCATTGTCTTTTGGGGATATACATTAGAGTCTGCTGCATGCATACTCAATATGGTTCCAACCAAGAAGATAGAAAAGACACCATATGAAGTGTGGCATGGGAGAAGTTCCAAGTTGTCTTGTTTGAATGTCTGGGGTTGTGAAGTGTATGTGTAACATGACACTTCAAATAAATTAGAACCCGGAAGTATCAAATTCCACCTTGTGGGATACCAAAAGAAAATAATGGGTTACTACTTTTACTACTAAACTAAAAACAACGTGTTTTTGGCTCGGTCTACTAAGTTCTTAGAAAGAGATATTCTCTTACAAAAATTTAGTGGGAGTAAAGTAGATCTTAAAGAAATTCAAGAACCACAAAGTAACATACCTTCTATAAGCACTAGATATCCACACGTTGAATTTGAGTGCATTGTTGGTGAGCCAGAACGTGTTGCACCTGCACTTCATAGATCTAGTAGAATTCCTCATCGGCATAAGATGTTTGATTATCTAATTAATTCAAATGAACCTCACCTAGGGGATTATGATAAACCCTATAGCTACCGTGAGGTCTTATCAGATTTATATGCCAAATGACGAGATGCTGTGAATGCAAGGATGCAGTCCATGAAGGATAATCAGGTATGTAACTTGATTGATCTTCCACCCAATTGTAAAACAATGAGGTGTAAGTGAGTCTTCAAAAGGAAGACTAGCATGGATGGTAATGTAAACACTTATAAAGCTTGATTGGTGGCAAATGGTTATGATGAAAGTTTTTCACTAGTCACGAGCTTTATAAATTAGGATACTTATTGTCTTTTATGTTTTTCATGATTATGAAATATGGCAAATGGATGTCAAATCACTTTCCTAAATGGTGACCTAAACGAGAACGTATATATGGTTTAGCCAGAAGGTTTGTGAATCCTAAGCATCCTAATATATATATATATATATATATATATATATATATATATATATATATATATATATATATATATATATATATATATATATATATATATATATATGCAAGCTTAAAAAAAAAATCCATTAATGGATTAAAGAAAGCATCTAGGAGCTTGAATCTTAATTTTGATGAGAAATCAAAGTGTTTGCTTTTTCTCAAAATCAAGATGAGCCGTGTTTACATTAGAGCTAGTGGGAGCAAAGTGTCACGACCCTACTTTTTTCGTTATCTTTTACCGTTAAATATTTAATGACCGTTAACTGTTAATTGTGCTACGTCATTTCTATGACCTATATTATTATATTAATAATAATATATTAATTATTAAGTGTTATGTGAATAATTGTATTCATATTTTAATTTATACGTTTCTACGTATCGCGGATTTCTATCCGGCGAATCTTTTCGGTTTTCAAACCAACGGTCGCGTTTTTGGGATATTTAAATCCTAATTATTTTAAATATGATATTTTAAGATCATATAATTATATATCGTATTTATATTTATTTTTCTTCGCGCGTTTGTTATCTCTCCGAATTTTTAGTCACGTAAGCGTGTTTTCGTGTTTCGGCATTCGTTCGGGCTTTCGGGCCATCAGGAAATAACCATTTAGCAAAATTGGGCCATGGGGCCCACCCCATGACCCCACCTTCGGCCGAAACTCCAAGGGAGGGAGTATACTCCCCATTTTTTTTTTCATCTCATTTACACTTTACACACTTTTAATCAAAACCTAATTCTAATTTTTGGTGCTCTCCTCTCTCCCTATTCCTCTTGTCGTCGCCAACCACCCACAACATCACCATCATCATCAATTTTTAGAGCTTGGATCAAGGATTGAATAACATAAACGTGTTCCTCTCAATCTCCTCTACTCGATAACATCCATTGATTCTTGATTAGGGTATAAACCCTAACCCTAGAACTTTTGATTTTTCTTTATATTTCTGTTTTTGATGTTTATATTATTAGTATGATGATTATTGATTGTTGTAATGATGTTTGTATGCATAGAATTACTCATAAACACTTGATTTCGGTTTGATATTATTGGGACAGCAGCTAATTCGTCTGTTTCTGATATTGTGACTGTTATAAAAGTTAAAATAAAGTATCTAGATGAGTTCCTCTCATCAAGACATTAAATTTAGACTCAGGATTCATGTCGTTTCGATTCCCGGAGCCCTAAATATGATCAAAGTGGTATTTTGTTAAGATTGAAATGTGATTTTGGTATGAACCAGGTTTGGTCCGACTTTGTGACCATATTTGGTGACTTTAGAGTGTGTTAGTGTGTTAGGACTGATGGTGGGGCGAACTTTCATGTTCGGGTCATCTCAATCCGAGCCACGAATCACCCGTTACGTCTAAAACACGATTTTGAGTGAATTGAAGTTCCAAGTAGTGTAATGGCTGTACATCACGACTTGTGGACTATTCTTTGGGTGTTCTTGAGTGTATCAAAGTGTCGGGTGGTTTGCTTAGGCGGAGATACATGTAAGCCTCGCCGAAAACCGACACCCGGGGCTCAGGATACGACCCGATGAACTTTTGATTTAAAACTTATGACTAGTTATTAAACTTATGATATAAATAATGGATTTCATTATCATTTAATTACTTATGATATAAAAGGTAATTATTATAATTTAAGACTTATGATATATATTTATTATATCATTTAATTATTACTTATGATTTAATTAACATTTTAATTAAACATATGATTAATAATACTTTATTATTAATGGAAAATACTTATGATAAGTATTAAACTTATATTATGAGATTATTATAATAAGACTTATAATAAGGATTAATTAATTATTTAATTATTATAAGGCTTAGTTATTATTTAATTATAATTTAATTATTAAATACTTATAATTTAATAATTATAATTAGAAACTTATGATATGATTAATAATTCATTATTAATTAATAATACTTATGATATGATTTAAAATTTATTATTAATTAATAATACTTATATTATGACTAATATTTAATTAATTAATTAAATACTTATGTTATATTAATTATATCATTTAAACTTATATTAACTTTAATAATTCATTTTAATTTAATTAAACTTATGTTATGACATAATTAGACATATTTAACTTTAATAAACGTTATAACTTATATTATTATTATAACTTACACTTTTAAAATTAACGTTGACTATATTTGACCAAGGTTGACTTTGGAGTTGACTTTCGATTGACTTTGACTTTCAGTTGTCTTTTGTTGACTTTCTAATTAAGGAAACTTTCCTAAAATAGCAACTTTCTAAATTTGGAAACTTTCCAAAAATAGAAACTTTCCAAAAATAGAAAATTTCCAAAAATAGAAACTTTCCAAAAATGGAAACCTGCTAAAAATAGAAACTTTCTAAAAATAGAAAGTGTGTGTCCGTAAGCTGTTGCAATCAAACCAATGCATATTGAGTATTGTTCTATGACTACTTGCAACATGTACAATAGCTATCATACTAAGACTTGACCTAAGTTAGTTATTTATATCGACCTGTTTTATTTATAGGTCGGCGTTGTGATCATTCCTGATCACTGTACTACATTTGCTGTTCGCTTAATTGTGTTGGTTACTTCGTTACTATTAAGGTGAGTTATAGTCCCGTTTTTACATACTTTTCAAAGTATATTTTTGAGATGTGATTATATGCATTTTATTTCACGTTTGGACATAAGTGACAATTAAATTTAAATTATTCATTGTGAGTTGGACTAAAATATTCCCTAGTCTGGTAACTGTAATCATTGATTTCTACCGGTGAACGCGAATCCTACGGATAGATCTATCTGGTTTGACAACCCCATTTCGAGCTAGTCGCGCTAGCAATTTATAATCAGAATGTTTAGTACTTCGTATTTTGTTGTAGATACACTGTCCAGTGTATATTATTATTGTGTTTGGCAAGGGTAAATAAAGGGTTAAGTGGTTACCAGGTGGCTCATTGATAATGGAATAATGTTTAATGTTTTCTAACATTTTTAAATCTTGTGGTCTAAAGTTTATTCAATTATTTAAACCTATAATTCACTCAACCTTTGTGTTGACAGTTTACTCGCATGTTTTCACAGGTACTTGAGTTTATGTGATGCTTCCGCTGTGTTTAGAAGAGTCTGCATGCATTTGGGCAGATTTTAATGAAACCATTTATGAAACTTTGGCATGCATTCGGTTTTTGAATAATTAATACTTGTGGGTGGTTAACAATGTTTTGTGTCAACTTTGGATTATTAATATGTTGGGTTACTTTTAAACTACATATTTTGGTATGCTTTCCTTTTTGGGAAACTTTTGAAATAAAAGAATGCAATGTCGTTTGTTAAATTCATTTAAGTTCGATCAAGCTGTGGGACCAAGTGACGGAGCCGTTAAGCGTATTGACGGGGCCATCACACAAAGTAATCTTCTTGATCTTGTATGTTGATGACATACTACTTATTGGAAATAACATTCCAACTTGCAAGATGTCAAGTTTTGGCTTGGAAATGTTATTCCACGAAGAATCTTAAAGAAGCTAATTTCTTGGAATCATGATCCATAGAAATAGATTCAAATGACTTATTGGTTTGAATTAATGTACATATCTTATCTTGCAGAGATTTAGCATGCATTACTCCAACCTTGGAGCATTGCCTGTGCAAAAGGGCATAACCTTGAGCAAGTCTCAAAGTCTTATCACACATGACGAGATAAAACGAATGAAATGTATCCCATATGCTTTGGCTATAGGATCCATTATGTATGTCATGTTATGTACTAAAATGATGTCTCGTTAGTTTTGAGTTTAACGAGTCGTTCTCAACAAAATCCAAGTAAAGAACCTTGGATTGTTATTAAGAACATTCTTAAGTATTTGCAAAGTACTAAAGATATGTTGTTGGGTTACGGTGGTTTGGATGAAGATTTGTGTATTACATGTATATTGATGCTAGTTTCCAAACTGATCAAGATGATTCTGGATCCGGTCACGTTATTTCTTTGTCATGATGGGCAAGACAATTGATTGGAAGAGCTGTAAGAAGAGCACGGTTGAACAATCCACAATAAAAGCAGAATACATTGTTACCTGGGAAGCTGCTCAGGAAACTGTCAAGATAAGGAAGTTGTTTAGGAACTCAGAGTAGTACCTAACATTTAATCTTCTATAACATGTGTACTGTGATAGTTCGAGTGTTATATACTTTTAAAAGAATCACATGTACATAAAAGTATCCGACACATTCTTCAAAAGTTTGACTACATTCGTGAAGTCGCGAGGAATGAAATAAGTATTCTTAAGGTTCATACAGATGATATCGTGGTTGATCCGTTTACGAAGCCCTTGATGCACAACAAGCATGATGATCATGCTACTAATATTGGACTTCGTTAAGCTACTAATCTTTTTCATCTGTAATTTAGTATTTGGATATTTCTAGAACATTAAGCAGTTTTATCTAAATGAATTGAGATACTAGGTATGGTCGTTTTCATTTATATTATTGTGTTCTATATTAGCATGTTTAATCCATGAATAATTGCTGATTATTCTAAATATCCATAATCGGTCATGTTATGGGAATAACATGAATTAAGATTATTGATATCGACTAAAAAGTCATGTTTTTACCCCCGATATTAGCCCCAATTATGATAAAGTAATTGACTTTATCATCTAAATAAACATTTATTTGCTTCAATTGGTATATTATGTCATTACAAAGACTATGTTTCAAGAATCACTAATAACGGATGAAAAACGAGGAAAAACGAGCGAAACCGGCTAAGACGTTTAACTCACGTTTAAATAAATTATTTTATAATTTTTTGAAAAGTTTATTTACTAAATCTCATGTTGTATGATATTTAATTACGAACGCATGGGTGCAAAAATCGTCACAAACGAAGCTAAAACGAAGATTCTAGAGCGAAAACGGTGAAAGACAAGAAACCAAGTTACGATCCAGTGAATTCAGCTGACCAGGGCAGGCCAAATGGCTTTCAAAACGGCCTACCACTATGAGAAATGGCCTGCCAAATGGCCCAAGCAAACGGCCATCAAAAACGGGTTGCCTTAGCAAACGGGCCCTGCAAACGGCTTGCCGAACGGCTTGCCAAACGGCCTGCCTGTGATGACCCGGAAATTTCCGATCAAATTTAAACATAATCTTTATATGTTTTCGACACGATAAGCAAAGTCTGTAATGTTGAGTCTCAAATTTTTTTGAAATTATATTCATGTAATTAATTACCCTTTGACTGTGCTCAATGATTCACGAACATTTATGTGTATATAGATATGTATATATAATATATACTGAAAATGTTAATAAAGTATTAGATATATATTATACTTTACATGAACGTATTTTGTTTCAATATAAGTTTATTATACTTATCGATGAGATTAAAAGATATTTACAAAGTCTATTATGGATCATGTTATTGTTACGAGTCTCTGTTACGAGGCCCACGTTGATTTGAGAAATCGTTTCTTTTTAACGGTATTCGGCATAAATGGTAATGGAATTTACAAGTGAGAATAAAGTGTCACTTATCAAGAGTAAGACAAAAGTTAGTGGAGAATTGAATTTCATAATACTTGATTGATCTATTTTCAAACGTGTGAAAACGTTTTTCGATATAATAGAACTTGTTTATTAAATTGTCTTTGTTTAAATAACGTAAGTTGGAATATTGGTTGTTAGATATATAAATAACTTGCAACGTGTATTTAAAACGTGTTTATGTAAATTAAATATATATGATTTCAAATTAGTTAAGTAAATGATAGTAACACTTGTTTATTTGATTCGATCGATATTAAGATATATTATTGAGAAAGTTTAAGGAAATTTAAAATAAACGTTAGCGCATAAAGGAATTATATTTTAAAGCGTAAACGTTATATGATATAATATTTTCGATTATATAAACAATCTTAAATTATACTTTGAAATGTGATTAGTATTTAAAAAACTAAATATTATATTATTCAATAAATATTTATAATATATATAAATTTATATTTGTAAATATGTATATATATATATATATATATATATATATATATATATATATATATATATATATATATATATGATTTACAAAATGATAAAATAAAATATTAACCTTGATATATAACGTTTTGATTTAAAAACATACTTTGATAAATAACGAGACTTTGATTTAAGAACGTAAATGACCAAAACACTCGAATGAATAAGATACACTTTGAGTGGGATAGTTTTTCAGTTACTTAAGTCTATATTTTGATAAAGGTACAAGTCACGAAACAAAAACTGCTAGTTTTCTAAACGTACGAAAGGACGTTCGAAAAACCGGAACCATGACATAAGTCGAGTGACAACGTCCAAGTCTTTGGAACTAAAATTACAAGTTAACTATGCATATAAATATAATATAACATATAATTAATTATATAAATTAAATATAATATATATATATATATATATATATATATATATATATATATATATATATATATATATATATATATATATATATATATAATATATAAAACATTAAAAATCAAACAAATTCGTATAATATAACATAACATATAATATGGAACATCATTTCTATTCATGGAATATAACATATAATTAATTATATAAACTGTACTAGAACATCATTTCTATTCATGGAACCCAAAAGAATAATTGTATCATTCAAAATCCTAGAACATCATATGTATATTAACAATTACAATATGTGTTCAAACCCTTCGAAATTCCTGAAGACACGCGAGATGATGATCCAACCACATATTACCCACCGTCATGCACCTGAAAAGCTCTCGAAACCAAAGACATAGTTTAACACGTATCCGTGTCAGATCCTTTGGCATTTATTACCAAAAATAACTTTTCAATCCCTTTTCAAAATAGACTGTTTTGTCACAGCTCCAGTAAATCACCTTCATTTGTTCATTCGAATAAGCCTTATTATAACGATTACCCCTTCATCATTGTTACTGGAGAACCTTTCATATCTCGCCACATTAGCAGTAAACTTATCAACAACTTCATTAACCTTCGACTTAAGCCTCTCCGAAAAGTCATTATACTTATTCATTGAAACCCCATCATGTACTCACCTACATCCTGTAACAATAATTGTCATACCAATTACTGGAAATCAGCAATCAGTATTTTGAATTTCGCAGCAATTTTACGCCAACAGTTATATGTATACATATAATGTCTACCTCCAAGACTTACAAACTTCGAATGTGAAGTTTCTGAAAAATACCCTGAACTGCGAACAAGTTCTCGAAATGCTGATGATGCAGCAAAAACTTTAAACGACCTTAACAGTAAAAAGTTTGATGATAAAGAATAGTGTGTTGGTAAAGCTCAGAAAAAGAGAAGATTTGGTTCTGAAAAACGGATTGAGCAAAATATGAAGGAGGCTGTGGACAAATCACAAGGGCGAAATCTACCTTCAAAGGATCCAAATGATTCAGTGTCTGCTGAAATCGTTAGTAAACACCTTACTTCTTATTCTAAACCTCCACAGACAAATCTTCTTCATCATCCATCGATGTTAGAAATTCTAAGATATTATCGTATCTTTTATTATAAATATCTTCGATATTCCTGAAGATATTTTCATAACTATTCTTATCCGAAATCATTTATCTCTTCGCAATATCTGCATTACAAAATGAAAGAAACTGTGTTAGTTTCTAAATTCTGAAAAATTCGAATTTAAAATATGAATGTTTTTGAAGTAGTGTTGGGAACTGAAGCATGAGTTAGTATAATATAATGACACTTGATCAATGTGATTATATTACAGTAAGTCATGCTGAGTTTCTAATGGAACGTGATGATTCACAGAACATACCGTCATCATGTGCCATTTACACGACTCTTACATTCTACCCAATTTCCAAACATGTTAAGAACATATCTTCTTAATAGTTCTATCTTTTCGGATATTCTAGTAATTTGACAAATCAAGATCGTGCCATTACAATTCCCTTCTTAGAACATTAACTATGTTCATTTCAAAATCCATACCTACGAATTCTGGACCATTATTCGCTTGACTTGAAGTCGGGAAGAGGAGACAAAAGTATGGAACTCTTGAATATAAAAGAAAATATAAAGCTCGACAACAACACATAAATTACAAACCGTGCATATCAATACGTATTATCACGTAAAGGCACGGGAGAATTAAATACACTATAACCCCAAGGTAATAGTAAAAGTAAATAAAATCCTCCGGTGGTAGATGAAAGAGAAGAATGACAGATATGAAAGTTAAGAGTATATCAAGGATCAGAACGGGATGGAGCATATCGACGAATGTTTTATAGTATGAATTGAGGAGAAATAATAGAAGATGTGAGATATGGAAATAAGGAAACGAAGGGAGTGGATTTATAGTGAAATATTTGATAGGGCAATCGAAACAGATTATTGCATTTAATCAAAGAAGATCCTGATTTCCTTAATCGCCGAAGAACCAAATCTTATTACGAAGATTTTCTTTAAATCCCATGAATTCTGGAAATCAATCATAACTACGTCATCGGTTAAAACGAATATACATTTACTCATTTCACTCTCTTGCGATAGCCTCACTTATACTCTTCGTGTAATCGGTTCGTTTTATCTATATTACTTAATAATGATAAAACCCTATGTATCAATTCATATTCGTCATGAAAACATTTTTATGGTTAGCCATGACGACCTCGATCAAATTTCGGGACGAAATTTCTTTAACGGGTAGGTACTGTGATGACCCGGAAATTTCCGATCAAATTTAAACTTAATCTTTATATGTTTCCGACACGATAAGCAAAGTCTATAATGTTGAGTCTCAAAAAATTTTGAAATTATATTCATGTAATCAATTACCCTTTGACTGTGCTCAACGATTCACGAACATTTATGTGTATATAGATATGTATATATAATATATACTGAAAACGTTAATAAATATTAGATATATATTATACTTTACATGAACGTATTTTGTTTCAATATAAGTTTATTATACTTATCGATGAGATTAAAAGATATTTACAAAGTCTATTATGGATCATGTTATTGTTACGAGTCTCTGTTATGAGGCCCACGTTGATTTGAGAAATCGTTTCTTTTTAACGGTATTCGGAATAAATGGTAAAGTAATTTACAAGTGAGAATAAAGTGTCACTTATCGAGAGTAAGACAAAAATTAGTGGAGAATTGAATTTCATAATACTTGATTGATCTATTTTCAAACGTGTGAAAACATTTTTGGATATAATAGAACTTGTTTATTAAAATGTCTTTGTTTAAATAACGTAAGTAGGAATATTGGTTGTTAGATATATAAATAACTTGCAACGTGTATTTAAAACTTGTTTATGTATATGAAATATATATGATTTCAAATTAGTTAAGTAAACGATAGTAACACTTGTTTATTTGATTCGATCGATATTAAGATATATTATTGAGAAAGTTTAAGGAAATTTAAAATAAACGTTAGTGCATAAAGGAATTATATTTTAAAGCGTAAACGTTATATGATATAATATTTTCGATTATATAAACGATCTTAAATTATACTTTGAAATGTGATTAGTATTTGAAAAACTAAATATTATATTATTCAATAAATATTTATAATATATATAAATTTATATTTGTAAATAAATATATATATATATATATATATGTATGTATATATTATACAAAATGATAAAATAAAATATTAACCTTGATATATAACGTTTTGATTTAAAAACATACTTTGATAAATAACGAGACTTTGATTTAAGAACGTAAATGACCAAAACACTCGAATGAATAAGTTACACTTTGAGTGGGATAGTTTTTCAGTTACTTAAATCTATATTTTGATAAAGGTACAAGCCACGAAACGAAAAGTGCTAGTTTTCTAAACGTACGAAAGGACGTTCGAAAAACCGGAACCAGGACATAAGTCGAGTGACAACGTCCAAGTCTTTGGAGCTAAAATTACAAGTTAACTATGCATATAAATATAATATAATATATAATTAATTATATAAATTAAATATAATATATATATATATATATATATATATATATATATATATATATATATATATATATATATATATATATATATATATATATAAAATATATAAAACTATAAAAATTAAACAAATTCGTACAGTCTTGTCATATGTATCGATTAAACTGTTTTAGATTGTTAATCCTGTCTTTAAAATTGTACTAAGCGAATATCAATCCATAACACAAAAAAATTATGTTGTAAATCGTTTTCTACTTTTATTTTTTTATCTTTTTCTTCATAAACGAATATTTCCTGTTTAATTCTTGTCGACTGAATTTCTTTATATAAATGAATCCACTCAAGTGTTAAACTAATTACTCAACTTTTCCACAACCAATTATCACTTACAAAAACAATTAATTGATTGAATTTAGCCAGAAAAACACGAAGAACAAAAGTCGTACCGCTGTTCTTGTTTCATTTTTTCAAAATCTTCAAAAACGAATCAAAATTCAAAATCCTTAAATGCTGTTTTGTTAGGAATCTTCTGTGTAATCTATCTGTGAAGTTTCAAAATCCAATTCCATTAATCGAGTTCAAATTTTGAGTTCAAAGATTAAAAATTCAAAAGTCAACCGATTGTTCTTCATTAAAATTCGAATTCGTTTTTGTGTTTCAAGTTAAATTGATTATTCAGAAAGTTTCTAGGATCGATTTAGAACTTATTTCATTTAGGATTTATGATCTAAAACGTTCGAGAAATTGATTTTGAGGTTTGAGTTTATAAAGGGGTCCTCGCGTTATTTTTTTTTTCTGCTGCTGCAATTTATTTGATTTTTTTTTTCTGTTATGATAACTCAAATGAATCACAGCCTTATTTTTTTATTTTTTTTATTTGCTTACAAGTCTTAATTGAGAACATAAATTTGTTACTTTGGTTTTTGGGAGTTCCCTGGTCGAACTGAGATAAGGAAGAAGAAACAACAGAAATACTGGTCATATTATATTTAGTTCGAGAATTAATCAGAAAAACTGAAATGGTTCATTCGTTAGGGTGCATGTCGGGTGAGCTAGAGGTCACGGGTTCGAGCCCGATTCGCAGCATATTTTTTTTAGAAAAGCTTATTAAGGTAGTTTTCCTTTCTTATTATTATTATTATTATTATTATTATTATTATTATTATTATTATTATTATTATTATTATTATTATTATTATTATGATTATTATTATTATTTTTATTCTTATTATTATTATTATTATTATTATTATTATTAGCATTATAGTAATTATTATTATGAATATCATAGATACAAGTATTATAAGTATTACTAATGTTATTATTATTATTATTATTATTATTATTATTATTATTATTATTATTATTATTATTATTATTATCATTTTAGTATTATTAACATTATTATGACTATAATTATTATTATTATGAAAATAATAAAACTTATTATTATTTTCATTACTTAATATTAGTATCATTTCGTTAGAATTATTATTAGTAACATAAGTATTATTATAAATATTATCATTATTATTATTAATATGATTGTCATTACTAGTATTGTTATTATTATTATCATTATTATCATTTTTATTAAAACTATTATTTTACCATCAAAACTATCATTATTATTATTATCAGTATTATCTATATTATTATTATTAATAATTAATAATTATGATTATGAAAATAAAAGTTTTAATCATGTTATTAAAGTTATAAGTATAAAAATAAAGATTATGTATATAAATATATATTTATTACACATAACCTAACTATATTAATATTTCTATATATAAAATGAAAATATATATAATGAAACTTATTAATTTATTATATATAAATAACATCACTAATAATAATAATATATATATATTTTTTGTTCGATTACAATTACGTGTGTTAATATATATCCAAATGATATAGGTTCGTGAATCCGAGACCAACCCTACACTTGTTCAATGACGACATATGTAATTTACTATGAAATACAGTATCGTGAGTTTCATTTGCTCCCTTTTTAAATGCTTTTGTAATATATATTTTGGGACTGAGAATACATGCGTTGTTTTTATAAATGTTTGACGAAATAGACACAAGTAATTGAAACTACATTCTATGGTTGAATGATCGAAATCGAATATGCCCCTTTTAACTTGGTAGCCTAAGAATTAGGGAACTGGCCCCTAATTGACGCGAATCCTAAAGATAGATCTATGGGCCTAAAAAAACCCATTCTGGAATTTGGAATGCTTTAGTACTTCGATCTTAATAAGGTGATTGCGATTGCCTATAAAATTATAGCATACTTGTGAGTATGCTGGGGATATTCTATATGCATTATGTTAATGTCGGTTACAAGGTGTTCATCATATGAATGATTTTTTAAACACTTGCGAGTGTATGATTATTGAATAAATGAAATCTTGTGGTCTATTAAAATTATGGAAATGATTAATTACGATAAACTAATGAACTCACCAACCTTTTGGTTGACACTTTAAAGCATGTTTATTCTCAGGTATTAAAGAAATCTTCCGCTATGCATTAGCTCATTTTAAGGATATTACTTGGAGTCATTTATGACATATTTTAAAAGGCGTTGCATTCGAGTCGTTGAAGTTCAATAGAGATTATTATTAAGTAAATGACAGATTAGGTCATTTATAGTTTGGATATTATGAAATGGTATGCATACTTGTCAACTTTCGATGTAATGAAAGTTTGTCTTTTAAAAATGAATGCAATGTTTGTAAAAATGTATCATATAGAGGTCAATACCTCGCAATGTGATCATATGTTATCGTATTCGTTCTTATGGATTGGGACGGGTCGCTTCACTGCCAGCTGTTTGCAGGAAAAATCCAAGTCTATTTAAAGGGCCTCTTCCATTCATTTCAACACACTCTCAATTTTCACCATTCAAATTCAGTTATATTTTACTTTCTAGATTCTTGTTTATTTTTCTTTCTCTTTTACAACTTCTTGGCTTCCTCTCTCTAGGTTACCCCAATCAATCCGGAGAGAGGGAAGCATGAGACGAGTTAGGAAATAGTTAGTAGTAGTATCTAGCTTAGTATTGTAACACTTATAGATATTCAAGAAGAAATACAAGTGTTATTCTGTCAGCATCATCTGGTACCATCTACCCTTTTTCTCTATTTATTTATCATTATGTTCTTGTTTGATGTTTGTGATTTATTAATACTTGAAATGCTTGTTGCCATGATGTGTGAGTAATTGCTTGATTGTTTGCCATGACTTAATAATGTTAGTTAGGGATGATTATCGATTCGTACTCGCTTTCTGTCTATGATATTAAACCTTGTTATTATTGTCCTTCCACCAATAAACGTGATTAAAACCTTTTATAAAGTCGACTAATATAAAGGTAATTAGTTATATGTGTTCATACATTGGTCAAGGTATGAACCCATCGGAAATACTATAAAGTACATGAGGAATTACCGTAGGACCAGATCAAGACATTGGTCAAGAGTATAAGACTCGAGGAAATACTGTTGTAACAGTGGAGTACAGTGTTGATGTACTATAGGACCACTTGAGCATGGTCAAGGTTAGAAGCTGTGGAACCACTATAAGTCTAGTACATGGTGGATAACTAAGGGATTTATTGAGTAGATTTAAGTAAGGGCTGGTTTAAGTCATAAATGGGAATTTAACGCACTACAATACAAACTAAGCTTATAAATCTTTAAGGATGACTGAGAACTATCAGAAGTTCTAATTTGTTTACAAACCCTTAGATTTTACCAAACCATTGACAAAAAGGGATTCGAAACACAATCATAACCACTCACTTGGATGATACACTAAGGTGTTAAGAAGGGTTGGATATTCTATATGGCTATGCTACTTTATTCGTGTACCCAAGGTATGCACTGCATCCAAGATGGGCTGCTTATATCCTTATACCGGATAAAACGTCAGGAGTTGAGCATAGTCCATCCGATCAGAATCTTCAAAGCCTAGTTCCTCGTGACATTCTAATAGGGAAACCGCTTAGTAGGGAATCTAGTGTTCACACCAAGGTATATCTATCCAAAGAGTGTTTCATAATCATCCCGACACTACGTTATCTTAAATCATGGTGAACCACGTCTTCTCTGTCTTTAGCTGTTGCATGCTAGCTAGCTTATTTTAATTATATTGCTTTAATATTTTAAATACAATTATAAATCAAATCAACCCAACTATTGCCTTTACACAATTTGATATTTCGGATAAAAGTGGTGTCTAGAATAAACCGGTTGGACTTGGTTGTTGGATTTTCTGAACAGTTGCCAATTTATTGGGACCAAAAGGATCCTGCCTCTCCACACAAGGTATACCTGGCCACTAGTCTTGGATATTGAATTGTGTATAAACCCATCTTAATTACTAAATTATCTGAATAAGCTCTATTTCAAATTCGACCGCTCAAGGAACGACCCTAGGTCATATTTGCCCTTGCTAACCCATAGGAAGGAATAATAGATTTAGGCCCAGCATATATAAATTAAACACTCAACTTCTTCTGTTGATATTCTGAATTGATGTTTTGCGACCTAACGACACCGCATAAATAAACCGTCTAATTCGGGCATATCAATTATTATGAATGTTTTGGTTTTATTCACTGATGGTGAATAGTAAACTTGTTGAGACCAAAATTCATATGTATTCATTGATGATGAATATTGGAATGACCCAATCATGAGATGTCACTACATGGATCGTCGTCAATAGTGAATCTCATAATGGTTATGTCTTTGTGTCCTTAGACCTGAGATGTATATGTTGGTTTTCGATTATATGACATATTATACTTTGATATGGTTAAACGATGTCCTGAACAAGGTAGTTATAAAGGTCATCATTGGGTATGATGTGAAGTATATGACAAACTCATATAATCAAAATGGGATTTATTCCTCTATGTGAGAGTATGATACCACTGGGCCCCTCGATGAAAATTAATGGATATTTACACGACCGTGTCCAAGCTATATTAATTGTTGATCAATTTTAATTTAGTGATCGCATTCGGTTTTTCTAGATCGAGAAACATAATTGGTTGATAAATGAGAATGACTAGATCCATGTCTCATGTCAACTTGGTATCGGAAATAAAGGGACATTAGATACTCAATCATTAAATCATTTTTAATAATAATGATAGTTCGTTTAGCTGAAACAAACACTTGTATATTCTCGGGGGCATTGACGTGTTGCTAGACGCCAATATATGTCTGTATAGTTTTCTAGATGTTATGACATGTATAAGTGGGAGTTTGTTGACATAGTGTACACGTCATAACACAAATTTATACTACCGCTTATATACAAGCCTATGGGGTCACACACTTTAGCATTTAGATACCAATTATTATATATTGGTGATATATAATTATAACCTATAGTTTGAAAATATTGTTTAATTAAATGTGATTTAATTAAATATAAAATGCTCAACGAACCGTTGGATCACAAATATTAGATGGATTTATTTTAATATAAAATAAAATACAAATGGGCCTAGTATTGTTTTTTGTACACCGACATCTAAAGGGTTGCATTGTGCTTATAATATAACACATCAAGAAAGAAAAATAAGTGTACATTTTTTCTTTAGCCTTGAGTTGACGGCAAAACACAAAAAGAAAAAGAATGTTTTTTTATTTTTTTACGAAATACGCAATAGAAGGAAAAGGGTTTTTCACCCCTTCTGTTTTGAAGTCACATTTGTTTACGGAGTATACAATAAAAATAAAAGAAGCCATATTTGTGTGGATGTCGTGGTTGCTTGGGAACAAGAAAAAGGTTGCTACATGCCTAATCTCTTAATAGAAAAGGGGGTTTTCTTTTGGGATTGTTTTAAACGGTGACATGATTCAAAAGCAAAGAAAACATAGTGTTTAGTTTTGTTTTCGTTGAGCAGTATATTCGGTTTCATTAATTAATCAAAAAGTATGATCAATTATTGTTTCCGGTTATGGGTTATATACGGACTAGCATCCGATTGGTGTTGATCAACGTGTTGTGTGGATCAACCATAGAGATATTCATACACTTTGAATATATGTTTCAATCTAGACGTAGACAATTGTTTCTACCGCTCTTGCATCGCTCGCTAAAGGTACATCTGAATTCCACTTTGTGACTATATATTATCCGATAATAATTAGTGGTGTAATTAGATCTTGTTGGGAACCGTTAATCGTGTGAAAGTTTATATTAAAATAAATGATATTTATTGTAAAGTTAATAAAAGATGTTTATTAATGAACGAAAATATATTTATTTTATCGTTCCGATGCGTTTTTGATTTTAAAAGTACACACGGTTTCCATCATGCACTAGGTTAGAACATTAGGATCTTGTAGTATGAGCTTTAGATGTTTGTGAAGTCTTCAAAGAGACGTAAGGGTTCACAAGTTGCGGCTTATCGAAGTAATAGTGTTGTATCCGGACACTCCACCGAGTTTGGAGTATCATAGTGTAACAAGCCGCTAAAATCGTCATTGGCGCGGATGTTAACTCTGGTCCCAGTTCTTGGCTTGACCTCTAAGCAATAGAAAAGTATTACAGCAGAAGCAATAAGTACCTGAGACTAAACATGCTAAAGCGTCAACACAAAGGTTGGTGAGTTCATAGGTTTTTGTACAACGAATAAAATTTACGAAAGTTTCATAGTTTCAAACAGTTTGAAATAGTTTAAAACAATAACGCAATTATTAAATTCTCGAGTCCATAAATAGTTTGATAGTAAAACAGATCACAAGCTCTCAACTTCATAAATAGTTTAGAAGTAATATGATCTCAAGCTTTCAAGTACGAAAATAAGATCGTAGTTCATAACATATCAAGTTTTTATACAGTTCCACGATTTATAAGATTTCACAGATCAAGTTCATAAACAGTTTCCATACAGTTTCAAAGTGTATATGTTTCATGATCACTAGGTAATAACACTTAACACCACATGTAGTATCCTACATGATTTCCTTTACCCTATATTGGACTATACACTATGCCAAATGTATGTGTCGAAGTAACTAGCACCACAGTTAAGGTAAGGTGAGGTTGTCAAACCTGACAGATCTGCTCTAGTGATTCGCGCTTACAAGTTAATGTAATTAATACTATCGAGTTAAGGGCTTTTTAGCATAAAACTCACATATAACAAACTTCGAAATGCATAAAGTGTTATTTAATAATAAGAATATGTTATAAAACAAACTTTATAAATAAATCATAGTAAAACAGTAAGCATGTATTCTCACCCTAAAACAATTATAAGACGAGAAAAAGGGGGCTACAAACTCACTAGTGATGTTATGCGGTATGAAACTTGGAAGTGCAGTTTAAGTACTTTGAAGTACTCCGGGCTTGGGACCTAAATACATAAATTAATGTCAGAGGTGTGTTATTACTAATATTAGTAATACTAATAATTTCGTTTATGCTTAAATGTAACATAGTGTGCTCGGTTTTAAAAGATTGTTTCCCGGTTTTTAAGTTAGTGTTTTTAAGTGGACTGATTTCATGAGTAATTTTAGAAGTTGATTTTCTTATTTAAAAATTAGTGATATAAATCATTTCTTATTTTATACGTGAAGGTATATGTGTTGGCTTTCTAAAAACATAAGATTTGTGGTTTATATCATAAAAATGAATTTTATAGAATTAATATCCTACAAATGGACTGTTTTGACTAGTTTAGAGTTTAATACCACTAAAAATAGTAAATCAACTAATTTAGACCTAATCCTTTAAAGTCTTACTCTATTTTAGTTATATTTTAGTTCTATAATTTTTTTTGCTCAGAAAACATAAGTTGAATACGTTTATAGTCTAAATGTTAACAGTTTTTAGTAAGTCTAAATCTAATGTCTAAATGTTTATGGCTATATATTAATTATTTCTTAAGCTTTTGACATGATTCCAAAGCCTAACATGTTCCATTTTTGATCCATTTTATAATGGATATTTCATAATTTGCTATATCTAGATGTTGGTACATCATTTTTGGTGAAACATGAGTGTTGGACAGATCCTGTCCAAAATAGTCCCCATTAAAAGTAAAAATACAAAATAAATACTTAGACTACTTTAAAAATTGTAGGATTTTTCCAGAAAACCTATGACTTATATAAGTTTAAGTTTTTCATTAATTCCAGTATATTAAGCTAGTGTAGGTATTTTTTAAAAATTCGATTATATGGAGGCAGATTTGTGTTCTACGAAGATTAAGAACAACAAGTGATCTTAATATGTTTTAGCTATATAAATCCTTAATTTAAGTTTATTTTAGGTTGTTAGACATATATAAAACATATTTTTAGTTACTTATGATCAAGATTAGAGCTAGCCATGTAATCATCATTGAGTGTTTAAACGCTCTAGATTAAGCTTTTACACCCTTTCTTCTTGAAAGAGATCTTGTAATACAAAAGAGAAATGTTTATGGAAGTAATACCTCAATGAATGATGATGAAAATGTCGATGATGATGAAGACTATAAGAGAAAGTGGCTGGAACTTTGAGAGAGTTGATAAGGGTGTTATGAGAGTTTAAGGAACAAAAGATGGTCTTATAGTGATGATGGTGATTTCGTGGCACAAGGAGATCAAAAGGAAAGTATGACAAGTCTAATGCCATGCAAGTCCATGCAAATGTGCTTAATATCTTTAAGACAAAAGGATATATTATGTTTATGTATGTTGTAAAAGCTTAAGACAAGAGGTAACCTTATGATAAAGGTGATGGGTGGCATGGACAAGAGATAACCTTACGATAAAGGTGATGGGTGGCGTGGCTTAAGGGGATCAAAAGGAAGGAATGACAAGTTAATGTTCATGCAATTATTTAGACATGTGTATGTTATATTTGCATGCAATTAGTGCTAATTAAGTATTGTTAATTATATGTAGTCTTATGGTTAATCTTAGATTAGTTTTAGGTTTAGATGTAAGTATATAATTAGGTGTTATGATCTTGATTAAGACTTTGTTAATGATTAATGTTGTAGTAGTTTAGTGATGGGGCGTGGGGATACCAAACATAACTCTCTAAATTTATACAAGATGCAAATATTACAAAAAGCACGCACAATCTATCGAGCACTTAAAACCCGGTTATTATAGCACTTAATGCAAGTATTCTTATCAAGTTCGTTCCGTAAGAGCGGTTGATGTTATGCGAGGTGTATATGAAATAGCTTTATTTTACTAGGAAAAACTATTAAATATGATACAATTGTACACAAGATATTTATTTATTTATAGAACGGATATAACTAAACCTTGCTACAACACTTATATGCAGTGTACCTAATCGTACAGTAGTGTAGTTTTTAGTAAGTCCGGTTCGTTCCACAGGGAAAATCTTTAAACAAAGCTTAACGCTATATTAGTTTTAATTTATAAAAATATAAATATATATATAAGTAATATTATTATTATAAAGGGGGGTTTTTACCGTTTAATGACCGGTTTGTCGATTTTTAAACTTTAGTCGCAGTTAAAACCTAATGTAAAATATTAAATAAATAAAAGACTTAATTTAAAGCGTAAAGTAAATAACGATAATGAAATTGCGATAAATAAAAGTGTGATAAAATAAACTTGCGATAATTAAAAAGTATGATAATTAAACGTGCAATTAAATACAATGACAATAAATAAAAGTACGATAATTAGAAGTGCAATTAAATATAAAATAAAGGAAATTAAATATGAAATAAAAGAATTATGCTTATTTAAACTTCCGTAATCATGATGTTTGACGTGTTGATTTTAGTTTTATGCCGATGGGTTAATTGTCCTTTGTCCTGGATTATTTAATATGTCTGTCTGGTTTTTGTCCATAACAGTCCATCAGTCATAAATATAACGTGCGAGTATCCTCGTCAAATATCCTTATACCCGAAGTCAAATATTCCAACTAATTGGGGACTTAAACTGTAACAAGATTTTAATACTTTGTTATCAATTATGCCAAGTGTCCTTGTACATAATTTCACCCCTGTTTTAATAATTCTAGTGACTATTAATCCATTCCCGTGTCCGGTTAAATGAACTATTATTCGTACATATAAATACCCCGCCCATCGTGTCCGATCGAGTGTATATGGTTATTTATAGGGACGTCCAATTGTAAATCTTTATATTAAAATTAACAAACTATCATTTAGTTAAACAAATATAAAGCCCATTAATAGCCCATAGTCTAATTTTCACAAGTGTCGTTCTTTTGTCCAAACCTCAATTATGGTACAAAGCCCAATTACCCAATTTTAATATTTAGCCCAACATCAGGATTACTTCGTTTTAAATAAGCATAATAATAACTTAGCTACGAGACATTAATGTAAAAAGGTTGAACATAACTTACAATGATTAAAAATAGCGTAGCGTTACACGGACAGAATTTCGACTTACACCCTTACAACATTCTCTAACATACCCTTATTATTGGAAATTAAAATTAAAATTAAAATTAAAATTAAAATTAAAATTAAAATTATAATATATATATATATATATATATATATATATATATATATATATATATATATATATATATATATATATATATATATATATATATATATATATATATACGTTTTTGAGAGATAGATAGAATTAGGATATATAAAACTCGAAAAATGCGTGGCCTTTTATAGGCAGTTTGGGACCAGGTATCTCCGCGAGTCGCGACACTCTTGTTCTTCAAACTTCGCAAGTCGCGGAGTTCGACTTTACAGCTCATCCATTTTGGATCTTTACTTGTCGACGGATTTTAATAATATAAATATAATATAAATATATAATTTATATAATTAATTATATATTATATTATATTTATATACATAATTAATTTGTAACTTTCGGTCCGTTGCGTCGAGCGTTGAGAGTTGACTCATGTCCCGGATCCGGATTTTCGAACGTCCTTGCGTACAATTTAATATCTTGTACTTTGCGTTTTGAATCTTGTACTCTTGTAATTTCGAGACGTTTCTTATCAATAATTGGAACCTCTATGATTGTATTTTGTACTTTTGAGCTTTTTGGTCGTTTGCGTCTTCAATTAGTCGAATCTGTCTTTTGTCTTCACCTTTTATTATTTAAACGAATATTACTTGTAAATAGGACAACTGCAACTAAAAGCTTGTCTTTCTTGAGGGATAATGCTATGAAATATATGTTCGTTTTTAGCATTATCAAATATTCCCACACTTGAGCGTTGCTTGTCCTCAAGCAATATAGTCTTGAAATACTAGAATCACTTCTTTATTCTTCACACTTTGTACATCAGTGATTTCTTTACGGCGGTATAAACAATGGTAGTAACGATGTGGTTTACAGTCCCACATGACTATAAAATTTAGATCCTTTAAGGAAATTGGATCTTTATGAAAACATTTGATCTTTTGAAAATTAAATCTAGCTTTTACCCTAGATAAGTTTTCCGGAATAACCCTTCACCGCTGTTTGCAAATTCTTTTTGTGGGTTTGGTGGGTTTCAGATTTGAAAACTTTAGCTCAAAACTTGTGGTTTTGTGTCACCCACTTGCTAACCTTGTATTGGGAAAGCAACACGTCCAGTATACTTGCTCCGTATATTACCTTTCGGTAAACTACCGTCCGGTTGTAAAGGAAAGCGTTGAACAAGCAACTGTTAAGGCAATGTCCCCTGACATGCTTTTAATTATGGTCTATAACGTATCGAATGCAATTACTATCCTTGGTAGGAGCAATAGTAAAGCTCACCCTTATAATTTTTCGATCTGGCACAAGGTCCTGTCTTTGACCATGCTATGCAACCACCGTTCTTACGGTTGACACCCGATTTTGTTCAGGTGACCTAATGAATTCCAGTTGAATTCCTAGGATTTTACGTTCAATGGAAATGAACGCATTAAAAATGGGTTTTCAGAAAACAAATCGGTTTTAATTTTTGATCAAAATATTTTCTCGTTCAAGCTCGAGTTTAGATATCATTGAATTCCATGAGTTTGTAATTCTCAATCTTTAAGGTCAATCACAAGGATTGAGTAATATCAGTCTTAAAAGCTGATTTTTGATCTTTAAGGAGATTATCCTTTCTGGGAATTTGATTCATTAGTCTTATCCAGCTAATTTGCACGGTGCCCCCCATTGTACGAGATAAATCCTTCACATGGTTAGGATAAATCTGTCCACTTGGCGACCCTGTTTGATACTGAGGTCCGTGGATTTCCTGCTGGTTTTAGTGATGACTTTTCTAGATTTTTCGTCAACCTACAGCTGGTCTGAATGACAACTTCTTGACCTAAATCAAGAAGCGCGTGTCTTTTTCGGAAGACTTTACTTCCTTTAAATGATGGAATTGATTCATCGTGTAGATCCATCTCTTTTTTTCTTTCATCGGGTAAAACAGTTAATTATCGTCTAAAACAAAAGTATTTTCAATTATTTGTACAAAAATATGTGATATATATTTTGAATAACTTGGTAAAAATTTCCCACACTTGGCTTTTATTTTCCTTTCTTTGCCTTTTTATTTTCCTCTATTCCATTCTTAAATGAATTCTAACATTTTTGTGTTGTTTCTCAATTTATGTCCTTTCCGAGGTAACGACAATTTCGGTATTAACACCTAGTTTTCATCGTTCATAGATATGTATAAACATGATTTTGAATTCATTTAGTTTGAAAATTTTGAAAAATTTTACTAGAAGTGGGTAGTCAGTATATAAGACTAGGGCTGTTCTTTGTTATCAGAGAGCACTAGATTCTAATACAACTACTGCATTACTAGTATTTTTAATGGTAACCAAGTGTTAAAAAAAATTTAAAATTCTGAAAGAATTTAACCCCTTCCCACACTTAAGATCTTGCAATACCCTCATTTGCAAGAAATCAATAACAATTTAAATTATTGAGGGTGATTAGCGCAGAAAAATGATTAAATTTTACCATAGTTTCCAAACATATGTTGTTTGTGTTGAATGGTAAATGGTGCACATCATTTGTTCATTCCGTTTGTTGTTATATCACATTTATTTTGCATCTTGTCGTCAAAATTAGTTGCTTTTGCTGAACTTAATGCCAGTCTTTGAAAATGGGTTGTTTTATCCTGTTGTGTACATAAGATAAACTGCAAACATATATACATATTTTTGAAGTTTGGTATATTACCCCACATTCAAAAATTATTAAAATCTAATAATAAAAGTTAGAAAATTATAAAAACTATTACAATATCAACATAAGTGCTAAATGTAGTAACATTACAAAAATAAAATAAATAAAACTAAATAAACTAGGGTTGATACTGATACCAGTAGGGGTTCCATGCATAACCGTATGTGTTATAGAATGCTTCAGCTGGGTTATAAGTAGGATACGGTGGTTGAATCTCTATAGACCAGGGAGGAAATACGGGCTTTGGAGTAGGAATATAGTTTCTACCTACATGCTGGCAATGACCTATGATGTGGTTTTGATGAACTTGCCAATCTTCAAATGCTCGATGTCTAGCATTTTCATACTCTTGTGAAGCTATAAACCTTTGCATTTCTGTCATTTCATTTCCCCCTCCCACATTACCTGGCTGTTGATCTCTTTCAACATGTGGATGTCTTCTATTATATGGTACTGCGGCGTTATTTCGCCTCTTCAAAACCTTAGCACCATGATATACATTTAAACCAATTGTATCGTGGGGTTCTGGTTCTTCGATTAATAATCCCCCCCGACTTATATCCACATCGAGATACTCAGCAATTAATGTAATAAATATACCACCTCCTATTATACTGTGCGGTCTCATCCCCCTAACCATAGCCGATAAATAATAACCCACACAATAAGGTATACTTACAGCGCTTTGTGGGTCTCGAATACACATGTGGTAAAATAAATCTTGATCATTTACCTTTTCCTTATTTTTACCTCGCTGTGTAATCGAGTTCGCTAAAAACCCGTGAATTACTCTTAACTCAGCTCTATCTATATCCGTATAAGAGTAATTTCCCCCTTTAAATCGGTGATGGCTAGTCATTTGACTCCATACACCATGCGTATCAAAATTTTCATCAATCTTCCTACCATTTAATATCAACCCTTGACAATCGGCAGATGCTAGCTCCTCAGGTGTATATATACGTAAGGCCTGAGCCATGTCTAGTAGAGACATGTGGCGCATCAAACCTCCTAACAAAAATCTAATAAAAGTTCGATCGGTTAAAGTAGCTACCCGATCATTTATTTCTATACTACACAATAATTCTTCACACCATACTTTATATACAGGTCTACGCATGTTGAATAATCGTACCCAATCGTTAAAAGTAGAATTACCATACCTCTGTGTAAGTAATTCTCTAATCCGTTCGCCCAATCCTACTGCTTCTAACGGTTCCCATTCTATTACCGTAGGTACTTCAACAGCTTTAGAATGAAGAGTGTGCAAGCCCTTTTGGTATTTTGGATAATCTATCCAACGTCTGTCTAATCTCAAGTTCGGGTGCAAATCTTCCACGTGCATATCTGAAAATGTCATAACTGGATGAGGTATATCTTGTTTGTAATAGTTATCAACATCCTGTTGTTCCGCATTCTCAGGAGGAGCAATGCGAGCTTGGGATGAAGATTCACCCCTTTCAGTCTGCAAAACACATCAAACACAATTTTTGTGCATCCAAATATGCATTAGTGTCAGCAAAATCATCAATCAAAATAATTACAATGACATGTTCAATTTATATCAAACTTATGCTCATTTTCATATTTTTATCAAATCTACACTTTTTCAAATAAGCATATACGAAAATGTTCGCCAAGTTCATAAGCATTCAACTCAAATAACATGTCAAAATAATCATTATTAGCAATTAAACAAGTTTCAAATGGCATTATCTCTCAAAAATCAAGTTCATGAATTTTAGACTTGAAAAAGTCCACTTTAATTCTCAAAAATCATGTTTAGGCTCAAAGTTTGGATCATTTAACTACCTAAACATGTTACACTACTTAATTTAGCAATAATTCATGACAAAAATCGGCCATAACCTGTTTATATCAAAAAGCCCCAAATTGCTCCAGAACACAAACCCTAGATTACTCAAAATTTGAAGTTTAAGGCTTCTAATCATGTTAAATAGCATTAATCTAGGTTATACAAGAATAATATATAAGCAATTTAAGCATCATTACACTAAAAAGCATCAAAATCGAATTGGGTATAAATTTGTTCAAGAACACTAATTTTCAGATTAAATGGGTGTTTTGATGAAGAAATTACCGTTTTTCTTGAGAAAGTCCTTGTTAATAGTCTCCTCATTGTGATTTTGTGAAAGATTTGATGATTTTTGGTGAAAATTTTTGAATTTGAGAGTGTTTTTGGTGGGTTTTTTCGCAGTATTTTGAGTATGGTTGTGTGCAAACTGATCTGATCGGCCGTTTTATTTTTTTCTGGATTTTGCAACCTCCGCGAGTTGCGGTATTTACCCATTACAAACTCCGCGAGTCGCGGTGTTTGTATTATTATTATTATTTTTTTTATATAAAAATCTTAACTTATAAAAACAATATTAATAAATTAATTTTAAAATTTTGTTTTCTTTTTAGGATGAGGGCGTTTCGGATCGATGCCCTAGTCCGCTCCTCGACAAAATTTTAAAATTTGTCTTTTTCAAGCGATTGTTTTAAAAGCAAAGATTTTTGGGTTTTTTTTTAATTTTTTTGGCATATTTTAAATCAATAAGATTAAAAATAATGATAATAAAAATTCTCGTCCCGCCTTCGGCTAAAGCAATTTCGGCTCAACGACCTAGTCTTCAACTTACGACGAATTTTAAAAATCGTATTTTTAACTTAATGAGATAAAGTAAATTTTTGTTTTTAAATTCACACAAGTTAAATTTAAAATGCATAAAATTAAAAATTCACACCAAACTTAATTAAAAATTCATATTATAAATTCACACCAAACTTAAATTTAAAATGCATAAAATTTAAAAATTCATATTAAAAAAAAAATTTACATCAAACTTATATTATATTTTTGTTTTTATACATGCAAACTTATATTAAAAATATTAAATTTTCAAATATTTACAATTTTAAATATATTGATTTAAAAAGTTTACAATATTATTTTAATACTAATTTATTAATTTTAAAAACATGGTAAAAATAAAATTAAAAATCTTTTTGGCTTTTATCCCACTTTAATCAATCAAATATTATCAAAAATATACGCCCCTCTTTTCGGTAAAGTAATTTCGGTTCCATGACCTAATTTAACTCATGACGAATTTTTGAAATATTTTGGGTTGATTGATTAAAGATATTTATACCTTAAGAATAAGCGTTAAATTTTGCAGTGATGTAATAAATTTTTGTTTGATATCAATAATTTCGGTCGCAAGACCTAATTTTATTGAATACCAATTTAATACTTTATAGCGAACAAATTAGCGTTTATTATTAAAAGGTTAAAAATAAAAATAAAAATAAAAACTGTACAAACTTACCTGTGAGATAGTATTCTTAGTGATATGCTCTAGCCCACTCATAAGATAGTCGGACTAATTGACTTTCCATGGCTACATAGGCGTAACCTCGAGCATTTAATGTTTTTTCTTCTAAACATATGAACGGTCCATCTCTGCATAAAGTAACAAATTCGGTGTTTGAATAGGTTTGATTATTTGAACATTTACCTTCGTGTGACCATTTTCCACATTTGTGACATTTTTCAAGGTGTCGTGCTCTTCTTTTCGCTGCGGATTTTGATTTTCCTTTACCAAATTGTAACTTATTATCTTCGCATCTGGATTCTTTTCTTACTCCGTCCAATTTTTCTCTGATTACTGATACCAGTTCACTCGGAAGTGTGTCATTATTACGTTTAGTGATCAAAGCGTGTAGCATTAGACCATGGTTTAGTTCACAGGAAGTCTTCATCTCGTAAATCCTAAAAAATAAAAAATTCAGAATGGGAGGAGAAGGCTAGTTCTTTAGGGTCTGCTAGGAAAAGACCATTCGGGTTCCATTTTCGAGAACTATACGAAAACAGAAAATCTAACTCTAACAGAAATACATATTATTCTTTAAAGACTTGATTCTCCCCACACTTAGTTAGCTGTGGTATCGAAATTGTGATTAACTTCGTTGTCGACTTCCATCGGACTATCTATGTAGTGTTTAACTCTGCGACCATTAACTTTAAATTCAATCCCATTTGAATTTATTAATTCTATCGTTCCGTATGAGAAAAATCTTTTGACTATGAATGGTCCAGACCATCTTGATTTTAATTTTCCAGGAAATAGCTTGAATCGCGAATTGAAAAGAAGAACTCTGTCTCCTTCTTTAAATTCTTTTGAACTTCTGATTCTTTTATCATGCCATTTCTTCGTTCTTTCCTTATAGATTAACGAATTTTCGTATGTTTCTTGTCTTAATTCTTCTAATTCATTTAATTGACTTAACCGTAGACGTCCAGCTTCATGTAAATCAAGATTACATGTCTTCAAAGCCCAAAATGCTTTGTGTTCAATTTCTACTGGAAGATGACATGCTTTTCCATAAACGAGTCTAAAAGGTGTGGTTCCAATTGGAGTTTTGTAGGCTGTTCTAAAAGCCCAGAGTGCATCCTCCAATTTTATGGACCATTCCTTCGGATTTGATCCTACGGTTTTCTCTAGAATACGTTTTAAAGCTCGGTTGGTATTTTCAACTTGTCCACTTGTTTGTGGATGATATGCAGTGGAGATTTTATGAGTTACTCCATATCTTTTAAGAACTTTCTCAAGTTGATTATTACAGAAATGAGTACCCCGATCACTTATTAAAGCTTTCGGTGTTCCAAACCTTGCAAAAAGACGTTTTAAAAAGTTGACTACAACTCGTACATCGTTAGTTGGGAGAGCTTGTGCTTCCACGCATTTAGATACATAATCAATGGCAACGAGAATGTAGAGATTATTATGAGATTTTGGAAATGGACCCATAAAGTCAATACCCCAAACGTCAAATACTTCACATACTTGAATGACATTTTGTGGCATTTCATCACGTTGACTTATTTTTTCGGCCCTTTGACAAGCATCACAGGATTTGCAAAGAAGGTGTGCGTCTTTGTAAATTGTAGGCCAATAGAATCCAGCATCATAAACTTTTCTTGCTGTTAGTTGAGGCCCATAATGCCCTCCTGTTGGTCCTGTGTGACAATGGTTTAAGATTTTACTAGCTTCATCTCCGAATACACATCGGCGTATTATTCCATCGGGACAACTTTTAAACAAATGTGGATCTTCCCAGAAATAGTGTTTTATATCACTAAAGAATTTCTTTCGTTTTTGGTACGTTAATCCTTTTTCAAGGAATCCACATACTAAATAGTTTGCATAGTCTGCAAACCATGGAATTTCATTATAATCTATCTTCAATAGATATTCATCAGGAAAGTTGTCTTCTATGGCCGATTCATTTAGAACTTCTAATTCAGGATTTTCAAGACGAGAAAGATGATCCGCGGCGAGATTTTCTGCTCCTCTTTTATCTCGAATTTCAATATCGAACTCTTGTAAGAGTAAGATCCAACGGATTAATCTTGGTTTGGCATCTTGTTTCAAAAATAGGTATCTAAGAGCAGAATGGTCGGTATAGACCACCGTTTTAGCTAGAACGAGATATGAACGAAATTTGTCAAAAGCAAAGACAATAGCAAGGAGTTCTTTTTCAGTAGTTGTGTAATTCGTTTGTGCTCCTTGTAACGTCTTACTAGCATAATATATAGGTTGAAATCGTTTTTCAATCCTTTGTCCTAAAACGGCTCCCATTGCAAAATTACTTGCATCGCACATCAGTTCAAACGGTAAATTCTAATTTGGAGTGATCATGATTGGCACATTAGTGAGTTTTTCTTTAAGAATATTAAAAGATTTGATGCATTCATCTGAAAAGATGAATGGAGCATCCTTTTCTAGGAGTTTATTCATAGGAGTGGCAATTTTAGAAAAATCTTTTATGAAACGTCGGTAAAAACCGGCATGCCCTAGAAAACTCCTAACTCCTCTAACATTGGTGGGATGTGGAAGTTTAGCAATTACATCTACTTTAGCTCTATCCACTTCAATTCCTTCCTTTGAAATTTTATGTCCAAGAACGATGCCTTCTTTAACCATGAAATGGCATTTCTCCCAATTAAGAACTAGATTTGATTATTCGCATCTAATAAGCATTCATTCAAGATTAGCTAGACATGATTCAAAAGTATCACCGAAGACTGAAAAGTCATCCATGAAAACTTCCATGCATTCTTCTATCATGTCGTGAAAAATCGCCATCATGCACCTTTGAAAGGTTGCAGGGGCATTGCAAAGTCCAAATGGCATGCGTTTGTAAGCAAAAGTACCATAAGGGCACGTGAATGTGGTTTTCTATTGGTCTTCGGGTGCTATTAGAATTTGAAAATATCCGGAAAAACTATCAAGAAAACAATAGTAACTATTTCCGGCTAATCTTTCCAACATTTGATCAATGAAAGGTAAGGGAAAGTGATCTTTTCTGGTGGCGTCATTTAATTTTCTATAATCAATACAAACACGCCATCCTGTTACAGTCCTAGTAGGAATAAGTTCATTTTTCTCATTTGTAATGACAGTCATGCCACCTTTCTTAGGTACGCATTGAACTGGGCTTACCCATGGACTATCAGAAACTGGATAAATTAAACCTGCATCAAGCAGTTTAATAATTTCTTTCTTAACAACATCTTGCATATTAGGATTTAGTCTTCATTGGCGTTGCACATACGTTTTATGACCTTCTTCCATAAGGATTTTATGTGTGCAATACGAAGGACTTATTCCTTTAATATCATGAATCTTCCATGCAATGGCTGGTTTATGAGCTTTTAATACAGAAATGAGTTGTGATTTCTCATTTTCAGTAAGAGAAGACGATATTATTACAGGTAATTCAGATTTACCATGTAAATAAGCGTATTCCAAATGGTTTGGAAGTGGCTTTAACTCTAATGTCGGAGGTTCTTCTATGGATGATTTATATCGATATCTGTCTTCTTCTTTTAGCATTTGAATTTCTTCTGTTGTTGGTTCATATCCATTAGCCATAAGTTTAGCTAACATTTCAGTTTCATCAATTGGTTCAGTTCCTTCTCCTAAAGAACATTCTCCTGTTCCTTGTAATTCTGGAAATTCTTCTAACAATTCTGCATGTGATTCTATAGTTTGAATATAATAACATGTATCATCTGCAGATTGCGGTTGTTGCATTGCTCTATCAACTGAAAAGGTAACACTCTCGTCCTCTATACTTAGGGTCAATTTCTTACCAAACACGTCTATCATTGCTTTAGCCGTGTTTAAGAATGGTCTTCCTAATATGAGAGGAACTTGATAATCTTCTTCCATGTCCAGAACAACAAAATCTACTGGAAATACTAAAGTACCAACTTTAACTAGCATGTTCTCCATTATCCCTCTAGGATATTTTATTGATCTATCTGCTAGTTGTATACTTATTCTTGTTGGTTTCAATTCTCCATGGTCTAGTTTAGCGTATAGTGAATACGGCATTAAATTTATACTAGCACCTAAGTCTGCCAATGCTTCTATTGAACTAAGACTACCCAGAAAACATGGAATTGTGAAACTTCCTTGATCAGATAGTTTTTCTGGTATCTTATTCAACAGCACTGCTGAACAATTAGCATTCATAGTAACGGCCGAGAGTTCTTCCATTTTCTTTCTATTTGAGATTAGATCTTTCAAGAATTTAGCAATATCTAGGCATTCCTGAAATCACATCAATGAAAGGAAGATTTACATTTATCTGTTTAAACATATCCAAGAATTTGGATTGCTCGGCTTCAAGTTTCTCTTTTTTCATTTTACTCGGGTAAGGAAGTGGTGGTTGGTATGGTTTAACATAAGGTTTAGCCTTAACTGTGTTATCTTCATTAACCTTTTCAACTACCGGTTCTTTTTCCTTATCTTGTTCAGGTTGTGTTTCTTGTGGAGTAGGAATATCTTCATTAGGAATTACAGGTATTTCAGGTGGTTTAAGTGTAATACCACTTCTTGTGGTAATAGCTTTAGCTGATTCATTCCGGGGGTTAGCATTTGTATCACTAGGTAGACTTTCCGATTTTCTCTCACCTATTAACCTTGCTATGTTACTTACTTCTTGTTCCAAATTTTGAATAGAAGCTTGTTGATTTCTAAATGCTTAAGCATTTTGTTCATTGGTTTATTTTTGAGATGTGAAAAACTACGTTTGAGATTCAACTAGCTTCGTCATCATATCTTCTAAATTCGGCTTTTTATCATCAGTTTGTGGTTTGTTTTGAAAATTAGGTCTTTGCTGATTGTAAGTATTATTGGATACTTGTTGATTACTAGGACCTTGTTGGTTGGTGTATGGAATATTTCGGTTATAATTCTGGTTTTGATTGTAAATTGGTCTTGGCGGTTGATAATTATTCTGATAATTATTTCCAGGCCTTTGGTTTATGTATGAAATATTCTCTCTTTGTTTCATTGTTAGTTCAATACTGAGATAATCTTTTATCAAATGTGGTCCTCCACACTGCTCACAACTAATTAGTATTGAGTGTATATCCTTAGTCATCTTTTCCATTCGTCTCTCGACAGCATCTATCTTTGCTGAAATGGAATCTAAGTCATGGCTAGAATCGGCTCTAGCTGCTTTAGATGATCTAACGATATCTTTTTCTTGGTGCCACTCATGTGAGTGGGAAGCAATGTTATCAATAATTTTATAAGCATCAGTTTCGGTTTTCTTCATAATAGAACCACCAGCTGCTATATCGATGTCTTTCCTTGTAGTGATGTCGCATCCTTGGTAGAATATTTGTACTATTTGACAGGTGTCTAAACCATGTTGCGGACATCCTCTTAATAACTTTCCAAATCTTGTCCACGCCTCATATAGAGTTTCATTCAGTTTCTGTGTGAACGTAACAATTTCTCCTTGAAGTCTTACGGCTTTAGATGCCGGAAAGAATTGTTTAAGAAATTTGTCAACTAAAACGTCCCATGTATCGATCACCCCTTCAGGTAACGATCCCAACCAATCTTTGGCTTCTCCCTTTAAAGTCCAGGGAAATAACATGAGATATATCTGTTCATCCTCCACTTCTCGGATTTTAAATAGTGTGCAGATCCTATTAAAGGTACGTAGATGTTCATTTGGATCTTCCTTCGGCGCACCACTAAATTGGCATTGATTAGTCACCATGTGTAGAATTTGTCCTTTGATTTCATAATCTGGCGCATTAATGTCTGGATGAGTTATTGCGTGACCTTGGCCAGTGCGTTTAGCTCTCATTCGGTCTTCCATACTTAAAGGTTCCAGATTCTCCATGATTGAATTTGTTGAATCTGAATCACTAGAGGATTCTGATTTAATGGTTCGTTCCTCAACAATCTCTGTTTGAATGATTGGTGGTTCCGGAGGAAAAATTAATGGTTCAGGATCTATGAATCGTCCCTGAATATTCTCCGGATTCTCAATTGTGAGGTTGGGTTCAAAAAATGGATTATCGAAAATTTGAATTGGAGTACTTGGTCGACTGGATGACGATTCTAAAGAAAAATCAACGGCGACAATATTAGCTAGATGTCTTGATCGAGTTACAGGTGGTGAACGTACAAAAGGTGGTGAACGTCTTGCTCTGTTCATTCACTGAATATCCTATTAGTTTTTAAAAGGATAGAAAAATTATATAAGTTATCCAATTAATAGACTTTTCTGATTTTGCCCACGTTTCAAATAGCCAAAAGATGCAGCAGAGGGGCATGATTCGTTTGGTCTCAATATAATTGAGTACTGTTTGGCTCCAATAACCCGGTCCACGTACAAATCCAACTATTACTACGAACCAGAAAATTTTGATGTCTATCAATTTAACCACTTAAAATAAATTTTCGAAATTTTAAGAAGTTTTAGATAAGAAATAGAGAAAATTCTAAGTCCTAAAAAATAGAATGGCGAGAAATAAGAAAGAAAAAGAGCGCGTTGATATTAAAATTGGAGAAATAAGAAAGAAAAAGAACGACTTATAAAACTTTAAAACACTCGACTAACTCAACCTTATTATTATCACTAACTTAAAATTAAAATTGCAAATTGAGATTACTAATTGGAGTGATAATTGATACATAGGTAAAAGGCGTCGAAAAATAAAAATAAGAAAGTAGCGCGTTGAAACTTAAAAAAGAACTAAAAACTAAGAATTAAAAATTGCGTCTAAAAATATTAAAGCTTACAAGTAAAACTATATCCCAAATGGCAATAACTTAAAAAGGTACTAAAACTTAAAAAAGGCGTCGAAAAATTCTATAGCACCTAAATCTTAGTCTAAAGAAAAAGCACTTAAGGAATTTTACGGCAAAGCCTAAAAATCTAGAAATAAATATAACTATGGCAAAAACTAAGTTTAAAACTAAGTACGAGTGATAAAATACAAATATTACGAATAAATGATTAAAAAGATACAAGAATAAAAATAAGATTAAAATTGACAAAATTATTTAATTTTATAAAAATATTATTTTTATATATTTATATTATAAAAGTATTAATTTTTATATATAAATAAACTAATTATAATTAATTATTACTAATTAAATTGAAACTTAAATTAAATATTAAACTAATTAACCCTAATTGATAATAATAATAAATACTCAGTAATTAATGCTTACTAGGGTTTCTGTGTGACCTGTCTGGGCGGCTCCGCGAGTCGCGGTGAACCCAGTTCAAAACCCCCGCAAGTCGCGGAGATTGCAGGTTCAACGTGTACCAGGTTCAAATTTGACAGGTTCAGTTTTTATTATATTTTTTTTATATTTTTCTATTTTAATAATTAAATAAAATATTTATATAAATTAAATAAAAACTTATGTTTTAAAAACTAAAATAAAAATAGAAATACTTTATAATTTTATAAAAATCTTAAAAATTGATTTATATATATATATTTTTTTTCGGTTTTTTTTTTTTTTTTTTTTTGTGTTTATGTGGCGTTTCGCTTCTTCGTTCCCCGGCAGCGGCGCCAAAAATACTTGATGTTATGCGAGGTGTATATGAAATAGCTTTATTTTACTAGGAAAAACTATTAAATATGATACAATTGTACACAAGATATTTATTTATTTATAGAACGGATATAACTAAACATTGCTACAATACTTATAGGCAGTGTACCTAATCGTACAGTAGTGTAGTTTTTAGTAATTCCGGTTCGTTCCACATGGAAAATCTTTAAACAAAGCTTAACGCTATATTAGTTTTAATTTATAAAAATATAAATATATATATAAGTAATATTATTATTATAAAGGGGGGTTTTTACCGTTTAATGACCGGTTTGTGGATTTTTAAACTTTAGTCGCAGCTAAAACCTAATGTAAAATATTAAATAAATAAAAGACTTAATTTAAAGCATAAAGTAAATAACGATAATGAAATTGCGATAAATAAAAGTGTGATAAAATAAACTTGCGATAATTAAAAAGTACGATAATTAAAAGTGCAATTAAATACAATGACAATAAATAAAAGTACGATAATTAGAAGTGCAATTAAATATAAAATAAAGGAAATTAAATATGAAATAAAAGAATTATGCTTATTTAAACTTCCGTAATCATGATGTTTGACGTGTTGATTTTAGTTTTATGCCGATGGGTTAATTGTCCTTTGTCCTGGATTATTTAATATGTCCGTCTGGTTTTTGTCCATAACAGTCCATCAGTCATAAATATAAAGTGCGAGTATCCTCGTCAAATTATCCTTATACCCGAAGTCAAATATTCCAACTAATTGGGGACTTAAACTGTAACAAGATTTTAATACTTTGTTATCAATTATGCCAAGTGTCCTTGTACATAATTTCACCCCTGTTTTAATAATTCTAGTGACTATTAATCCATTCCCCTGTCCGGTTAAATGAACTATTATTCGTACATATAAATACCCCACCCATCGTGTCCGATCGAGTGTATATGGTTATTTATAGGGATGTCCAATTGTAAATCTTTATATTAAAATTAGCAAACTATCATTTAGTTAAACAAATATAAAGCCCATTAATAGCCCATAGTCTAATTTCCACAAGTGTCGTTCTTTTGTCCAAACCCCAATTATGGTACAAAGCCCAATTACCCAATTTTAATATTTAGCCCAACATCATGATTACTTCGTTTTAAATAAGCATAATAATAACTTAGCTACGAGACATTAATGTAAAAAGGTTGAACATAACTTACAATGATTAAAAATAGCGTAGCGTTACACGGACAGAATTTCGACTTACACCCTTACAACATTCGCTAACATACCCTTATTATTGGAAATTAAAATTAAAATTAAAATTAAAATTATAATATATATATATATATATATATATATATATATATATATATATATATATATATATATATATATATATATATATATATATATATATATATATATATATATATATATACGTTTTTGAGAGATAGATAGAATTAGGATATATAAAACTCGAAAAATGCGTGGCCTTTTATAGGCAGTTTGGGACCAGGTATCTCCGCGAGTCGCGGCACTCTTGTTCTTCAAACTCCGCAAGTCGCGGAGTTCGACTTTACAGCTCATCCATTTTGGATCTTTACTTGCTGACGGATTTTAATAATATAAATATAATATAAATATATAATTTATATAATTAATTATATATTATATTATATTTATATACATAATTAATTTGTAACTTTCGGTCCGTTGCGTCGAGCGTTGAGAGTTGACTCATGTCCCGGATCCGGATTTTCGAACGTCCTTGCGTACAATTTAATATCTTGTACTTTGCGTTTTGAATCTTGTACTCTTGTAATTTCGAGACGTTTCTTATCAATAATTGGAACCTCTTTGATTGTATTTTGTACTTTTGAGCTTTTTGGTCGTTTGCGTCTTCAATTCGTCGAATCTGTCTTTTGTCTTCACCTTTTATTATTTAAACGAATATTACTTGTAAATAGGACAACTGCAACTAAAAGCTTGTCTTTCTTGAGGGATAATGCTATGAAATATATGTTCGTTTTTAGCATTATCAGCGGTGTAAGTTGGTGTATTTGAAACTAATAGTTATCCTTGGGGTTTGTTTGATTGGGGGGTTTTACGAGAGATCTTAACTAACAACTAAACTTTGCAATAAACAAACTAAAACTTAACTAGCAATAAGTAGCAAGTAATTAAGAAATGAGAATAAATCAATATGATAGAGAGTGTTCACTTATCTAATCCTCTTTATGCTTAGATGGCCCCTGTTTTACCCAAATTGTTATCACTTAAGTTGTTTGAACTAGTAAATGTTCTTAATCCAATTATACCTTGAAAATTCACATAAGCTTAGTATCACAAGATCAAGCAATGTATGAGTTGATTATTGAGATTATGCTCGGGTTGAAATCACTTAAAACCCTTTAACCATCAAAGTCACTGATATTGCTCTAAACATACATATTATTCGACGCAATATCACTTATATTTCATAGGTTTTTATCATCTACAAAGACATTCAATGCGCATTTCACGAGAAAAACGACAAAAGTGGATAAGAGCTCGCTATTTGAAGATTTGACGATAAAACGATAGTTTTAACCAGATTTATATCAAGAAACGTTTATCCGAATGAAAGTACAAGATAGATGAAGAAAAGAGTTCAAATGTAAAGTGCCAAGTCAGTACACGTCAATACGAGGTCATCAGAGAACAAACGAAAAAGAAAAATAAAGAAAACTGCTTTTACTCTTACACGAATAGTGTAGGTCTACACGAATAGTGTAGAATATTTGTTCTTACACGAATAGTGTAGGTCTACACGAATCGTGTAGAATATTTGTTCTTACACGAATAGTGTAACCATACACGAATCGTGTAATGTTAGGCCGAATTTAATCATTCATTAGATAAGGGGCGGCTACTTTTGGAGTTTTAAAACCTTTCTTTTGGCTAGTGCTTCAGCAAATGGATCTTTTTGACTCACCTACTACTTCTAATACATGTTAAATAGAGAGTACGTTCAGAGACAGAAGGAGGATACAAGAGAGACACATATATTACAGACAGAGAATATTATAAAGTACAAAATTACTATACACACACATATTTTTCATACAATTATTATACGCAAGTTATTATTCTGTAATTTTTATTACTCTATTAGTTCAAGGTTAAAAATAGTTGTAATATTAAGGGTGTATTGTTCGTGATAAAGGGTGTTATTGTACGCGTGAAAGGGGTGTTATTATTGTAATTTTTTCTACCGTTTGAAGTTAATGCAAGTGAAGATATTTTAGTAAGTTTACTCTGTTAAAATTAGCGTTGTTATTATGTTTGCATATCTATATTTTTATGTCTACCTTAGTGTAATGGATAGCTAAATTTCCCTAGTGTTTGCTTAAATGTAGAGCCCCTAGTGAAATGGATTGTTACCATTAGTAAAAGTTAAAATGTAACTTTAGTATTTTTAATATTGAGCCTAGTTAAAAGAACCATTTTTATGTAATTAGGTATTTAACCCTTGCCACTTAATTTATTAAATTTAAATAACGAAAGTTGTTTTTATTTACATAAATTGAGCTTCAACATTAAAAATGATCTAGACGAATTTATGGATAAGTTATTGACACCAATTTAGAAATAAACTTCGGTGGTTTGGGTGATATCAATAAATTATATGAAGGTGAAATTATAAAAAGGGAAACCGTTATAATTTGGGTATTGGCGAAGGTCAAAACTAGGCTAGGTCTCAATTTAAATACTTAGGGAATAGTAGCTTTCTAAAAAGAATCCAATGAAAATTAGATTTTATTTAGTTAAGTTGTAACCTTATATTTATTCGAGAGAAAAATGTAAAGTTTGATACTAGAACATTTTAATAGGGCGTAAAACTTAAAACAATCCATGGACCTAGGGGTGACACAATTAAGTAAACACTCCCATTTATCTTATTTATACTTCTTATAAAAAGTATTATTGTTATTATTCACGAATTATAAGTTTAAAATATAAAAAGAAACCATAAAAATATTTATTTTTCGAAACAGTTGTTTGTCACATATTTTTAGCCTTACACGAATCGTGTAGCATCACACGAATCGTGTAGGAATAAAACGCGGCTACAGTACACCGTAGGTTAAAATTAGGGTTTTAATTAATTAATTATATATATTTAGGTTATTAGTTATTTTTATTATATAATTAGTATTAATTAGTATAAAATACTAAAATACATGTTTTAATCTTAAAAATTAGTATTTATTATAGGTTTATAAATTGTAACTAGTTTATAGTTAGTAAATTAATTAATTTTCCTTTTAATTTGTATTAGTTTTATTAAAAATGTCATTTAGTTAATTTAATTAAGTTTATATAATAATTGCTTAAAACAAAAATCTAAATATATAGTTCTATTAAAAATTACTATTTTACTAATTACCATTTAGTAACATAATTAATGCATCATAATTAGTATAATTTCATTTAGTATCATTTTAAGATAATTCTTGTCATATTGTAATTTTATTTTATTTAGTAAATTAGTTAAGTTATTTTCTTTTACTGTTACTATAAATTGCCTAATCCAAAACCCTCTTTAATTAAGTTTGACATCAAAGACTATTAAAAAACCATTAAACACTCCATCTCCCTGTGGAACGAATCGGATTTACCAACAAACTAAACTACACGGATAGGACTAGTTGCCTATATATATGTGTGAAATCAACCTAAAATCTATAAAATACCACATATACAATAAATCAATTCGTGTAACAAAACAACTCAAATCCGTTCATAAATAAAGGTCTCGATCGCACACATCAACTTTTTGGCGCCGCTGCCGGGGAGTTGGCAGTTAAATAAATAGATGATTTTTCTGATTCGTAGTAGTAGTTGGATTTGTACGTGGACCGGGTTGTTGGATCACCAATTTTATTGGTCTTTGAAGGATCCTGCCCCTCTGCTGCATCTTTTGGCTATTCAAAACGTGGGCAAAAATCAGAAGGAAAATCTGTTGTTTAAGGGTTTTTATCATTGTTTTTATGTTATTCGATCCTCTCGAGGAAATTCATTTCCAAGAAAGTTCAAAGTTTTTGAATAAATCCTTTAATTCTTTGTACAATTTCCCAAATTGTATGATCCGTTCAATCCTAAACTCGTTAAACTTAATCTGGAACCTCAAAGAATTAATAAAGGACAAAAACAACAAAAAGAAATAGGAAGTACTAGTAATTTTAAAACACCGAAAAACACTAAAAAAGAGAAACAAGTAGGTAACCCTAGATAAACCTTTAGTGAAGTGATCTCATAATAGAAATTAATGTATGAACTTACGTTCCTCCAACGCTGAATTAACTCCCTCACATCCTGAACCCGAAAGAAAATTCCACGAACGCTTAAGAACTCAAGAAGTAGAATCTCTTGCTAAAAATTTAGAGTCACTTTTCTTAGAATCCGACTCTGAACCAATAATTCAACCAATCATAGAGCCGATTATTAAAGAAGAAGAAGAAATGGCTGATACAAATCAAACGATGGAAGCATTAATGAAGGCCACAAGAAAAGGTCAAGGCCACGCAATCATCCAACCCACGATGAGTGATGGCTTTGAAATAAAAGGTCAATTTTTACACATGGTAACTAATACATGTCAATTCGGTGGAGCCCCAAATGAGGATGCTAACGAGCATCTTCGTAAGTTTGTAAGCATTTGCAAGCTTTTCAAAATCAAAGATGTCACCGATGAAGTTGCATGTTTAAAAATCTTTCCATGGTCATTAAAAGATGATGCAAGAGATTGGCTAGACTCATTACCAGAAGGTTATATTGAAAACTGGAATGATATGATGGATAAATTCTTGTCAGAATTCTTTCCTGCTTCAAAAGCAGCAAAATTACAAAGTGACATAAATCACTTTAAACAAAAGCCTAATGAAACTCTTTATGAAGCTTGGACCCGATTCAATAAAATGCTTCGAATATGTCCTCAACACGGGTTGAATACATTCCAAAAGGTCCAAATATTCTATAAAGGAGTCAATGTGGCAACTAGAAAAGATATAGATGTTGCAGCCGGAGGTTCGATCATGAAGAAAACACCTGAAGACGCTCACACAATCATTGCTGATTTAGCTTCCCATTCTCATAATTGGCATCAAGAAATAGAATTTTCTAGATCATCAAATGTTGCTAGTATTGAAAGCAATGATGAAATTGCTTCTTTAAAAGTTCAAATAGCAAATCAAGCAAGGCAAATCGAGAAAGTAACCAAGGAAATGCATGCTATCAGAGTAGGATGTGAACTGTGCCAAGGTCCCCATCTTACTAGAGATTGTGATCAAAGTACAATGGAAGAACAAGCAAATTTCTTAGGATACTTACGAAAAGGTGAAATGAACTTCAGTGATTTTCCAGCTATAGAAGCAAACAACCGAAAATATCCTCCTATAAACAGCTATCAAGTAGGAGGACCTTCAGGATCAAATAATAATAACTATCAAGGAGGAAATCCAGGTTACCAAAATAACCGGAATTTCCCAAATCAAAATCAAAGAAATCCGCCACCAGGTTATAATAACCGAAATCAACCTCAAAGAAATTATCAAAATAATTTCCAACCCAATCAACCACAACCGCTAGCACTCATGCAACCACAACCATTAGCAATTATGCAACCTCAACCCGAGAGGAAATCTGGTTTAGAAGATCTCTTAAGAGATTTTATGGTTAAGCATGAGAAAAATGCAGAGCTCCAAACTCAGCAAATTTGAAATCAATAAGCCACGATTCAGATTTTAGAAAGAGATGTTGGAAGGATCTCACAGTTACTAGCAGAGAGACCACCAATTGCAAGTAACCCTCTGTTTATACTAAAGAAGAATGATCCTCAAGCCCCAGCATATTCACAAGTGAATGCTATTTATAGTTTCTGTGAGGATGAAGCAAGTTTCAAAACACCGGAGCATAGTCCTATTTTTACTCTTGGGTGTGAAGATGATGATGAAGAGTGTGATGAGTTTATATTTTCTGATTTATCCAATATGGCGGATTACACTCCTTATCAAGAGATGGATGATACCCGAGTTGAAAGTGTGAAAAGTATAACATGTGAAGATGAAGAGATCCGAGTTGGTGCAATAACTCCCGAGTATGGTGACTATTTGATGAGGTTGATGTCGGGAAATCATGCGGAAGTACAGATAATAGAAACCACCAAGCCTTCCGAATTTAGGGTTGATGATGATTTGAAGGTGATCAAGGAAGAAGTGAAAGATACGGTGAAGCAAGCACCTAAAGTGGAAGACTATAAAGAACCCATTCCATACCCGCATGCACTTTTATCCGAAAAACCAAAGGAGAATCATTGTAAGCCTTTAAATACGGATAATATTTGTGTAAATGTACCTTTGGTTGATGTTATTGCAGGTATGCCAAACTATGGGAAATTCTTGAATGATTTGATGGCAAAAGAAGAAGTGTGTGAGCAGGCATCATCCGCGTTCCTTGAAGCAGAATGTGCTGCTATTGTGAAAAAGAATGAATTGCCACCTAAGTTAGGTGATCCCGGACCATTCATAGTACCTTGTAAGCTTAATGATTCTAGAACTCTTAGATCATTAGCTGACTCGGGTGCAAGTATAAATCTCATGCCTTATTCCATTTACTCGCATTTGAACTTAGGCGAACTTAAACCGACCAATTCAGGCATTAGATTCATTGATCAGTCGGTTAATAAATCTATAGGGATTGCTGAAAACTTAGTAGTAAAAACAGGTGAACTTGAGTTTCTAGCTGACTTTGTAGTTGTAGACATGAAAGAAGATAAGTTTGTACCTATTATTTTAGGTAGACCATTCTTAGCAACTGCATGTGCTTTAACAGATTGGAAAACAGGAAAACTAGTTTTGAAGGATAGAGGCAAGAGTGCAACCTATCAAACTGAGTTTAGTATGAACCCACCACCCACACCGATAGTTTCAGTGAATATTGTTGACAATGTCAAACCCATTAGTCAACAAGCTAAGTGTGGGGAGGGTGATGAGGAGAAACTAGATAGTAAACCGCCCAATGATAGTGTTGTTGAGAAAACCATGAAGAAGTTATATGGTAGGATTAGAAATGCTATGTCGAAAAAAGATAAACATTTGAGAGAGAGATTGATTTCAAACCTATCAAAACTTGAGAAATATAAGTTGAAAAAACTGGTTGAAGAGTCAAGATTTTCGGACTCTTGGTTATTATCAAAAATTAGTGGTAAGAATGGTTGTAGTAATGGTTCTATTGGAGTAAAGAAGGGTGATGTTTATCACCCCGACGTTAGTTAAAATTAGGGTGGAGTCGCGTGAACGACTCGCTAATAAACTTCACAAATTGTAAATAGTCCCATTCGTGTGTCTCGTTTTTATTTTAAATTCCTTTTTATTTGTATTTCTCATATACTTGTTTTAAAATTTAAAAATGTTAATCTTTTTAACACAAAAATAGAGTGTTTTTATTTTATTTTAAATTTGTTTTCGAAAAATATTAAAACTTTAACTTTTAATGAATTGAATTTTATAAATTGAATTTAAAAATTTATAAACGGATTAAGATCAGGTATAACAACCGAATTTCCGTTACAAATATAAATTTATAAAAGATATTTTAAATTTAATTGATTATAAGTTATATAAAAAAAAAATGTGTTGTACGATTGAATTAAAACCCCATATTTTGTGTGTTTTTAACATGGTTTTGACAGGTACAGACGAAAATGCAATTAGACGAAACGAAAAATCAAATTACATTGTGATACAAACATTGGATATGATCATAGGTAAAATAATTTGAAAATCCAAATCGGTTAACAAAGGAAGTTCCAAATACTCTACACTTTTTGTCCTCTCAAATTTATACATTATTATCTGATTTTATGTAATGAGGGCATTACATAATCTTAAGTGTGGGGTGGGAATATATAAATTCTCGAGAACTAATAAGTTATTGGTTTTTATGAAAATTTGAAATTTTTTAAACAAATGTATCTAATCAATTTTTAAGGTAATTACGAGCAATTAAAGATCAGGTGTAAAAACCGAAATTGTTGTCTCCATACATTAAAAATACATAAGTTTATTTGTTTAAAACTTATAAAAGAAAACCATTTATAACAAGAATTTATAAATCCTTATATTGAGAACCATTTATCACATGTTTCTTTGAAGTTTATTGCAGATATCATTGCTAAGGAATGTATAAACCTGAATATTCCATTATCACGAGTAATAGAGGATGGATCAAATCCATCCCGTAAGGAAGTAAAGTCTTCCGAATTGACACACTTGCTAACTTTTGTTAGAAGATGTAGTCCAGAACAGCTGTAGGTTGACGAAAAATCTTGAAAAGTCATCCCTAAAATCGGCTGGAAATCCACCTAACCTCAGCATCAAACAGGGTTTTTGGTGGTCAGACTTATCCTAACCATGAGATGGATCTGTCTCGTACAATGGGGGGGCACATTGCAAATTAGCTTTTAAGACTAATGAATCTAATCCCCAGATGGATGATCTCCGTAAAGATTAACTGCATCTATGTTTGACCGCGGTCAACATACATATGCCATAACAAATTGAGGTGTGTAAACTCATGGTTCACCGATGATATTTGGACACGATATAATTTTGTTCTAAAACTTATGCTATTTTATGAATTATATTTGTGTAAAACTATTTTTGGACATTTGGCTTCAAGTTCCATGATACTACAATCATGGGGGCGAATAGCTTGCTAATCGCCGACTGAGACTTCGATTTTCAGTTACCCTCAACCGGAATTTGAGGTTAAAACCGGAAAACGTGTCTAGTGTAAAAACTAGCATGACATTTTATAAAAATCATAAAACGTTTTCGCAAGGTCCAATTTTCCCTAAGGATCCAAATTTTTTTAAACCCTAATCACGAGTTTCATGTTTATTTCTGTTGTCAGAATTTCATTTCGTGTGGTGTGCGTGTGATCCAATAAATACTGTGTTGTGTAATATATTTTATATAGCGTGTGTTTCATTTCGTGTAGTGTGTGTTGTGTGATCTAAATGTTCGATAAGAAAGATATATAATGTTCTAACTCTGTTAAAAGATGTAATTGCTTGAGGACAAGCAACGTTCTAGTGTGGGGTATTTTGATATTGCTCTAAACATACATATTATTCGACGCAATATCACTTATATTTCATAGGTTTTTATCATCTACAAAGACATTCAATGCGCATTTCACGAGAAAAACGACAAAAGTGGATAAGAGCTCGCTATTTGAAGATTTGACGATAAAACGATAGTTTTAACCAGATTTATATCAAGAAACGTTTATCCGAATGAAAGTACAAGATAGATGAAGAAAAGAGTTCAAATGTAAAGTGCCAAGTCAGTACACGTCAATACGAGGTCATCAGAGAACAAACGAAAAAGAAAAATAAAGAAAACTGCTTTTACTCTTACACGAATAGTGTAGGTCTACACGAATCGTGTAGAATATTTGTTCTTACACGAATAGTGTAGCCATACACGAATCGTGTAATGTTAGGCCGAATTTAATCATTCATCAGATAAGGGGCGGCTACTTTTGGAGTTTTAAAACCTTTCTTTTGGCTAGTGCTTCAGCAAATGGATCTTTTTGACTCACCTACTACTTCTAATACATGTTAAATAGAGAGTACGTTCAGAGACAGAAGGAGGATACAAGAGAGACACATATATTACAGACAGAGAATATTATAAAGTACAAAATTACTATACACACACATATTTTTCATACAATTATTATACGCAAGTTATTATTCTGTAATTTTTATTACTCTATTAGTTCAAGGTTAAAAATAGTTGTAATATTAAGGGTGTATTGTTCGTGATAAAGGGTGTTATTGTACGCGTGAAAGGGGTGTTATTATTGTAATTTTTTCTACCGTTTGAAGTTAATGCAAGTGAAGATATTTTAGTAAGTTTACTCTGTTAAAATTAGCGTTGTTATTATGTTTGCATATCTATATTTTTATGTCTACCTTAGTGTAATGGATAGCTAAATTTCCTTAGTGTTTGCTTAAATGTAGAGCCCCTAGTGAAATGGATTGTTACCATTAGTAAAAGTTAAAATGTAACTTTAGTATTTTTAATATTGAGCCTAGTTAAAAGAACCATTTTTATGTAATTAGGTATTTAACCCTTGCCACTTAATTTATTAAATTTAAATAACGAAAGTTGTTTTTATTTACATAAATTGAGCTTCAACATTAAAAATGATCTAGACGAATTTATGGATAAGTTATTGACACCAATTTAGAAATAAACTTCGGTGGTTTGGGTGATATCAATAAATTATATGAAGGTGAAATTATAAAAAGGGAAACCGTTATAATTTGGGTATTGGCGAAGGTCAAAACTAGGCTAGGTCTCAATTTAAATACTTAGGGAATAGTAGCTTTCTAAAAAGAATCCAATGAAAATTAGATTTTATTTAGTTAAGTTGTAACCTTATATTTATTCGAGAGAAAAATGTAAAGTTTGATACTAGAACATTTTAATAGGGCGTAAAACTTAAAACAATCCATGGACCTAGGGGTGACACAATTAAGTAAACACTCCCATTTATCTTATTTATACTTCTTATAAAAAGTATTATTGTTATTATTCACGAATTATAAGTTTAAAATATAAAAAGAAACCATAAAAATATTTATTTTTCGAAACAGTTGTTTGTCACATATTTTTAGCCTTACACGAATCGTGTAGCATCACACGAATCGTGTAGGAATAAAACGCGGCTACAGTACACCGTAGGTTAAAATTAGGGTTTTAATTAATTAATTATATATATTTAGGTTATTAGTTATTTTTATTATATAATTAGTATTAATTAGTATAAAATACTAAAATACATGTTTTAATCTTAAAAATTAGTATTTATTATAGGTTTATAAATTGTAACTAGTTTATAGTTAGTAAATTAATTAATTTTCCTTTTAATTTGTATTAGTTTTATTAAAAATGTCATTTAGTTAATTTAATTAAGTTTATATAATAATTGCTTAAAACAAAAATCTAAATATATAGTTCTATTAAAAATTACTATTTTACTAATTACCATTTAGTAACATAATTAATGCATCATAATTAGTATAATTTCATTTAGTATCATTTTAAGATAATTCTTGTCATATTGTAATTTTATTTTATTTAGTAAATTAGTTAAGTTATTTTCTTTTACTGTTACTATAAATTGCCTAATCCAAAACCCTCTTTAATTAAGTTTGACATCAAAGACTATTAAAAAACCATTAAACACTCCATCTCCCTGTGGAACGAATCGGATTTACCAACAAACTAAACTACACGGATAGGACTAGTTGCCTATATATATGTGTGAAATCAACCTAAAATCTATAAAATACCACATATACAATAAATCAATTCGTGTAACAAAACAACTCAAATCCGTTCATAAATAAAGGTCTCGATCGCACACATCAGTCACCTAAGATAGCTAAACACCACTATGATGAACAAAGGTCAATTGAAAACCAACTTAGACTAGAAACACAATCACTTGAAATTCCTATTCTAGTTGTCTAGATCACCTAAGGTGTTGAAGCATAAATTGATTCACTTCTCAAATCACTTAAAGAGCTACTCAACCTATGTAATCAAAGTAAAACCAATAACAAACATAGCAATGGACCTCATAGCTAACTCAATAACACTAGCTCATATATTTTCATTCAAAACAACCTCATTCAATATATTAAGGGCACATCTTATGCATTAAATATTCATAGATAAGCAAACACAAGTGGTTTAGCCACTCATAGCAAAGATTACACTAGCAATAATCATAAAAGCATCAATAAACATCATCTTGAGTGATTACAAGCTAAGATTCAAAGATAAATGAAGATAAACAAAGATTACAAGTAAAGATTCAAACTAGATGAAGATAAAGTGAAGATTACAACTTATTAATGCAAAATATGTAAAAGTAAAGTAGAGATTACAACCCAAAATGATAATAATAGAAAGATCTAGCAATAATGATGATGAAACTTGAGCTTGCTTCCTCCAAATCACCTTAGAACTCTAATAGATGATGAAATTAGAGTTTAGTGTGTGAAATTCGGAGTAAAACTGCAGCTCTCTTGAAAAATGACCTATCACTTTCTATTTATAGTGGTGAGAAATTGGACTGAAACAGCGTCAGGAGCGCCGCTTCTCCTTCAGGAGCGGCGCTTTTGACTTGGTTCTGGAACAACGCTTTTACTGCAGGTACGTCGCTTTTGGCTCGACAGGAGCGATGCTTTTAGCTTGAAGAACGGCGCTTCTGCTCACTGAGAAGAAATGGAGACAAATCGTGTGTAATTGCATCGCTTTTAGTTGTGGTGCGGCGCTTCTGGGCTGTGAGGAGCGACGCTCCTTGACAGGAGCGACGCTTTTTGAGCTGCTTCCTACACTTGTCATTTTCTTTGCACTTTTTGAGCATTTCTTGGTCAATTTTACACCAAGTTAGTCATTTTGCCTTGAGTTGACACTTTGGAGCAGGAAAATAACTTTTTAGCCCAACGAACATCAAAACCGAATAAAATGAGGTCGATATTGAGTAATAAAACATATCTAAATGGAGCAATATCAAACCCCCTACATTTGAACCTTGCTTGTCCTCAAGCAAGCAAATCAATAGAACAAGTGTGATGACCCGGGAATTTTCGACTAAATTTAAACTTAATCTTTATATGATTTCGATACGATAAGTAAAGTTCGTTATGTTGAGTCTCAAAAACTTTGGAACAGTTTTACATGAATGCATTTACCCTTTTGACCTTGCCCGATGATTCACAAACAATTGTTGTAAATAAATATGTAAATATATATAAAAACAAATATAAATACAAACACAAGAATAAATATAAGAGTATATATAATATTTAAGTAATCAAATACACATTAATCAATTGGAATTAAAAAGGGTAAAATAATAAATAAAATAGTTAGGTTACCATTAAAATGAATATATGAATTATATTAATAATTATTTGTATATATATATATATATATATAATATAAATATTAAATAAATGTTATTATATAATATAATATTACATAATTAATAAATTGTAATATTAATATATTACAAGTTTAACTATAGTTGTTATATTATTATTAATATTAGTATTGGTAGCATTAAAAGTTATTATATGAAATTTGTTATATGAAATTGTTATATTATCAATATTACTTTTATTATTAGTATTAATATTAATTTTAATAATAATATCATTATATAGTTATTTTAATGTTATATATATAAAATTGATATATATATTTAATTTGTTATATCATTATTATTTATTTGTACTAGTAATATAATAATTAATATTATTAATATAATTATTAATTATTAATTAATTAGATAAATTATATAAAGTTTATATCGTACAAATTCATTTAGGGTATCCATCAACTGTGATCGATTTTTGTTTCTGCCTTTAATCTTGTTACATGTCACAATACAACCAAAATTTGTTTAACATCCATTTCCACTTTATTATAATTTTTTTTTCTTTGACTGTGTAAGAATGTCGATACACTAATCCCATATATAATCGATCAATACATGAGCTGTTAGAAAATATTCATCTTCAAATATCAATTATAAACAACAAGTTTTGGATTTTATCTGTTAAAATAAACAGAAATATTTTTTTTACTCGCGTACCTCTGTTCTTATTGTTTTTTTTCTTTCAAAACCACGATTTCAAATAAATTTCAAAATGTGTAATTGTAGTCTTGTTAGGAATATCTCATTAAAGTTGTCTCCAAAGTTTCAAATGCTAATTATTAATATCGAACTCGAATTTCTGAGTCAAACTTTAAATTTCAAAAGTCAACCTTTTTGATCACCACGAAATTCGATTTCAATTCGATGTTTTAGGATCAATTGAGGATCCATAAAGTTTCTAAGAACGTTTTACTACCTATTTCATGTTATAAATTTGTTCTAAAATGATCTCAAATTTAAAATCAAATATGGAGTTCATCATTTTTTTTTTGCGAAGCAGTTCTGTCTGTTTTAAAATTTTTTGTGTCTGTTAATTTAATTCACAATTACAAGTCGTTTTTGTTTCAATTAAAGAACACAAATCGTTTAGTAAGCAATTCAATGGTTTGTTTATTCCTCCTGGTCGATTTCTAAATTTTGAAGAAGGAAGGATTGGGGATAATTAATGGTACGGGTTATAGAAAAATGGTTTCGAAATTAATCAGAAAATGAGCAGCAGCTCAACTGGTTAGGGGGAGTGTTGGGTGTGTGAGAGGTCACGGGTTCGAGCCCAGCTTTGGGCATTTCTTTTTATGAAGGGCTTATGAGGTAGTTACTTTTTTATTTAGTATTATTAATATTATCATTTTCATTATTATTATTATTATTGTTATTATTGTCATGATTATTATTAGAATTATAATTAACATTGGTATTATAATTATTATTAGTATTAAAGTATTATGAATATTATTTATTGATGATATTATTACTAATGTATGTATTAGTTACCATTTATTATTGTTATAATAACCCTAGTTACAATATTGATTAATATTAGTATTATTATTATTATTACTAATATTATTATCAAACTAAGTATTATTATTAAGTAATATATTACCATTATTAATGAGATTTCTATTATTATTATTATTATTATAAGTACTAGTATTAACAAAATCATTATTCGTATTATTATTAATAAAGTTATTATTATTAGTAAATTATTATTATCAAAAACTATTTTTTTAACAAATAAATATTTTGTACATAAAATATACTCTTTACATATACTAAAAGTACATTAATATTTCATATACAATATATCAAACATATTAATAGTATTTATATAAATACTTACATATAACCAACTAATGATTTTAAATATAATACTGATCATATAATATATATAGATATATTGATACAAATAAATATATAAATATTTATCATTATAAATATATATACAAAATAAATAAATATAACATATAAATTAAATATATCAAATATATCTAAATAACATAATATAACAAGTATATTATTAATAACAAATTATATATATATATATATATATATATATATATATATATATATATATATATATATATATATATATATATATATATATATATATATATATATATATATATATATATTGTTCAATTACAAATATGTGTGTTAATATATATATACAAATGATATAAGTTCGTGAATCCGAGGTCAACCCTGCATTGTTCAGTCGTTCAATATAGTCATATTTATTTTTACTACAAAATACATTAGGTGAGTTTCATTTGCTCCCTTTTTAAATGCTTTTGCAATATATATTTTTGGGACTGAGAATACATGCGCTGCTTTTATAAATGTTTGACGAAATAAACACAAGTACTTAAAACTACATTCTATGGTGGGATTATTAAACCGAATATCGCCCTTCAAGTCTGGTAACCTAAGAATTTAGGGAAATGGCCCCTGATTGACGTGAATATTAAAGATAGATCTATGGACCTTGACAAGTCCCATTCGGGGTACGAATGCTTTAGTACTTCGAGATTATTATACAGACGAGAGATTATTATATGAATGATTTTTATCTCTATGCAGTTTGCGAAATGCCTGATAAGAGAATGATGTTTATAAAAATGAAATGTTGTGGTCTATTATACTATCTGGAATGATTATTTATATGAATGCAGTTTGCGATCGCATGGGGGTAGGTAGCAGCTCACATATTTTTGTTTCTTTGTATGCTGACGGTTTTTATAAATAAATATAATATATAAATAATTATAAGAATTATTTAAATATTATATTATATTTATGTGCATAGTTGACTTGTAATTTTTAGTCCGTTGCGTCGAGCATTGAGAGTTGACTTTGGTCCCGGTTTCGGATTTTTGAACGTCCTTGCGTATAATTTAATATCTTGTACTTTGCGTTTTGCGTCTTGTACTCTTGTAATTTTGAGACGTTTCTTATCAATAATTGGAACCACTTTGATTGTATTTTGTACTTTTGAGCTTTTTGGTCGTTTGCGTCTTCAATTTGTCGAATCTGTCTTTTGTCTTCACCTTTTATTATTTAAACAAATATCACTTGTAAATAGAACAATTGCAACTAAAAGCTTGTCTTTCTTGAGAGATAATGCTATGAAATATACGTTCGTTTTTAGCATTATCAGAATTCATCAGCACAATTAATTATGGTAAAATTAACTTGTCAAACATTTGAAAGATTTTCCAGAAATGCCTTAGTTTATAAAAGGCTTTCCTTTGATAGGTGGGGTATATCACATTGGGGAGACCGTAAGTTACGCCGTGTTTTCTTTAAAGTGTTAAATGCGGAGAACCCAAATGCAATTTTACGCTACGGGTTAAGAACCTATTTTGACTTAACATATCCCAACATAGGATTTCTTGAATTAGAAAGAGCTTCTAACATGCAACATAAAGAAGCATGTTATGCTTACGGGTTAGTAATGTTCGCTTCTCATCAAATGGAGAAAAAGAACATTGGATTGAAACTTTTAAATAAAACATTCCCACAAGTGACAGATTCAGTAGTTGGGGTGAGAAACAAGGTTTTTAGATTATTACGGGGCTGTTGGACATTACGAAACCCTCATCCTTTTGACGACATTACAACATGCTGCCTAGCCAATGGTCATAACGGTTATTTTCTACCAGACCAAGGATGGGAAGTCGTCTTTGTAAAACCAGAATGCATGACTTGTTTATGGACTTATGAACTACGTGTCTTTATTTCCTTTGCTGAACAACTTGCGTATTAACTAGGTTTATCTTCAAAAACTGTCCTGTATCAAACTATACTATATTTCATGTTATATGTAATATAGCGAAGTTGTAAGTTTGAAGAATATTTGTATGTGATATATTATTATAATCAGTTTTTCATATGGAATTTTAGTAGTTGAATTGTATATTAGCTACTAAGTATGAACTTAACGGGTAGGTAGTACCCGAATTTAAACTTATAAAACGCTAATATGAAGAAAAAGCTTTTATAAATGAGTTCATATTATGCTACGAAATACTATTGACTACTCTTAATATTCTGTATGATTAACTCGATTCAGTTGGCTATTTTAAAGAAAATGACACCGACTACTCGACACACCATGAATATGAGCGAAGAGGAATTTCGTACCTTTCTTGCTGCAAACATAGCCGCAGTACAGGCTTCGCTACATACCAACAATAACTCTGAATCTAGCAATGTAGCTAACGACGCAAAAAATCGTGTAGGTTGCTCCTACAAAGAATTCACTGCCTGCAAACCTTTGGAATTTGATGGAACTGAAGGACCAATTGGATTGAAACGGTGGACCGAGAAAGTCGAATCGGTGTTTGCCATAAGTAAGTGTACTGAAGAGGATAAAGTTAAGTACGCTACGCATACCTTCACAGATACTGCGTTAACGTGGTGGAACACCTATCTTGAACAGGTAGGACAAAATGCTGCTTACGCACTACCGTGGTTGGCATTCAAGCAATTGATGAACGAGCAGTACCGTCCTAGAAACGAAGTCAATAAACTTAAGGCAAAACTTAGAGAGTTACGAACACAAGGGTTCGACGTTACCACATATGAATGACGATTCACAGAGTTGTGCCTATTGTGTCCGGGAGCATTCGAAGATGAAGAAGAGAAGATCGACGCATTTGTAAAAGGGTTACCAGTAAGGATTCAAGAAGATGTGAGTTCACACGAGCCCGCTTCTATACAGAAGGCAAGTCGAATGGCTCATAAAATCATAAATCAGATTGAGGGAAGAATTAAAGAGCAGGCGGCCGAAGAAGCCAACACGAAACAACTCAAGATGAAATGGGAGGAAAACGGTGACAAGAGTCACCAGTACAACAACAACAACAATTACAACCATAATAGCAACAACTATCCCAACAATCGCAACAACAATCGCAATAATAACCGCAATCCTAACAATAACTACAACAAACATCCCAACAACAACAACAACAACAACAACAACTACAACAACCGTTTCAACAACAATAACAACCCCAACAACAACCTCAATAACAACAACGACAACAAAAACCAAAAACAGCCATGTCATAGGTGTGAAGAAAATCATCAGGGGTTTTGCACGACATTTTGCAACAGGTGTAAAAGAAAAGGTCATAGCGCGACAAAGTGTGAGGTCTACGGACCAAAGTTTAACAGAACTAAAGGAACAAATAATGTCGGAACAAGTAATGCTGAAACGAATAGTGTCGGAGCAAGTAATACCAAAGTTGTTTGTTATAAATGTGGAAAACCGGGCCACATTATTAGAAATTGCCCGAATCAGGGGAATACTAATGGGCAGGGCCGTGGAAGAGTTTTCAATATTAATGCAGTTGAAGCACAGGAAGACCCGGAGCTTGTTACGGGTACGTTTCTTATTGACGATAAATCTACTTATATTTTATTTGATTCGGGTGCGGATAGAAGCTATATGAGTAGAGAATTTTGTGCTAAATTAAGTTGCCCATTGACGCCTTTGGATAATAAATTTTTACTTGAATTAGCAAATGGTAAATTAATTTCAGCAGATAATATATGTCGGGATAGAGAAATTAAACTGGGTGATGAAACGTTTAAGATTGATTTAATATCAGTCGAGTTAGGGAGTTTTGATGTAATAATTGGCATGCACTGGTTGAAGAAGGTAAAAGCAGAGGTCGTTTGTTACAAAAATGCGATTCGCATTATGCGTGAAAAAGGAAAACCTTTAATGGTGTACGGAGAAAAGAACAACGCGAAATTAAATCTTATTAGTAGTTTGAAGGCGCAAAAACTAATAAGAAAAGGTTGTTACGTCATTCTAGCACACATCGAGGAAGTTAAAAGAATTTCAGCAGTGATGTTCCCGTCGCAAAAGAATTTCCCGATGTATTTCCGAAAGAATTACCGGGATTACCCCCACATCGATCCGTTGAATTTCAAATAGACCTTGTACCAGGAGCTGCACCAATAGCTCGTGCTCCATACAGACTCGCACCCAGTGAAATGAAAGAATTACAAAGTCAGTTACAGGAACTTTTAGAGTGTGGTTTCATTCGACCAAGCACATCATCGTGGGGAGCTCCTGTTTTGTTTGTCAAGAAGAAGGATGGTACATTTAGGTTGTGTATCGACTACCGAGAGTTGAACAAACTTACCATCAAGAACCGCTACCCACTACCGAGAATCGACGACTAATTTGATCAACTACAAGGCTCGTCAGTTTATTCGAAGATCGATTTACGTTCTGGATATCATCAAATGCGGGTGAAGGAGGATGATATTCCAAAGACTGCTTTTAGGACGCGTTACGGTCATTACGAGTTTATGGTTATGCCGTTTGGGTTGACCAACGCACCAGATGTGTTCATGGACCTCATGAACCGAGTGTGTGGACCATACCTTGACAAGTTTGTCATTGTTTTCATCGATGACATACTTATTTACTAAAAGAATGACCAAGAGCATGAAGAACATTTGAGAAAAGTGCTAGAGTTGTAAAGAAAAGAAAAATTGTACGCTAAGTTTTCAAAGTGTGCATTTTGGTTGGAAGAAGTTCAATTTCTTGGTCATATAGTGAACAAAGAAGGTATTCAAGTGGATTCAGCAAAGATTGAAACCGTTGAAAAGTGGGAAACCCCGAAAACTCCGAAACACATACGCCAATTTTTAGGGCTAGCTGGTTATTACAGGAGATTCATCCAAGATTTTTCCAAAATAGCAAAACCCTTGACTGCATTAACGCATAAAGGGAAGAAATTTGAATGGAAGGATGAATAAGAAAAAGCATTTCAATTGTTGAAGGAAAAGTTAACTACGGCACCTATATTGTCATTACCTGAAGGGAATGATGATTTTGTGATATATTGTGACGCCTCAAAGCAAGGTCTCGATTGTGTATTAATGCAACGAATGAAAGTAATTGCTTATGCATCTAGACAATTGAAGATTCACGAGCAGAATTATACGACGCATGATTTGGAATTAGGCGCGGTTGTTTTTGCATTAAAGAGTTGGAGGCATTACTTATATGGGGTCAAAAGTATTATATATACCGACCACAAAAGTCTTCAACACATATTTAATCAGAAACAACTGAACATGAAGCAGCGCAGGTGGATTGAATTGTTGAATGACTACGACTTTGAGATTCGTTACCACCCGGGGAAGGCGAATGTGGTAGCCGACGCTTTGAGAAGAAAGGACAGAGAACCCATTCGAGTAAAAGCTGTGAATATAATGATTCACAATAACCTTACTACTCAAATAAAGGAGGCGCAACAAGGAGTTTTAAAAGAGGGAAACTTAAAGGATGAAATACCCAAAGGATCGGAGAAACACCTTAATATTCGGGAAGACGGAACCCGGTATAGGGCTGAAAGAATTTGGGTACCAAAATTTAGAGATATGAGAGAAATGGTACTTAGAGAAGCTCATAAAACCAGAGACTCAATACATCTTGGAACGGGTAAGATGTACAAAGATCTCAAGAAATATTTTTGGTGGCCAGGTATGAAAGCCGATGTTGCTAAATATGTAGGAGAATGTTTGACGTGTTCTAAGGTTAAAGCTGAGCATCAGAAACCATCAGGTCTACTTCAACAACCCGAAATCCCGGAATGGAAATGGGAAAACATTACTATGGATTTCATCACTAAATTTCCAAGGACTGCAAGTGGTTTTGATACTATTTGGGTAATAGTTGATCGTCTCACCAAATCAGCACACTTCCTGCCAATAAGAGAAGATGACAAGATGGAGAAGTTAGCACGACTATATTTGAAGGAAGTCGTCTCCAGATATGGAATACCAATCTCTATTATCTCTGATAGAGATGGCAGATTTATTTCAAGATTCTGGCAGACATTACAGCAAGCATTAGGAACTCGTCTAGACATGAGTACTGCCTATCATCCACAAACTGAAGGATAGAGCGAAAGGACGATACAAACGCTTGAAGACATGCTTCGAGCATGTGTTATTGATTTTAGAAACAGTTGTGATCGACACCTACCGTTAGCAGAATTTTCCTACAATAACAGCTACCATTCAAGTATTGAGATGACGCCGTTTGAAGCACTATATGGTAGAAATTGCAGGTCTCCGATTTGTTGGAGTGAAGTGTGGGATAGACAGATTACGGGTCCAGAGATAATACAAGAAACTACCGAGAAGATCATCCAAATTCAACAACGGTTGAAAACCGCCCAAAGTCGACAAAAGAGCTACGCTGACATTAAAAGAAAAGATATAGAATTTAATATTGGAGAGATGGTCATGCTTAAAGTTGCACCTTGGAAAGGCATTGTTCGATTTGGTAAACGAGGGAAATTGAATCCAAGGTATATTGGACCATTCAAGATTATTGATCGTGTCGGACCAGTAGCTTACCGACTTGAGTTACCTTAACAACTCGCGGCTGTACATAACACTTTCCACGTCTCGAATTTGAAAAAATGTTTTGCTAAAGAAGATCTCACTATTCCATTAGACGAAATCCAAATCAACGAAAAACTTCAATTCGTCGAAGAACCCGTCAAAATAATGGATCGTGCGGTTAAAAGACTTAAGCAAAACAAGATACCAATTGTTAAAGTTCAATGGAATACTCGTAGAGGACCCAAGTTCACCTGGGAACGAGAAGATCAGATGAAGAAGAAATACCCGCACTTATTTCCAGAAGATACGTCAACACCTCCAACTGCTTAAAATTTCGGGACGAAATTTATTTAACGGGTAGGTACTGTAGTGACCTGAACTTTTCCATGTTTATATATATTAAATGAAATTGTTATTTACATGATTAAGTGTTTCCAACATGTTAAGCAATCAAACTTGTTAAGACTTGATTAATTGAAATAGGTTTCATATAGACAATTGACCACCCAAGTTGACCGGTGATTCACGAACGTTAAAACTTGAAAAAACTATATGATGTCATATATATGGATATATATATATATATATATATATATATATATATATATACATATATATATATATATATATATATATATATATATATATATATATATATATATATATATATATATATATAGTTAACATGGTATTATGAGAAGTAAACATGTCATTATGTATATTAACAATGAACTACATATGTAAAAACAAGACTACTAACTTAAGGATTTCGAAACGAGACATGTATGTAACGATTATCGTTGTAACAACATTTAACTGTATATATATCATAATAAGATATATTAATATATCATAATATCATGATAATGTAATAATTTAACATCTCATTAGATATAATAAACATTGGGTTAATAACATTTAACATGATCGTTAACTTAAAGGTTTCAAATCAACATTTACATGTAACGACTAACGATGACTTAACGACTCAGTTAAAATGTATATACATGTAGTGTTTTAATATGTATTCATACACTTTTGAAAGACTTCAAGACACTTATCAAAATACTTCTACTTAACAAAAATGCTTACAATTACATCCTCGTTCAGTTTCATCAACAATTCTACTCGTATGCACCCGTATTTGTACTCGTACAATACACAGCTTTTAGATGTATGTACTATTGGTATATACACTCCAATGATCAGCTTTTAGCAGCCCATGCGAGTCACCTAACACATGTGGGAACCATCATTTGGCAACTAGCATGAAATATCTCATAAAATTACAAAAATATTAGTAATCATTCATGACTTATTTACATGTAAACAAAATTACACATTCTTTATATCTAATCCATATACCAACGAACAAAAACACCTACAAACACTTTCATTCTTCAATTTTCTTCATCTAATTGATCTCTCTCAAGTTCTATCTTCAAGTTCTAAGTGTTCTTCATAGATTCTATAAGTTCTAGTTTCATAAAATCAAGAATACTTCCAAGTTTGCTAGCTTACTTCCAATCTTGTAAAGTGATCATCCAACCTCAAGAAATCTTTCTTATTTACAGTAATATATCTTTTTAATATAAGGTAATACTCATATTCAAACTTTGATTCAATTTCTATAACTATAACAATCTTATTTCGAGTGGAAATCTTACTTGAACTTGTTTTCGTGTCATGATTCTGCTTCAAGAACTTTCAAGCCATCCAAGGATCCTTTGAAGCTAGATCTATTTTTCTAATTTCCAGTAGGTTTACCTACTAAAATTAAGGTAGTAATGATGTTCATAACATCATTCGATTTATATATATAAAACTACCTTATTCGAAGGTTTAAACTTGTAATCACTAGAACATAGTTTAGTTAATTCTAAACTTGTTCGCAAACAAAAGTTAATCCTTCTAAATTGACTTTTAAAATCAACTAGGCACATGTTCAATATCTATATGATATGCTAACTTAATGATTTAAAACCTGGAAACACGAAAAATACCGTAAAACCGGATATACGTCGTCGTAGTAACACCACGGGCTGTTTTGGATTAGTTAATTAAAAACTATGATAAACTTTGATTTAAAAGTTGTTATTCTGGGAAAGTTATTTTTCTTATGAACATGAAACTATATCCAAAATTCATGGTTAAACTCAAAGTGGAAGTATGTTTTTCAAAATGGTCATCTAGACGTCGTTCTTTTGACTGAAATGACTACCTTTATAAAAATGACTTGTAACCTGTATTTCCAACTATAAACTTATACTTTTTATGTATAGATTCATAAACTTAAGTTCAATATGAAACCATATCAATTGGATTCACTCAAAACGGATTTAAAACGAAGAAGTTATGGGTAAAACAAGATTGGATATTTTTGCTTGTTGTAGCTACGTGAAAATTGGTAACAAATCTATATTAATCATATCCTAGCTAACTCATATTGTATTATACATGAATTCTAATATATTATGTAATATTCGGATACCATAGACACGTATGCAAATGTTTTGACATATCATATCGACCCATGTATATATGTTATTTGGAACAACCATAGACACTCTATATGCAGTAATGTGGGAGTTAGCTATACAGGGTTGAGGTTGATTCCAAAAATATATATACTTTGAGTTGTGATCTAGCCTGAGACGTGTATACACTGGGTCGTGGATTGATTCAAGATAATATATATCGATTTATTTCTGTACATCTAACTGTGGACAACTAGTTGTAGGTTACTAACGAGGACAGCTGACTTAATAAACTTAAAACAGTAAAACGTATTAAAAATGTTGTAAATATATTTTGAACATACTTTGATATATATGTACATATTTGTTATAGGTTCGTGAATCGACCAGTGGCCAAGTCTTACTTCCTGACGAAGTAAAAATCTATGAAAGTGAGTTATAGTCCCACTTTTAAAATCTAATATTTTGGGATGAGAATACATGCAGTTTTATAAATGTTTTACGAAATAGACACAAGTAAATGAAACTACATTATATGGGTGAATGATCGAAGCCGAATATGCCTCTTTTGCTTGGTAGCCTAAGAATTAGTAAACCGATCTACTAATTGACGCGAATCCTAAAGATAGATCTATTGGGCCTAACGAACCCCATTCAAAGTACCAGATGCTTTAGTACTTCGAATTCATTTCTATCATGTCCGAAGGATTTTCCGGAATGATAGGGGATATTCTTATATGCATCTTGTTAATGTCGGTTACCAGGTGTTCACCATATGAATGATTTTTATCTCTATATATGGGATGTATATTGAAATATGAAATCTTGTGGTCTATTATTATGATTTGATAATATATAGGTTAAACCTATAACTCACCAACATTTTTGTTGACGTTTTAAGCATGTTTATTCTCAGGTGATTATTAAGAGCTTCCGCTGTTGCATACTAAAATAAGGACAAGATTTGGAGTCCATGCTTGTATGATATTATGTAAAAACTGCATTTAAGAAACTTATTTTTGATGTAATATATTCTTATTGTAAACCATTATGTAATGGTCTTGTGTAAACGGTATATTTTAGATTATCATTAAATGATAATCTACGTAATACTTTTTAAACCTTTATAGAAAAAATAAAGGTTATGGTTGTTTTAAAAATGAATGCAGTCTTTGAAAAACGTCTCATATAGAGGTCAAAACTTCACGACGAAATCAATTAATATGGAACATTTATAATCAATATGAACGGGACATTTCAACAGTCCTCATCATAGGCTTGGTAAAGCATTGATTTCTCCACCTGTTAAGTAAGGACGGCACTGATCTTCTTCCTAGGCATTCTTTCAAGAGGAAGACGGGTTGTAAGGGTTTGGTTGGAAATGTATGGATTGGTGAAAGGTATCCAGATCTTTTGATTTTTGAGAATTGATAGACTTTGATTCTTCAGAGTATCCTTTTTTGGATAGAGAATGGCTTGGAATCCGTAAAAGTTTTCTTCGAAAGAGGCGGATTTTGCTAAGACTTTGTCTAGAATTTTCTTTGGCTCTTCCGATATCTTTCTTCAGGGAAACTTCTCGGGTTTTTCTTTGCCTTATTTATAGAGACTTTGCTCTTTTTTTTTTAGCATACCTTTTCTTCATAACTTTTGTCTTTCGTTCCTGGTGCCCAGAGAGGAAGTGATAATCCACTGAAAATAAGCCTTTAACCTATCAAAAACAATCAGGGGTTCGGAATCTTTCAACAAGTGCTTTTGAAGCGAATTTGATTGATCTATCTCTTCTTTAATCTCTGGATCTTTTGATGAATGGAAAGGGGAGTGAAGGTGAATGGTGTATTTTGGGAGTGAATTTGAGGGGAACATTTCTGATTCATCAACTCTTTATGTGAGTTGGTCGGTTTAAATTGCGTGGAGTGGAAACGGAAACGGATGGCTTTTTTTCTTCTCTATTCAGAATGATTTCGGAAGGAGTATCGCACCTGCACCACGTATGGTGCTTACTAACCATTGGTCTTGAAACGTATATCTGAACCAAGTTCTAACTTGAACCGTACACCAGCATGCTCATCAATTGAAATGACAAAGTACTGTAGGTTTGATGGGTCATACAGATACTTTGGGTCCAAGATTCCTCACCTTTTAGGAGTAGGGGTCGTGCTTGGTCATGCGTAGCCTTTTACATATTTTCTTAAAAGAAATATTTTGACACAAAACATAAGTTTCAGCTTAATCATTCCGTTCTAATAAATGTTCCGAAAACCGATTTCTAGCAATTTTATTAGATCTTTTGGGCAAAAACAAGGTAATGATTTTTCGAAATCACCCAATATTCATTACATAATTACTTTTTTAAACAAAAGAATTTTTCAAAACGTGGCGTTTTATGGTTACTTGACTTTTAAGACCTTTAAAACCTTTACCCATTACCCCACACTTAGAAGAACATTGTCTCTAATATTCTCTAGAAAGAATATTTTAATACTTTATAAATTAAGGACATTGACTTCTAAAATTTCCAAGTTAGTTGCGAGGGTTACCCCACACTTAGAGATTTTAGTGCGTTATAATCGAAATAGGTTTGAGGAAGGATTACTTCCCTATGGTCGTGTTACTATCCTAGTGCTGGGCCTTCCTATGGTCAATCTCCTAGGGACCAGTATCTTTTGATAATATTTCTGTATGAAGAACAAAAAGAGAAAGGTAGCATTTCCACTATATATATAACTTTTTAGTACAATGCTTCAAAAAAATAAAACTAAAAGTAAAATAAAGTAAAGTAGTCTATGGGATACTATCCTGGTCAATGTGCTTAGTCGTGTCTGTGAAGTATCCATGAAATCTGAAGGGATCATCATCATCCTCTAGTCTTGGTGTAACGTCCTCCAGATAGGGTCTGGAAGAAAACGTCACTAATATCAAATAAACCAACATATTATAATATGAGAACAATACTATATGATAAAAATAAACTTTATTGAGTACGCAGCGGAAAATGAAATGTCGTTACAATGATGGAAATTACAATAAAGTAAATGTTTCAAATGCAAGAATAATAAATGCGATATCTCTTGATCCTAAATCCAAGTAGCATCACATAAGCAGTAAGTAAGTAAGCTTGATCAATCAGCACCTGAGACAAAACATGCTAAAGTGTCAACCAAAAAGGTTGAGTGAAATCATAAGTTTAACAAAAGTAGTTATCGTTGTTTTTAGATCACAAGATTTTGTTTTCATAAGTAGATCACACAGATCTTTAGTTGTCAAAGAAGATCACAAAGATATTAAAAGTTGATCTCGCAGGGATCAAAAAGTTATGCCAATTCGTGATATTTAGACTAAACGTTCAAGTTTGCCCCAAAGACAAGTTGTGTTTATACTTGTCAATTTAATTTCATTATTAAGTAATACAAAGACTTAGTCAAATGTATCGGGGACGTTACTCTCGATAGGCCTACCCCCAATAATTAAGCATGCATTTAACGAGCAATTAAAAATATCACTTTAGGGACTTAGTCGGACATAGTCGGGTATAGCATAGTTTTAACAGTTGGCACTTGTGTCTAAATTGTAAATAGTAAAAGTAGCATGTGTCTCACCCCAATAAAAATTAAATAAGTTGCTAGCAATAAAGAGTGGGGCTATGAATTCACATTAGTAAGCAGAGAGAGATTGTTATTCCTCGGAATAGAAAGTTTGGATCAATGAGCAGAAGGTCAACCTATTAACATTTAAGAGTAGTTAAATGTTTTGCCCAAATTAATTTTAAGTTTTAAGTATGCAAGCGTTTTAAGTATAGTTCGTTTTACTAAGTTTCCATTCCTAGTAAGTTTCCACTTTTAGAAAGTTTCCATTTTTAGTAAGTTTCTTATTTTAGTAAGTTTCTATAATTAGAAAGTTTCTATGTTTAGAAATTTAGTATCGAACACTAGTGAGTTGTCCTTAATAAGTCCGCCACCTATTAAGTGTGTATGATTACTATAGTCGGATTGATATTGTGGACCATACCCAAACATCTATGCTACCGCCGAGTCACTTGAATGATCTATTTTTACCGGTTGGCCCAGGATTCTTGACCAAAATCTAAGTTTGGCATTCGTAATCCACAAGCGTCCCATAGTGGCACCAACGATCACCCTAGACCTTAAGCAGCGTCGATGTTCAAGTAATTTCACGCTATCGTGAATGACTATTGTAATCGTGTGTTATAATATAAGTAAGTAGTATATTATAAGTGTTAGTAGTAGTATAAGTTTGTAAGTGTTAGATAATAGTATAAGTATATAAGTGTTAAGTAGTATTAGGGTTTTATTAATTAATTAGGTTTAATTAATTAAAGTAGTATTTAATGATTAGGGTTTAATTAACGTTTTAGGGTTTGGTTAATTAGGGTTTAATAATTAGGGTTAGGTTTATTTAATATGTATATGTATATATATAAATCGTGTATATGTATATATATATATATATATATATATATATATAATATTTTTTATATATGTAAACCGTATATATATGTATATATATAAAAAAAAAAAATTTTACATGTATATATATGTATCGATTTATGTATATGTATATATACTTATATTTTGGTTCCTTAATTAAACACAAACAAATCTCCTAACAATTTTCTAGGGTTTAAAGATCAAACTCAAAAATTCTTTTTTTTTTAGGCCGTAGGTATATTTTTATTTTTTTTACATGAATAATATGAATGTATATAATCTAGTATGAATACGGTTATGAATATAACATGAATTGAAAGTAAAATTTAAGAGTTTTGGATCTAGGGTTTGTTACCTTGTTGAAGATCTATGAAGATTAACAAGAAAAAGTTGAAGAACACTTGAAGATGAAGATCAAAACCTTGAAGATTGAAGAACACCTAACACGATGAACAACTTGAAGAACACTTAAAGATCTTGAAGATCTTGTTGAAGATTTCGATGGTGGGGGGTGGTGATTTCGGTTTTGTGGCCGAAAATAGGGAGAGAGGGGAGAGATTTGAGAGAGAGATTTGTGATTGTGATTTGGTACATGTTTAGCTCTAGCCTAGGTCTTTATTTATAGGGAGGATTAGAGGGTTCTAGAATTAGGGTTAGGGTTAGGTTTACTTAAGGAACAAGTTGGACTTGGAGAGGAAGTAATGGGAGTCGATTTTAGGGAGGGTATTTTAGGCATTTCACTTATTTTTTAAAAAAAAAAATTTCGGTTAGGTTAAAACAAGGAGGAGTTTTTGGGATTTTTCACTTTGAACCTTGTACTTTAGATTAACTTAATTAATCCCACAACTTGTTTAAGATTAATTAGTTAATTACATTAAGTTTTAGTTTATTACATCTTGTTCACGAAAGTTGTAGTGACCCGAACTTTTCCATGTTTATATATATTAAATAAAATTGATATTTACATGATTAAGTGTTTCCAACATGTTAAGCAATCAAACTTATTAAGACTTGATTAATTGAAATATGTTTTATATAGACAATTGACCACCTAAGTTGACCGGCGATTCACGAACGTTAAAATTTGTAAAAACCATATGATGACATATATATGGATATATATATATATATATATATATATATATATATATATATATATATATATATATATATATATATATATATATAGTTAACATGATATTATGATAAGTATGTACCTCATTAAGTATTTTAACAATGAGTTATATACATAAAAATGATACTATTGAATTAAGAAACTCGAAAACGATATATATAACGATTATCGTTATAACAATGTCTTACTAATTACATATGAATCATTTTAAGATATTGATACACTATATATAAACATGATAAATGATAAGTAAACATATCATTAAGTATATTAACAATGAACTACATATGTAAAAACAAGACTACGAACTTAAGGATTTTGAAACGAGACATATATGTAACGATTATCGTTGTAACAACATTTAAATGTGTATATATATCATATTAAGATATATTAATACATCATAATATCATGATAATGTAATAATTTAACATCTCATTAGACATAATAAACAATAAGTTAACAACATTTAACAAGATCGTTAACTTAAAGGTTTCAAAGCAACATTTACATGTAACGACTAACGATGACTTAACGACTCCGTTAAAATGTATATACATGTAGCATATTTAAATGTATTTAAACACTTTTGAAAGACTTCAAAACACTTATCAAAGTACTTCTACTTAACAAAAATGCTTACAATTAGATACTCGTTCATTTTCATCAACAATTCTACTCGTATGCACCCGTATTCATACTCGTACAATACTCAGCTTCTAATTGTATTTACTATTGGTATATACACTTCAATGATCAGCTCTTAGCATCCCTTGTGAGTCACCTAACCATGTGGGAACCATCATTTAACATCTAGCATGAAATATCTCACAAAATTACAAACTAATGGAGCCTATATGGAGACTACACATTCACGTGAATGAGGAGTACCATAAACACATTCACTTTGCAATATTTTTGAATCAAAGTACTCTCTCTCAAGTGTTCTTCCATTGTTCTAAGTGTTCTTCATCATCTTCATCAAAATCTAGCTCAATCTAGTTCATAAATCCATACATAAACCAAGTTATAAAACAACTACTCAAGAACACACCAACAACACTTCCAAGTTTGCTAGCTTACTTCCAATCTTGCAAATCCACTTTGAATGATCATCTAAACTCAAGAAATCTTTCTTATTTACAGTAAGATATCTTTATAATACAAGGTAATACTCATATTCAAACTTTGATTCAATTTCTATAACTTTAACAATTTTATTTCGAGTGGAAATCTTACTTGAACTTGTTTTCATGTCATGATTCTACTTCAAGAACTTTCAAGCCATCCAAGGATCCTTTGAAGCTAGATCTATTTTTCTCATTTACAGTAGGTTTATCCACATAACCTAAGGTAGTAATGATATTCATAACATCATTCGATTCATATATATATAACTACCTTATTCGAAGGTTTAAGCTTGTAATCACTAGAACATAGTTTAGTTAATTCTAAACTTGTTCGCAAACAAAAGTTAATACTTCTAACTTGACTTTTAAAATCAACTAAACACATGTGGGAGTTAGCTATACAGGGTTGAGGTTGATTCCAAAAATATATATACTTTGAGTTGTGATCTAGCCTGAGACGTGTATACACTGGGTCGTGGATTGATTCAAGATAATATATATCGATTTATTTCTGTACATCTAACTGTGGACAACTAGTTGTAGGTTACTAACGAGGACAGCTGACTTAATAAACTTAAAATATTAAAACGTATTAAAAATGTTGTAAATATATTTTGAACATAATTTGATATATATGTACATATTTGTTATAGGTTCGTGAATCAACCAGTGGCCAAGTCTTACTTCCTGACGAAGTAAAAATCTGTGAAAGTGAGTTATAGTCCCATTTTTAAAATCTAATATTTTGGAATAAGAATACATGCAATTTTATAAATGTTTTACGAAATAGACACAATTAAATGAAACTACATTATATGGGTGAATTATCGAAGCCGAATATGCCCCTTTTTGCTTGGTAGCCTAAGAATTAGTAAACCAATGTACTAATTGACGCGAATCCTAAAGATAGATCTATTGGGACTAACGAACCCCATCCAAAGTACCGAATGCTTTAGTACTTCGAATTCATTTTTATCATGTCCGAAGGATTTTCCGGAATGATAGGGGATATTCTTATATGCATCTTGTTAACGTCGTTTACCAGGTGTTCACCATATGAATTATTTTTATTTCTATGTATGGGATGTATATTGAAATATGAAATCTTGTGGTCTATTATTACAATTTGATAAATATATAGGTTAAACCTATAACACACCAACATTTTTGTTGACGTTTAAAGCATGTTTATTCTCAGGTGATTATTAAGAGCTTCCGCTGTTGCATGCTAATATATGGACAAGATTTGGTGTCAGCATGCTTGTATAATATTGTTTAAAACTGCATTCGAGATTTATTTTGTTGTAACATATTAATATTGTAAACCAATATGTATTGGTAGTGTGTAAGTGTGATATTTTTAGATTATCATTTCTGGAAAATTTAGGTGGTGTCTGTTTAACCTTGTCGATAAAATAAAGGTTATGGTTTGTTTTAAAAACGAATGCAGTCTTTGAAAAACGTCTCATATAGAGGTTAAAACCTCGCAACAAAATCAATTAATATGGAACGTTTATAATCAATATGAACGGGACATTTCAAAAGTTTATTAGTTCATTATTTTATCTTTTTATTAACTTGTCAATTATTACACAAAGTTAATTATTATGTTTCGTAGTTTTTAATACTTAACAATTATTAATTAAAGTTAAATCGTTAAGTTTAATTATATTGTTGGGCATTTAATAAGGAAAAGTATAGAATGGAAAAATGAGGGTCGTTATAGTACCTCCTCGTTATTAGAAACTTCGTCCCGAAGTTTTAAGTAGATTCCTCGTTTGCATCAGTAGTTGAGAAGAGATGGGGATATTTCCATATCATGTGGTCTTTGCATTCCCAGGTATATTCGGGGCCTCTACGTGAATCCCAACAGATTTTAACAATAGAGTTTGATTTTCACGTTCCCTGGTACAATCGGGGCCCTTACGTGAATTCAAATGAGTTTTAACAATAAGTATATTGCTTTGTTTACACATTTGATCTCATGATCCTTAACCTTAATAGGTCGTTTACAAAGTGCATTAAATACGGAGATTTTCCAAGGAATAACAAGAGTGTCGTTTGACTGTTTTTCTTTAAAAAGAAGGATGATGCTATACCAGCATTAAATGTGTTGTTGAGCTCATTAGAGTCTTGAGTGCTCATGCCACAATAGTAGGGAAAATAAAGTAGAGTACGTAAAGATTTCAGTTACGTAGTTTGATGTATGGCTGGTGTTTGTTAGAGATAGTACCAGCTTCAAGTTTCGAAAAGGTAACCATAATACCTTTCGTTTTCAAGAGATGTCTAATAGACAAATAAGATTTTAGTTGAGGATTCATTGACCTCACGATAATATGAGCGATTAAATGAAAGACATCGTTCAGTATACATGAGAACTTGTCTTTAGAAATAGTTTCGGGATGTAGCTTTAAGATTGACGGTTTTAGTTTTATGTCGAACCATGAATCTAGACTTGACTAGAATAACATCTAGTTGCAATCCAAGAAGGAAGAAATGTGTAGAGTGTCTTCATAAATATTTATGGTAACTCCTTTAGAGTAGGAAAAGTGTTTTTCACCAATGGCGAGTCGGTTTATTATTTACTTACAAGTTTAAACGCGGATTCGAATAAATGTGAATCATTGTTTATAAGATATTGTTTCTCTCATGAAGGAACCTCTGCTTCCTTGTTCAAAAGATCATAGGTTTAACGTTTATGAGAGCGTTGTAGTTTATCAGTGAAATACCGGAAGTAGAAACTTCTTAATGATTAGCATAGCAAGGAAGAGATGACGTACGTAGAGAGGTAAGTCTCGTTCTTGCACGGAGAATGAGAATAAAGGTGATCCAAACACATTGGAGAGTAATACGAAAGTTTTAATAATAACCAAGGTAATTTTCGAAAAGTTGCGATGTTTGATGTAACAATATAAATGAAACGGAGCTATTAGTAAAATTTGAGTTACGTACAACACATATTATTTTATGTGAAATAATTCGAACAATACGAAAAAGAGTTGATTAAAAGAATGTTTAATTTGATGAAATAAAGGTAAAATGATAAAAACGCGAAAGTGCTTATATAATTAGTAAAAGTAATTTTAATGGAGGTGACGAAATGATGTTCATAGTAAAACTAGGGTTACGTAAAATTTGTAAAGTAATTTCGATTTAATTATAGTGGAAATTTGTAGAAACGAAAGTATAATTTGATATGTACTAGTCAAATTATGTATATGTAAATTCATGTATAAGATTTTATAGGTCGCATAAGTGAAAAATCATTTTCTTTATAAATTCTGGGATAATTTGAAAATATATACACATGTAAGTAATATTTGGAAACAGGGTATTTGTATTTATGAGTTTATTTGTTGAGAAAAATTGATTGAAGATTTTAAAATTCCGGAGAAATAATTGTGTAATAATTGTTTCGAGGTAGTGAAAACTAATGAATTGACTTTTATCAGGGCATGAGTCTTTGGACTCAGAATGTTAACATTGAAGTAAGAAGGATGATAATGTGATTATCATCAGTTGAGTAAATCCCTCAGATTTAGAGTTATGTATGATGGAACTTCAAATAAGATTTGCAACTTTGAATCGTTCGAGGGATAGTGAGAGTTCGAGAACTCGGCATAAATAATCTGGCAGTCGTAGAGACAAGTATAAACAAATGTTATAGCAGTGACTTTCAACTATGTAATGATCGTTTGAATTTAGCCTTAGTTGGCCCGGGAGGAGGATACGTTAAAGTATGATGGAATCATTTCAGTTGTTACAACCATTTTTCAGATGTGATGAGTTTAGCTCAAGCCACAACTTAAGATAGTGTGTTTCACCTTTGATTTTCGAGTTGACAATGATCGATTATTGTTTGAGTATGACACCATTACTTGCATGGTGCCAAGTAGTCTATTATAAGTAGATGTACGACTACAGAAGTTTCTTGACTGTGATAGTCAAAATGATACACGTATGGAGGTTCCATTCTTCAAAAGAAAGTGTAATAACATAGAGGATTTGGATATAACAAGTGATGATTATGTATTAATGATAAAGAGATATCCATTTAGGATAAATGAATGTAAGATTTTACAACTTTTATGGTACATGAAAGTTTGTTAAATGAGTATGAGATAGATATATAGTTTGATTAGGGTGAGTTCTTCATATCTACTAATATCAAGATGATCATTTTTCTCCTTTCATGCCCTTGCATTTGGGTTTTTTTTTAACAGATAGCTTGAGAGTTTTCTTTGATTCACTTTCTATTCCATACGTCGTGATATTGGAATTTTTCTATGAATTACCGTAATATAATCACGTTGGCCACTGTCATTATATTTCACTAATTCATATTTCCATTCCAAGGTCACTCCATAAGGTCAGGATATGTGATCAATGATAATTTCTAATATAGTTGATAATGCTAAAAACGAACATATATTTCATAGCATTATTCCTCAAGAAAGACAAACTTTTAGTTGCAATTGTTCTATTTACAAGTGAGATTCGTTTAAAATAATAAAAGGTGAAGACAAAAGACAGATTCGACGAATTGAAGACGCAAATGACCAAAAAGCTCAAAAGTACAAAAGACAATAAAAAAAGGTTCCAATTATTGATAAGAAACGTCTCGAAATTACAAGAGTACAAGATTCAAAACGCAAAGTACAAGATATTAAATTGTACGCAAGGACGTTCGAAAATCTGGAACCGGGACCAGAGTCAACTCTTAACGCTCGACGCAACGGACTAAAAATTACAAGTTAACTATGCACATAAATATAATATAATATTTAAACAATTCTTATAATTATTTAATATATTATATTTATTTAAAACCGTCGGTAAACAAAGAGCCAAACTCCTCTGAGCTATAATTTCAAACTCCGCGACTCGCGGAGTTTGAAGGCAAAATTGACCGCGAGTCGCGGACCCCCAAAATGAGAAACTGCCTATAAAGCCAACCGAATTCTGAGCATTTTTCATCATCTCTTTTCTCCTCATTCATACGTAAAATATATATATATATATATATATATATATATATATATATATATATATATATATATATATATATATATATTTATAATTTATATTTTAATTTTAATTATAATTCTAATAATAAGGGTATGTTAGCGAATGTTGTAAGGGTGTAAGTCGAAATTCTGTCCGTGTAACGCTACGCTATTTTTAATCATTGTAAGTTATGTTCAACCTTTTTACATTAATGTCTCGTAGCTAAGTTATTATTATGCTTATTTAAAACGAAGTAATAATGATGTTGGGCTAATTATTAAAATTGGGTAATTGGGCTTTGTACCATAATTGGGGTTTGGACAAAAGAACGACACTTGTGGAAATTAGACTATGAGCTATTAATGGGCTTTATATTTGTTTAACTAAATGATAGTTTGTTAATGTTAATATAAAGATTTACAATTGGGCATCCCTATAAATTACCATATACACTCAATCGGACACGATGGGCGGGGTATTTATATGTACGAATAATCGTTCATTTAACCGGACACGGGAATGGATTAATAGCCACTAGAATAATTAAAACAGGGGTGAAATTATGTACAAGGACACTTGGTATAATTGATAACAAAATATTAAAACCTTGGGTTACACTCAGTCGACATCCTGGTGTAATTATTAAACAAAGTATTAAAATCTTGTTATAGTTTAAGTCCCCAATTAGTTGGAATATTTAACTTCGGGTATAAGAATAATTTGACGAGGACACTCGCACTTTATATTTATGACTGATGGACTGTTATGGACAAAAACCAGACGGACATATTAAATAATCCAGGACAAAAGACAATTAACCCATGGGCATAAAACTAAAATCAACACGTCAAACATCATGATTACGGAAGTTTAAATAAGCATAATTCTTTTATTTCATATTTAATTTCCTTTATTTTATATTTAATTACACTTCTAATTATCGCATTTTTATTGTTATTGTATTGCACTTTTAATTATCGTACTTTTTAATTATCGCAAGTTTATTTTATCGCATTTTTATTATTCGCAATTTCATTATCGTTATTTACTTTATGCTTTAATTTAAGTCTTATATTTATTTTTAATATTTCACATTTGGTTTTAACTGCGACTAAAATTTTAAAATCGACAAACCGGTCATTAAACAGTAAAAACCCCCATTTATAATAATAATATTACTTATATATATATATTTTGTATTTTTATAAAAGTAAACTAATATAGCGTTAAGCTTTGTTTAAAAAGATTCCCCGTGGAACGAACCGGACTTACTAAAAACTACACTACTGTACGATTAGGTACACTGCCTATAAGTGTTGTAGCAAGGTTTAAGTATATCAATTCTATAAATAAATAAATATCTTGTGTAAAATTGTATCGTATTTAATAGTATTTCCTGCTAAAATTAATAGTATTTTATACCACTTAGCTTTGACATCAAGTATTTTTGGCGCCGCTGCCGGGGAGTCTCTTAAAAGCCGGAAGTGCAACGCTAATATAAAAAAAAATTTATGTATTTTTAAGATTTTGTTAAATATTTAAGTTTTATAAAGTTTCTTTATTTTTATTTTATAAAAACATAAGTTTTATTTAAGTATTTTGTTTTTATTTAAAAAAATATATATATATATTTAAATCTAGTTTTAAGCATTTTATTTATTAAAATTATAAAGTAGTTCTATTTTATTTAAGTTTTTAAAATATAAGTTTTTATTATACACATATTTTTTTTAAATATATAAACAGAAAAATTAAAAACAGAAAAAAAAATTAAAAAAGAAAAAAAACGCGTCAAATTCAAACTGTACCAGAGTTGAATTTTTGAACCCCGCGACTCGCGGGGTTTGATGCATTAAATACCGCAACTCGCGGAGTAAACCTGACACGCTGACAGAAACCCTAAACTGAATTAATTACGGGGTAATTAATTATTATTATTATTATTTAACCCTAATTATTATTATTATTATAATTAGTTTTATTTTAACTTTTACTTTTTATTTAATTTATGTATTTAGTATTAATTAGTTTTATTAAATTGTAAAATTAATAGTTTTAATAAATAAATAATATAAAAATAATATTTTTATAAAAATTGTAATTTTTACAACTTTTTATATTTTTATATTTTGTCCCTTTTTAATCGTTTTAACGTAATATTTGTATTTTTAGCTCATATTTAGTTTTAAACTTAGCCTTTGCCATAGTTATTTTTACTTCTAGATTTTTAGGCTTTGCCGTAAAATCCCTTAAGTGCTTTTTATTTAGACTAAGATTTAGGTGCTTTAGAATTTTGCGACGCCTTTTTAAGTTTTAGTTTCTTTTTAAGTTATTTCCATTTGGGATATAGTTTTTCCTGTAAGCTTTAATATTTTTAGACGACTTTTACCTATGTACCAATTATCATTCCAATTAGTAATCTCAATTTGCGATTATAATTTTAAGTTAGTTGTAGTAATAAGGTTAGGTTAGTCAAGTATTTTTAAGTTTTATAAGTTTCTTTTATTTTTCCGTCACCTTTTATTTTTCAACCATTTTTCTTTTTCAATCTTTTTCCGACGAACTCTTTTTCTTTCTTATTTCTCGCTATTCTAGTTTTTAGGACATAGATTTTTATTCTACTTCTTATCTAAACTTCTTAAAATTACGAAAATTTATTTTAAGTGGTTAAATTGATAGACATCAAAATTTTCTGGTTCGTAGTAATAGTTGGATTTGTACGTGGACCGGGTTATTGGAGCCAAACAGTCCTCAATTATATTGAGACCAAACGAATCCTGCCCCTCTGCTGCATCTTTTGGCTATTCGAAACGTGGGCAAAATCAGAAAAGTCTATTGATTGGATAACTTATTATAATTTTCCTTTCCTTTTAAAAACTAATAGGATATTCAGTGAATGCACCGAGCAAGACGTTCACCACCTTTTGTACGTTCACCACCTGTAACTAGATCAAGACATTTAGCAAATATAACCGCCGTTGATTTTTCTTTAGAATCGTCATCCAGTCGACCAAGTACTTCAGTTCAAATTTCCGATAATCCATTTTTTGAACCCGACCTCACAATTGAGAATCCGGAGAATATTCAGGAACGGTTTGTAGATCCTGAACCACTAAACTTTTCTCCGGAACCACCAATCATTCAAACAGAGATTGTTGAGGAACGAACCATTAAATCAGAATCCTCTAGTGATTCCGATTCAACAAATTCAATTATGAAGAATCTGGAACCTTTAAGTATGGAAGACCGAATGAGAGCTAAACGCACTGGCCAAGGTCACGCAATAACTCATCCAGACATTAATGCGCCAGATTATGAAATCAAAGGACAAATTCTACACATGGTGACTAATCAATGCCAATTTAGTGGTGCGCCGAAGGAAGATCCAAATGAACATCTACGTACCTTTAATAGGATCTGCACACTATTTAAAATCCGAGAAGTGGAGGATGAACAGATATATCTCATGTTATTTCCCTGGACTTTAAAGGGAGAAGCCAAAGATTGGTTGGAATCGTTACCTGAAGGGGTGATCGATACATGGGACGTTTTAGTTGACAAATTTCTTAAACAATTCTTTCCGGCATCTAAAGCCGTAAGACTTCAAGCAGAAATTGTTACGTTCACACAGAAACCAAATGAAACTCTATATGAGGCGTGGACTAGATATGGAAAGTTATTAAGAGGATGTCCGCAACATGGTTTAGACACCTGTCAAATAGTACAAATATTCTACCAAGGATGCGACATCACTACAAGGAAAGACATAGATATAGCAGCTGGTGGTTCTATTATGAAGAAAACCGAAACTGATGCTTACAAAATTATTGATAACACTGCTTCCCACTCACATGAGTGGCACCAAGAAAAAGATATCGTTAGATCATCTAAAGCAGCTAGAGCCGATTCTAGCCATGACTTAGATTCCATTTCCGCAAAGATAGATGTTGTCGAGAGACGAATGGAAAAGATGACTAAAGATATTCACTCAATACGAATTAGTTGTGAGCAGTGTGGAGGACCACATTTGACAAAGATTGTCTCAGTATTGAATTAACAATGGAACAAAGAGAGAATATTTCATACATAAACCAAAGGCCTGGAAATAATTATCAGAATAATTATCAACCGCCAAGACCGATTTACAATCAAAACCAGAATTATAACCGAAATATTCCATACAACAACCAACAAGGTCCTAGCAATCAACAAGTATCCAATAATACTTACAATCAGCAAAGACCTAATTTTCAAAACAAACCACCACAACAAACCGATGATAAAAAGCCGAATTTAGAAGATATGATGACGAAGCTAGTTGAAACTCAAACGCAGTTTTTCACATATCAAAAACAAACCAATGAACAAAATGCTCAAGCATTTAGAAATCAACAAGCTTCTATTCAAAATCTGGAACAAGAAGTGAGTAACCTAGCAAGGTTAATAGGTGAAAGAAAACCAGGAAGTCTACCTAGTGATACAAATGCCAACCCCTGGAATGAAACAGCTAAAGCCATTACCACAAGAAGTAGCACAACACTTAAACCACCTGAAATACCTGTAACTTCTGATGAAGCTATTCCTACTCCACAAGAACCACAACCTGAACAAGATAAGGAAACAGAACCGGTAGTTGAAAAGGTTAATGAAGATAACACAGTTAAGGATAAACCTTATGTTAAACCATACCAACCACCACTTCCTTACCCGAGTAAAATGAAGAAAGAGAAACTTGAAGCCGAGCAATCCAAATTCTTGGATATGTTTAAACAGATAAATGTAAATCTTCCTTTCATTGATGTGATTTCAGGAATGCCTAGATATGCTAAATTCTTGAAAGATCTAATCTCAAATAGAAAGAAAATGGAAGAACTCTCGGCTGTTACTATGAATGCTAATTGTTCAGCAGTGCTGTTGAATAAGATACCAGAAAAACTATCTGATCCAGGAAGTTTCACAATTCCATGTTTTCTAGGTAGTCTTAGTTCAATAGAAGCATTGGCAGACTTAGGTGCTAGTATAAATCTAATGCCGTATTCACTATACGCTAAACTAGACCTTAGAGAATTGAAACCAACCAGAATAAGCATACAACTAGCCGATAGATCAATAAAATATCCTAGAGGGATAATGGAGAACATGCTAGTTAAAGTTGGTACTTTAGTATTTCCAGTAGATTTTTTTGTTCTGGACATGGAAGAAGATTCTCAAGTTCCTCTCATATTAGGAAGACCATTCTTAAACACGGCTAAAGCAATGATAGACGTGTTCGGTAAGAAACTGACCCTAAGTATAGAGGATGAGAGTGTTACCTTTTCAGTTGATAGAGCAATGCAACAACCACAATCTGCAGACGATACATGTTATTATATTCAAACTATAGATGCACATGCAGAATTATTAAAAGAATTTCCAGAATTACAAGGAACAGGAGAATGTTCTTTAGGAGAAGGTAATGAACCAATTGATGAAGCTGAAATGTTAGCTACACTTATAGCTAATGGATATGAAACAACAACAGAAGAAATTCAAATGCTAAAAGAAGAAGACAGATATCGATATAAATCATCGATAGAAGAACCTCCGAAATTAGAGTTAAAGCCACTTCCAAACCATTTGGAATACGCTTATTTACATGGTGAATCTGAATTACCTGTAATAATATCGTCTTCTCTTACTGAAAATGAGAAATCACAACTCATTTCTGTGTTGAAAGCTCATAAACCAGCCATTGCATGGAAGATTCATGATATTAAAGGAATAAGTCCTTCGTATTGCACACATAAAATCCTTATGGAAGAAGGTCATAAAACGTATGTGCAATGCCAACGAAGACTAAATCCTAATATGCAAGATGTAGTTAAGAAAGAGATTATTAAACTGCTAGATGCAGGTTTAATTTATCCAATCTCTGATAGTCCATGGGTAAGCCCAGTTCAATGCGTGCCTAAGAAGGGTGGCATGACTGTCATTACAAATGAGAAAAATGAGCTTATTCCTACTAGGACTGTAACAGGATGGCGTGTGTGTATTGATTATAGAAAATTAAATGACGCCACCAGAAAAGATCATTTTCCCTTACCTTTCATAGATCAAATGTTGGAAAGATTAGCCGGAAATAGTTACTATTGTTTTCTAGATGGATTTTCCGGATATTTTCAAATTCCAATAGCACCCGAGGACCAAGAGAAAACCACATTCACGTGCCCTTATGGTACTTTTGCTTACAAAGGCATGCCATTTGGACTTTGCAACGCCCCTGCAACCTTTCAAAGGTGTATGATGGCGATTTTTCACGACATGATAGAAGAATGCATGGAAGTTTTCATGGATGACTTTTCAGTCTTCGGTGATACATTTGAATCATGTCTAGTTAATCTGGAACGAATGCTTCTTAGATGCAAACAATCAAATCTAGTACTTAATTGGGAGAAATGTCATTTCATGGTTAAAGAAGGCATCGTTCTTGGACATAAAATTTCAAAAGAAGGAATTGAAGTGGATAGAGCTAAAGTAGATATAATTGCTAAACTTCCACATCCCACCAATGTTAGAGGAGTTAGGAGTTTTCTAGGGCATGCCGGTTTTTACCGACATTTCATAAAAGATTTTTCTAAAATTGCCACTCCTATGAATAAACTCCTAGAAAAGGATGCTCCATTCATCTTTTCAGATGAGTGTATCAAATCTTTTAATATTCTTAAAGAGAAACTCACTAATGCGCCGATCATGATAACACCAAATTGGAATCTACCATTTGAACTAATGTGTGATGCAAGTGATTTTGCAATGGGAGCCGTTTTAGGACAAAGGATTGAAAAACGATTTCAACCTATATATTATACTAGTAAGACGTTACAAGGAGCACAAACAAACTATACAACTACTAAAAAAGAACTCCTTGCTATTGTCTTTGCTTTTGACAAATTTCGATCATATCTCGTTCTAGCAAAAACGGTGGTCTATACCGACCATTCTGCTCTTAGATACCTATTTTTAAAACAAGATGCTAAACCAAGATTAATCCGTTGGATCTTACTCTTACAAGAGTTTGATATTGAAATCCGAGATAAAAGAGGAGCAGAAAATCTCGCCACTGATCATCTTTCTCGTCTTGAAAATCCTGAGTTAGAAGTTCTAAATGAATCGGCCATACAAGACAACTTTCCTGATGAATATCTATTGAAGATAGATTATAATGAAATCCCATGGTTTGCAGACTATGCAAACTACCTAGTTTGTGGATTCCTTGAAAAAGGATTATCGTACCAAAGACGAAAGAAATTCTTCAGTGATATAAAACACTATTTTTGGGAAGATCCACATCTGTTTAAAAGTTGTCCCGATGGAATAATACGCCGATGTGTATTTGGAGATGAAGCTAGTAAAATTTTAAACCATTGTCACACAGGACCAACAGGAGGGCATTATGGGCCTCAACTAACAGCAAGAAAAGTTTATGATGCTGGATTCTATTGGCCTACAATTTACAAAGACGCACACCTTCTTTGCAAATCCTGTGATGCTTGTCAAAGGGCCGGAAAAATAAGTCAACGTGATGAAATGCCACAACATGTCATCCAAGTATGTGAAGTATTTGACATTTGGGGTATTGACTTTATGGGTCCATTTCCAAAATCTCATAATAATCTATATATACTCGTAGCCATTGATTATGTATCTAAATGGGCGGAAGCACAAGCTCTCCCAACTAACGATGCACGAGTTGTAGTCAACTTTTTAAAACGTCTTTTTGCAAGGTTTGGAACACCGAAAGCTTTGATAAGTGATCGGGGTACTCATTTCTGTAATAATCAACTTGAGAAAGTTCTTAAAAGATATGGAGTAACTCATAAAATCTCCACCGCATATCATCCACAAACAAGTGGACAAGTTGAAAATACCAACCGAGCTTTAAAACGTATTCTAGAGAAAACCGTAGGATCAAATCTGAAGGAATGGTCCATTAAATTGGAGGATGCACTCTGGGCTTTTAGAACAGCCTACAAAACTCCAATTGGAACCACACCTTTTAGACTTGTTTATGGAAAAGCATGTCATCTTCCAGTAGAAATTGAACACAAAGCATTTTGGGCTTTGAAAACATGTAATCTTGATTTACATGAAGCTGGACGTCTACGATTAAGTCAACTAAATGAATTAGAAGAATTAAGACATGAAGCATATGAAAATTCGTTAATCTATAAAGAAAGAACGAAGAAATGGCATGATAAAAGAATCAGAAGTTCAAAAGAATTTAAAGAAGGAGACAGAGTTCTTCTTTTCAATTCACGATTCAAGCTATTTCCTGGAAAATTGAAATTAAGATGGTCTGGACCATTCATAGTCAAAAGAGTTTTCCCATACGGAACGATAGAATTAATAAATTCAAATGGGATTGAATTTAAAGTTAATGGTCACAGAGTTAAACATTACATACATGGTCCGATGGAAGTCGACAACGAAGTTAATCACAATTTCGACACCACAGCTAACTAAGTGTGGGGAGAATCATGTCTTTAAAGGATAATATGTATTTCTGTTAGAGTTAGATTGTCTTTTTTCGTGTAGTTCTCGAAAATGGAACCCGAATGGTCTTTCCCTAGCAGACCCTAAAGAACTAGTCTTCTCCCCCCATTCTGAATTTTTATTTTTTTTTAGGTTTTTACGAAATGAAGACTGTCTGTGAACTAAACCATGGTCTAATGATACACGCTTTGATTACTAAACGTAATAATGACATACTACCGAGTGAAATAGTATCAGTAATCAGAGAAAGAATGGACGGAGTTAGAAAAGAATCCAGATGCGAAGATAATAAATTACAATTTGGTAAAGGAAAATCAAAATCCGCAGCAAAAAGAAGAGCACGACACCTAGAACGATGTCACAAATGCAGAAAATGGTCACATGGAGGTAAATGTTCAAATAATCAAACCTATTCAAATACCGAATTTGTTACTTTATGCAGAGAAGGACCGTTCATATGTTTAGAAGAAAAGACACTGAATGCTCGAGGTTACGCCTATGTAGCTATGGAAAACCAATTAAACCGACTATCTTATGAATGGGATAGATCATATAACTAAGAAATCTATTTCACAGGTATGTTTGTACAGTTTTTATTTTATTTATTTTTATTTTTAGACCTTTTGATGATAAACGCTAATTTGTTCGCTATAAAGTATTAAATTGGTATTAAATAAAATTAGGTTTGGCGACCGAAATTATTGATATCATTCAAAAATTTATTATATCAATGCGAAATTTAACGTTTATTCTTAAGGTATAAATATCTTTAATCAATCAACCCAAAATATTTCAAAAATTCGTCATGAGTTAAATTAGGTCTTGGAACCGAAATTACTTTACCGAAAAGAGGGGCGCATATTTTTGATAATATTTGATTGATTAAAGTGGGATAAAAAGCCAAAAAGATTTTTAATTTTATTTTTACCATGTTTTTAAAATTAATATTTAAATCTTAAATTAATATTGTAAACTTTGTAAAAACAATATATTTAAAATTGTAAATATTTGAAAAATTAATATAAGTTTGGTGTGAATTTATAATATGAATTTTTAAATTAAGTTTGGTGTGAATTTTTAATTTTTATAATATGAATTTTTAATTTTTAATTTTATGCATTTTATGTTTTAAGTTTGGTGTGAATTTTTAATATTAATTTTGAATTTTATATTTAAATTGTGTGAATTTAAAAACAAAAATTTACTTTATCTCATTAAGTTAAAAATATGATTTTTAAAATTCGTCGTAAGTTGAAGACTAGGTCTTTGAACCGAAATTGCTTTACCCAAGGGAGGGACGAGAACTTTTATTATCATTATTTTTAATCTTATTGAATTAAAGTATACCAAAAACATTAAAAAATCAAAAATCTTAGCTTTTAAAACAATCGCTACAAAAAGACAAATTTTAAAATTTTGTCGAAGGACGGACTAGGACATCGATCCGAAACGACCTCGTCCTCAATAATAAGGGAAACAAAATTTTAAAATTAATTACTTAATTGTTTTATAAATTAAAGATTATAAAAAAAAATATATATATATACCAAACTCCGCGACTCGCGGAGTTTGGAGGTTTAATCCCCGCGAGTCGCGGGAGGACCGGATTACAGAAAAAATAAAACGAGCTGAAACAGCTCAGTTTCACTCCCCACAACAGAAAACACAGCGAAAAACTGCCGAAAAAACACCCAAAAACACCCCCAAAATCACAATTTTTAACCGTTAATCACCAAATTTTTTACTAAAATCATGTTGAGAAGGATGCTATCAAGGAATTACTCAAGAAAAACGGTAAATTTCTACACCTAAACACCATTTAATCCGAAGTTTGGTGTTCTTGAGCAATTTTTTCCCCAATTTGATTTTGATGCTTTTTAGTGTAATTATGCTTAAATTGTTTATGTATTATGCTTGTATAACCTAGATTGATGCTATTTAACATGATTAGAAGCCTTAAACTTCAAATTTTGAGTAATCTAGGGTTTGTGTTCTTGAGCAAATTTGGGGCTTTTTGATATAAACAGGTTATGGCCGATTTTTGTCATGAATTGTTGCTAAATTAAGTAGTGTAACATGTTTAGGTAGTTAAATGATCCAAACTTTGAGCCTAAACATGATTTTGAGAATTAAAGTGGACTTTTTCAAGTCTACAAATTCACGAACTTGATTTTTGAAAGATAATGCCATTTGAGACTTGTTTAATTGCTAGTAATGATTATTTTGACATGTTATTTGAGTTGAATGCTTATGAACTTGGCGAACATTTTCGTATATGCTTATTTGAAAAAGTGTAGATTTGATGAAAATGTGAAAATGAGCTTAAGTTTGATATAAATTGATCATGTCATTGTAATTATTTTGATTGATGATTTTGCTGACACTAATGCATATTTGGATGCACAAAAATTGTGTTTGATGTGTTTTGCAGACTGAAAGGGGTGAATCTTCATCCCAAGCTCGCAATGCTCCTGCTGAGAATGCGGAACAACAGGAGGTGGATAACTACTACAAGCAGGATATACCGCATCCAGTCATGACCTTTTCTGATATGCACTTGGAAGAGTTGCACCCGAACCTGAGATTTGACAGACTTTGGATAGATTATCCAAAATATCAAAGGGGTTTGCATACTCTTCATTCTAAGGTTGTTGAGGTACCGAGGGTCATAGAATGGGGACCCTTAGAAGCTGTAGAATTGGCCGGGCCAATTAGGGAATTACTTGTACAGAGGTATGGTAATTCTACTTTTAATGACTGGGTACGTTTATTCACCATGCGTAGACCTGTATATAAAGTATGGTGTGAAGAATTGTTGTGTAGTATAGAGTTGAATGATCGGGTAGCTAGTTTAACCGATCGTTCTTTTATTAGATTTTTGTTAGGCGGTTCGATGCGCCACATGTCTTTACTGGACATGGCTCAGGCTTTACGTATATATACGCCTGAGGAGTTAGCATCTGCCGATTGTAGAGGGTTGATACTAAACGGTAGAAAGATAGATGAAAATTTTGATACACACGGTGTGTGGAGTCAAATGACAAGCCATCACCGTTTCAAAGGGGGAAATTACTCTTATTTGGATATAGATAGAGCCGAATTAAGAGTGATTCATAGGTTTTTAGCTAATTCGATTACACAAAGAGGTAAGAACAAGGAAAAAGTAAATGAACAGGATTTGTTTTACCATATGTGTATTCGAGACCCACAAAGCGCTGTAAGTATACCGTATTGTGTGGGTTATTATTTATCAGCTATGGTTCGGGGGATGAGACCGCATAGCATAATAGGAGGTGGTATTTTTATTACTTTGATTGCTGAATATCTCGGTGTGGATATAAGTCCGGGGGATTATTAGTAGAAGAACCAGAACCCCGCGATACTATAGGTTTAAATGTATACCATGGTGTGAAAGTTTTGAAGAGGCGAAATAACGCCGCAGTACCATACCATGGTAGACATCCACAGGTTGAGAGAAACCAACAGCAAGGTAATGTAGGAGGGGGGAATGAGATGCAAGAAATGCAAAGGTTTATAGCTTCTCAGGAGTACGAAAATGCTAGACAGAGAGCATTTGAAGATTGGCAAGTTCATCAGAACCAAATCATAGCTCATTGCCAACATATAGGTAGAAACTATATTCCTACACCGAAACCCATCTTCCCTCCCTAGTCTATAGAGATGCAGCCACCGTATCCTACGTATAACCCTGCCGAAGCATTCTATAGCACCTATGGTTATGCCTGGAACCCCTATAGGTATCAATATCATCCCTAGTTTACTTATTATATTTTTTTTTTATTTTGTAATTTGTAATGATTGATACGTTTAATACTTATGTTAATATTGTAATAGTTTTTATAATTTTCTAACTTTTATTCTTAGATTTTAATAATTTTTGAATGCGGGGTAATATACCAAACTTCAAAAATATGTATATATGTTTGCAGTTTATCTTATGTACACAACAGGGTAAAACAACGCATTTTCAAAGACTGGCATTAAGTTCAGCAAAAGCAACTAATTTTGACGACAAGATGCAAAATATATGTGAAATAACAACAAGACGGAATGAACAAATGATGTGCACCATTTATCATTCAGCAAACAAACGCCAATATATTTGGAAACTTTGGTAAAAATTTAATCATTTTCACACAAATCACCCTCAATAATTTAAATTGTTACTGATTTCTTGCAAATGAGGGCATTGCAAGATCTTAAGTGTGGGAAGGGGTTAAATTCTTTCAGATTTTAAAATTTTTATCTTAAACACTTGGTTACCATTAAAAATACTAGTAAAGCAGTAGTTGTATTAGAATCTAGTGCTCTCTGATAATAAAGAACAGCCCTAGTCTTATATACTGACTACCCAATTCTAGTAAAATTTTTCAAAATTTTCAATTAAATGAACTCAAAATCATGTTTATACATATTTATGAACGATAAAACTAGGTTTTAACACCGAAATTATTGTAACCTCGGAAAGGACATAAATTGAGAAACAAACCAAAATGTTAAAATTCATTTAAAATGGAATAGAGGATGATAAAAAGGAAAATAAAAGCCAAGTGTGGGAAAATTCTCCAAGTTATTCAAAACATATATCACATATTTCTGTAACAAATAACTGAAAATACTTTTGCTTTGGACTAAACTAAACTGTTTTACCCGATGAAAGAAAAGAAAATATGGATCTACACGATGAATCAATTCCATCATTAAAAGGAAGTAAAGTCTTCCGAAAAAGACACGCGCTTCTTGATTTAGGTCATGAAGTTGTCGTCCAGACCAGCTGTAGGTTGACGAAAAATCTAGAAAAGTCATCACTAAAATTAGCAGGAAATCCACGGACCTCTGCATTAAACAGGGTCGCCAAGTGGTCAGATTTATCCTAACCATGAGAAGGATTTATCTTGTAAAATGGGGGGGGGGGGGGCACCATGCAAATTAGCTGGATAAGACTAATGAATCAGATCCCCAGAAAGGATAATCTCCTTAAAAGATCAAAAATCAGTTTTTAAGACTGATATTACTCAATCCTAGAGATTGACCTTAAAGATTGAGAATTACAAACTCATGGAATTCAATGATATCTAAACTCGAGCTTGAACGAGAAAATATTTTGATCAAAATTACAAACCGATTTGTTTTCTGAAAACCCTATTTTCAATGCGTTCATTACCATTGAACATAAAATCCTAGGAATTCACCTGGAATTCATTAGGTCACCTGAACTAAATCGGGTGTCAACCGTAAGAACGGTGGTTGCATAGTGGTCAAAGACAGGACCTTGTGCCATACCGAAAAATTATAAGGGTGAGCTTTACTATTGCTCCTACCAAGGATAGTAATTGCGTCCGACACGTTATAGACCATAATTAAAAGCATGTCAGGGGACATTGCCTTAACAGTTGCTTGTTCAACGCTTTCCTTTACAATCGGACGGTAGTTTACCGAAAGGTAATATACGGGACAAGTAAACTGGATGTGTTGCTTTCCAAATACAAGGTTAGCAAGTGGGTGACACAAAACCATAAGTTTTGAGCTAAAATTTTCAAATCTGAAACCCACCAAACCCACAAAAATATTTTGCAAACACCGGTAAAGGGTTATTCCGGAAAACTTATCTAGGGTAAAAACTAGATTTAATTTTCAAAAGATCAAATGTTTTCATAAAGATCCAATTTCCTTAATGGATCTAAATTTTTATAGTCATGTGGGACTGTAAACCATATCGTTACTACCATTGTTGATACCACCGTATAGAAATCACTGATGTACAAAGTGTGAAGAATAAAGAAGTGATTCTAGTATTTCAAGACGATATTGCTTGAGGACAAGCAACGCTTAAGTGTGGGAATATTTGATAATGCTAAAAACGAACATATATTTCATAGCATTATTCCTCAAGAAAGACAAACTTTTAGTTGCAATTGTTCTATTTACAAGTGAGATTCGTTTAAATAATAAAAGGTGAAGACAAAAGATAGATTCGACGAATTGAAGACGCAAACGACCAAAAAGCTCAAAAGTACAAAAGACAATAAAAAAAGGTTCCAATTATTGATAAGAAACGTCTCGAAATTACAAGAGTACAAGATTCAAAACGCAAAGTACAAGATATTAAATTGTACGCAAGGACGTTCGAAAATCCGGAACCGGGACCAGAGTCAACTCTCAACGCTCGACGCAACGGACTAAAAATTACAAGTTAACTATGCACATAAATATAATATAATATTTAAATAATTCTTATAATTATTTAATATATTATATTTATTTAAAACCGTCGGTAAACAAAGAGCCAAACTCCTCTGAGCTGTAATTTCAAACTCCGCGACTCTCGGAGTTTGAAGGCAAAATTGGCCGCGAGTCGCGGACCCCCAAAATGAGAAACTGCCTATAAAGCCAACCGAATTTTGAGCATTTTTCATCATCTCTTTTCTCCTCATTCATACGTAAAATATATATATATATTTATAATTTATATTTTAATTTTAATTATAATTCTAATAATAAGGGTATGTTAGCGAATGTTGTAAGGGTGTAAGTCAAAATTCTGTCCGTGTAACGCTACGCTATTTTTAATCATTGTAAGTTATGTTCAACCTTTTTATATTAATGTCTCGTAGCTAAGTTATTATTATGCTTATTTAAAACGAAGTAATCATGATGTTGGGCTAATTATTAAAATTGGGTAATTGGGCTTTGTACCATAATTGAGGTTTGGACAAAAGAACGACACTTGTGGAAATTAGACTATGAGCTATTAATGGAATTTATATTTGTTTAACTAAATGATAGTTTGTTAATGTTAATATAAAGATTTACAATTGGGCGTCCCTATAAATTACCATATACACTCAATCGGACACGATGGGCGGGGTATTTATATGTACGAATAATCGTTCATTTAACCGGACACGAGAATGGATTAATAGCCACTAGAATAATTAAAACAGAGGTGAAATTATGTACAAGGACACTTGGTATAATTGATAACAAAATATTAAAACCTTGGGTTACACTCAGTCGACATCCTGGTGTAATTATTAAACAAAGTATTAAAATCTTGTTACAGTTTAAGTCCCCAATTAGTTGGAATATTTAACTTCGGGTATAAGAATAATTTGACGAGGACACTCGCACTTTATATTTATGACTGATGGACTGTTATGGACAAAAACCAGACGGACATATTAAATAATCCAGGACAAAGGACAATTAACCCATGGGCATAAAACTAAAATCAACACGTCAAACATCATGATTACGGAAGTTTAAATAAGCATAATTCTTTTATTTCATATTTAATTTCCTTTATTTTATATTTAATTGCACTTCTAATTATCGCATTTTTATTGTTATTGTATTGCACTTTTAATTATCGTACTTTTTAATTATCGCAAGTTTATTTTATCGCACTTTTATTATTCGCAATTTCATTATCGTTATTTACTTTATGCTTTAATTTAAGTCTTGTATTTATTTTTAATATTTCACACTTGGTTTTAACTGCGACTAAAGTTTTAAAATCGACAAACCGGTCATTAAACGGTAAAAACCCCCCTTTATAATAATAATATTACTTATATATATATATTTTGTATTTTTATAAAAGTAAACTAATATAGCGTTAAGCTTTGTTTAAAAAGATTCCCCGTGGAACGAACCGGACTTACTAAAAACTACACTACTGTACGATTAGGTACACTGCCTATAAGTGTTGTAGCAAGGTTTAAGTATATCCATTCTATAAATAAATAAATATCTTGTGTAAAATTGTATCGTATTTAATAGTATTTCCTGCTAAAATTAATAGTATTTTATACCCCTTAGCTTTGACATCAATAGTGTGTTAAGGATAGCAGTAATCTTAGCTGGATCGACAACATGTCGGTTTTAAGCCAAAACTTGCACTTGGAAAAGTTTGCGTAGAGTTGTTCTTTTTCTTAAGAGTTCAAGAATGAATTTGCAAATGTTGCTCATGTTCTTTCACTCTTGGAGCAGTTCGAAATGTCATCCATGAAAACAGTTACGAACTTGTCGAGTTATGGTTGACTAGTTTTAATTTGCAGTCTTTATAGACTTGGTCAACATTCATATCTTTGAAAGTTATGGAAGTTGTGAAAGTTAGAAAATGGACGTAGTCAGACGAGAAAGTTATGAAACATCGAGGTAAGAGTTGGTGTAGTTGGACGAACCATGATTCTTCACTACATAGGGGTGTATAGAAGTTTGATAAATCTGATAGGTCATAAGTTTGAAAAATTTTAAGCGGGATAAAGATGAATATGATATAAACGAAACACTTTATATTACTAAGAACGAGGCATTAAACAAGCCTTTTTATTACACAATTCGGAAATAGAAATAGTTTAAGGCATAGCCTTCACATAGATAAGAAATTGGAAAAATAAACTAGGAAATATTAAGATTGAAGTAGTCTTCATATCTCTTCTTCTCGTCCTCAACCTTCTTCATAAACTTCTCAACTTCCTCATTCTTCGCCTTTTGTTTCTCATGCAGGAACTCGAGATTATCATAAAGATTAGAAACATCATTGTTGATTTCATGGTACTTGTAGTCCCACATATAAAGTTGATTATTCACGCGGTTTTCCTCCATCTTCAATCTAAAGTCAACATCTTCTCTTAGGTAGGAGAGAGATTGCTTCCCCCATCGGGCATTTCTATCACTTTCATATTTCACCAACTTTATCTCTTTCTTTAGCTCAGCATTTTCCTCCATGAGCTTCTTGATTGCTAGATCTTTTTCCTTCATTTGAACATCGATCCTTGCAATATGGCGAATTAGGCCATCGGTAGTTTTTTGCAGTTTCATGATCTCGTACTTGGCATCAACTTCGGCGTAGGAAGGAGATCGGGATCTTTTCTTTGACTGGCCAGTTTCTTCAAGACGTTTCCTCTTGTCTTTATTTCTCGGGGTTGGATAGTATTCAGGAGACCCATGTGAATTTAGAATAGTATTTGGGCTATAATTTAGTGAGGGGGGACCACCATAGCCATAAGGTGGGCTTTGGACTGGTCTTTCAGTGGAAGACCTTTCAGTATCTTTTTCGGTTGGCTCAAAAAGAGTCATTTTGTTCACTTGATGAAAATTAGACATCTTAACATTAGGAAAGAGATTTCGATTAGATTTTTAGTCATGAATGTTAAAGCAATGTTTTAAGATTATAAGGTGTAACATCCCAACCCGTTAACCAACCAATTACGCGGAATAAAAAAAAATTCTTTGTGCATCACATGACGCGGCGCGCCATGACCCCGCGTGGCGCGCCAAAGGGCCTGGACAGGCTGCTGTCCCAAAAAGTCCCAAATGCGAAAATGTTTGACCACTTCCTGACACATTTAGACTAAACAGTTTTCACAACATATTATAATAGATAAAACTAACACGTTCCATTAATAAAATTAGTTTTACGAAGACCGGGCCCACATCGGCCGTTTTACGACTTTCGTACGAAAATACAAGTTTTCAACCACATGATTTGTAATACAAAATAAAGGCCGAGCATGGCGATTGGGGATACGCTACCCAATCTTAATCAATCCAAGAGCAAGCCTTCTAAAGCAACTATGCAAGTCCACTAGTCCCCGCTTACCCGAGCCACCGCATCCAAGCAATCTATAAAAAAAAAATGTCAACAACGAGAGGGTAGCTAACGCTTAGTGAGTGAGAATATACTACATACATATATATGCATAAAATGGACACGCCACACAATATCAAATAACACATACTGGATCATCCGAGCATATAGCAAGCAAAACTAAGCTTACCGTACAATTGCGATACCACTAGCTACAACATCAATGTAAGTTCACTCACAACGTTATGAACAACACTACCAAGCTACACCCGAAGGACTAGCTACAACACATCAATATCAAAACATAAGATAAAATAATATCCCCGAACCTACCACCCAAGGCTAAACACTTAACCTTAACAATAAGGTGACCGTATAACCGAGTCACCATGAATCCGCTCTAACCGAAATTCACAACTTACGAGAAGACGACCGTATAAGTCGAGTCATCATGAATCCACACTAACCGAGGTTCATTTCCCTAAACAATAAGATGACCGCCAAAACGAGCCATCAAGAACCTATATGTGAAGTGATCTCTATAACCGAGAACCGCTTCACCCAACCCGCACCCATCCTACACATACATATGCACATAGGATATTAACACTCACCTTATCGTCTTGAATAATGCCACCGAAATAAACCGCAATCGCCGATGGAATGTACCTATTCTATTTATCACATAACAAGTAACACAATTAGGGTGGATATACAAATCAACCCAAATTGACTACTAGTGCAATTTTGACCCAAAAGCACTTCCAAGCACAAAACGCGCCCAAACTAACTAATAATCACTAACACACGTGTGAATGGTCCTAATATGCCAAACAAACCCAATCATAGGTGTTAAACACCTATCTTGCCCAAAATGACACTTAAACCCTACTTTTGACCCCAAGGGGTCAACATCGCGCCATTAGCAAGTTTTGACACCAAAACATATTTAACTCGGTTTTATACTTCAACTTAATCCATTTTAAGTTTATAAACCTTACTAAATCAACAATTGGGTCATAACCGTCACCAAACCCTAATTTTGACCCATAGTCAAAATTATTCAACCAAATAACCCTAAATGGGTTCCAATACTTCCATAATCACTAAACCTAGTGATTAAACCCAAATTCAAGTTCTAAACATAACCAATTTGTTCACCAACCCAAAATCCACCAACACTAACAATAAACCCGATTACTAGCATCACTAAACTCACTTCATGAGTTTAAATGGGTTTCTTAACAATTTAAGTTCAAACCCTAACTTTGAATATCAAATCAAACAATGAAATTCGGAGTTAGAACTTACCACAACAAAGGAACGAGGTGAACAACTTTAAAACCCGAGACTTTGATCAATTCAAGCTCCTTCTTCTCCAATTCAAGCTCTCTCACTCTAGAACTCTTCCGCTCTCTCTAAATGTGGATGAGAGTGTTTGTGTGGGTAAGAAATGAGCTCCAATGGAGTTCTAGATCAGCTTTGATGACCCCAAACCGACCCTAAGTGAAAAGACCAAAGTACCCTTCATTTAAGCCTTTAAAAAAGGCTGAAAATTGCATCAGACGGGTTCGGCGCGCCGCGCCGAAAGGTGGAGCGCCGCTCCAACCTACAGGTCAGTTTTCAGAAACTTGTTTTGGCCATAACTTTTTGACCGTAGCTCCGTTTTCGATGAATCAAATATCGTTGGAAATGTAATAAGATTTCCTTTCCAATGGTAAGGCTTTGAAATATCAACACAAAATTATTTGGGGTTGAAAAGATACGTACACACCTTGTCACTTCAGACAACGTCCAGTTTCCTTCGGCGTTCGAGCAAGCAACACGTACACTTCATACACGCATCGTACACCATAAATACATTATGTACAATAAATATTTGGGTCTTACAACTCTCCCCCACTTAAACTCGATCACTTCCTCGTGATCTTTTCCACTTAACCAATCCGGAACTACTCAACGGCCCTCATTCCTAAGTTCCAATCCGAACTTTCCTAGACAATTCTTCCCAATGAATCACCTTTAACAACTAAAATCGTCAACCGTGATTTATCAAAACCACTATCCGAGCACTAAAACCTGCTCTTTTTCCCATATCGGGAAAAACTCAACCAATCTCGTACCGAGATATCAATTCCTTAGCGTACCTTTGCCAAGGACAACGCTAAATGTGACCAAGTCTCAACCTAAAGTCAACGATCCGAACGTTGAAGATCGAACCACATGAATCCTTACGGATTACACTTACCACTAAACATCCTTTGTAGTGCGCAATACAACCAATACGCCACTATCCTAACATCATAAGCAACGGCTAAAACCAAAAGCGCCCAAAACGACTATGGCAACGCTAAACCTAAGGTGCACAAAATCGACTATTGTCACACCCGTAACAACATGTGAGCGAAACACGGCTATCGCCCTACTAATCCCACGACATGGTCCTCACGACCCCACTCTCGGCGTATAATACTACCAATAGACCACACATCTAACAATCATGAAGGCTGGCCGAAAACTACACATGAGCCACTTCCCAAATCTTAACACCGGATGAAGTCAGCGGACCCCGTCAACGGTCATGCTTCACCGATATAACACTACACCTATGATGAAGTCAGCGGACCCCGAAGGTCATGCTTCACCAATCAACGATCTCATGATGAAGTCAGCGGACCCCGAAGGTCATGCTCCACCAATCCACGATCCCATGATGAAGTCAGCGGACCCCAAAGGTCATGCTTCACCAATCAACGATCTCATGATGAAGTCGGTGGAACCCGAAGGTCATGCTCCACCAAACCACGATCCCATGTTGAAGTCAGCGGACCCCAAAGGTCATGCTTCACCAATCAACGATCTCATGATGAAGTCAGCGGACCCCGAAGGTCATGCTCCACCAATCCACGATCCCATGATGAAGTCAGCGGACCCCAAAGGTCATGCTTCACCAATCAACGATCTCATGATGAAGTCAGCGGACCCCGAAGGTCATGCTCCACCATCCACGATCCCATGATGAAGTCAGCGGACCCCAAAGGTCATGCTTCACCAATCAACGATCTCATGATGAAGTCAGCAGACCCCGAAGGTCATGCTCCACCAGTCAACGATCCCATGATGAAGTCAGCGGACCCCAAAGGTCAAGCTTCACCAATCAATAACCATGATGAAGTCAGCGGACTCCGAAAGTCATGCTTCATCAATCAATAACCATGATGAAGTCAGCGGACTCCGAAAGTCATGCTTCATCAATCAATAACCATGATGAAGTCAGCGGACTCCGAAAGTCATGCTTCATCAATCGCATACGCACTTTTGGCCTCGAAAAAAACGAGTAATGCAACATCGCGCTCTGCTACACTATAGTGAACCCTAACGGATACCACTAACCATCCACACAATCGAGCAAGAACCACATATATCGAACATAGGCACAAAACAATAATTTTCTAAAAGAGAACCCAACACACCCACATCCCTTAACCGAGGGACTTCACCTTCCTCGCCAACCACGTCCATTATCTCTCAACGAGATTTACCACATTACCACCTCGGTGGTAATGCAAATCCAAAATCATAAGTACAATTTATCCGAAATTGTACTCTTCCACAAATCGACCAAAACTAGGTCTCGACAACATTTTCCGGATCTACCAAAAGCATCATCCGAAATCTTACACTAAAACTTCCTCGTGCGGGAGTGTAACTCCCCCACTTAGAACCACGTTCCAATATCACAACTCGTACAACCATACAATGCTACCAAAGGTAGACTTTACCAACAATTGGGCTCACACGACCCATCACCACATCTTGCTCCAACCTTGAGCACAAGAAGGATTTCAAGCAATCCTTAAACACTTCGAACGAAAAGTGTACCACAAATTACACAAACTATACCCTCGTAATTATCCAATTGCTTTAGTTTGTCAGATTTCAACCTAGTCACTCATGCACCTAAAAATTTCACTTCGGTACCCTAAGTACAATGTAACCGCAACACAATCGGAGTCGAACACCACGCTAGTAAGTATAAAAAGGCACCTAATGTCGCGTCACGTAGACTCCTTTACCAAAATACATCGAGATCAACACTCGATTTCAAGAATTTCAATCCACCCGACGAACCTCATGGTTCATCCACTCCAACGCGAAAGCGAACACGCGCTTAACGACCGAACACCAAAACCCATTTCCATGGTTTGGTAGAAATATTTCCCAAATACTAAGGGATGCTCGGTTGCACCAAGTGTTACGCCCTTCGCCCGACAATCCAACGTCACTATAGGGTACTTCCATTAGGAACGTCGCCCATATCAATAACATGCACAACACAATTGAGACCTTAAGGGTCTCACTCGAACGAGCTTAACGACCCGATACCAACGAAAATGCTTAAGCACCCAAGGATTCGAACCATAGGATCAAGGCATAACACACCACTTATACACTCTACTGAGAGAAAATCGGAACCATAAACGTAAACCGCCCGCTTGCTACGAATTATCTCCAACGGAGAATAAAGTTTAGCTAAGACTTACGCGCATACCTCATGTTATTACGAACGAACAACATATAATTTCGTACTCTGTTGGGCTTCCTTGCTCCACTACCCATCATGTATTCGCGCTCTAACCTCCTAACCCGATCGTCATGCGATTCGGAACACTCTGACTTCCGGTGTCCCTCCATCCGGTAAATGAAACACCTGATTAAGCCTAAAGGTACCACCGTACAATCTTGTGCCAAATGACCCCGTTCCCCACACTTAAAGCACGTAAGCTTGTAACCCTTCTTACTCTTCTTCTTCACATTCTCGATGCCTTCAGGCGTACTTCGTGCCCTCTTACCATGAGCACCATGTAATCCTAACCTTGCAAGTATATCTTCATCATCACTACCTCGAGGTTTGGGAAACCTCTTTTCAAACTCTTCCTTTACAACTTTAGTCACTTGGTCTCGAACCATTTCCGTCATTTGTCCTTCGACCAACTCCTTGGTTACTTCCCTAACCTTGCCGGTGAAAACCGAGGCATATTGTTCAAACACGACCTCAATCTTTAACGTTACTCATCCTTCCCTTCGTGAATAGGCTCACTCGTTCCGCATCCATCTTCCGTTTTCATTCTAAGGAATGCAAACGATTAGATCACGAACGTATAAACCACACGCACAACACCGCCCCATCTTGCTAAACACTCATCGTACATCACTTGTTAGACACGATTTGCACCCGTAATAAGGTTTGCAAGTCCTTATTACGCATACACGCCGTATCGACTCGTTAGTACAACGACCGCTTCGCTCGATGATATAAACAAACACAAACAAAATTTTACGCGATATAAACACACGCGAGAATTATTATTACATCACAATAGCATATTAATAATATTCGCATTACTAATATAACGTTAGTCAACCTATAAATAAGGCACTAGCTAGAACCCATTCCGACCCGTAATCCTACAAGTCCCGCAACAAATTAAGCACACACAAAAGTCTAAGTCTAGGTACCTATCTCAAGTCACCTAAATCCCTTAGACCATGCTCTGATACCACTTGTAACATCCCAACCCGTTAACCAACCAATTACACGGAATAAAAAAAAATTCTTTGTGCATCACATGGCGCGGCGCGCCATGACCCCGCGCGGCGCGCCAAAGGGCCTGGACAGGCTGCTGTCCCAAAAAGTCCCAAATGCGAAAATGTTTGACCACTTCCCGACACATTTAGACTAAACGGTTTTCACAACATATTATAATAGATAAAACTAACACGTTTCATTAATAAAATTAGTTTTACGAAGACCGGGCCCACATCGGCCATTTTACGACTTTCGTACGAAAATACAAGTTTTCAACCACATGATTTGTAATACAAAATAAAGGCCGAGCATGGCGATTGGGGATACGCTACCCAATCTTAATCAATCCAAGAGCAAGCCTTCTAAAGCAACTATGCAAGTCCACTAGTCCCTGCTTACCCGAGCCAACGCATCCAAGCAATCTATAAAAAAAATGTAAACAACGAGAGGGTAAGCTAACGCTTAGTGAGTGAGAATATACTACATACATATATATGCCTAAAATGGACACGCCACACAATATCAAATAACACATACCGGATCATCCGAGCATATAGCAAGCAAAACTAAGCTTACCGTACAATTGCGATACCACTAGCTACAACATCAATGTAAGTTCACTCACAACGTTATGAACAACACTACCAAGCTACACCCGAAGGACTAGCTACAACACATCAATATCAAAACATAAGATAAAATAATATCCCCGAACCTACCACCCAAGGCTAAACACTTAACCTTAACAATAAGGTGACCGTATAACCGAGTCACCATGAATCCGCTCTAACCGAAATTCACAACTTACGAGAAGACGACCGTATAAGCCGAGTCATCATGAATCCATACTAACCGAGGTTCATTTCCCTAAACAATAAGATGACCGCCAAAACGAGCCATCAAGAACCTATATGTGAAGTGATCTCTATAACCGAGAACCGCTTCACCCAACCCGCGCCCATCCTACACATACATATGCACATAGGATATTAACACTCACCTTGTCGTCTTGAATAATGCCACCGAAATAAACCGCAATCGCCGATGGAATGTACCTATTCCATTTATCACATAACAAGTAACACAATTTGGGTGGATATACAAATCAACCCAAATTGACTACTAGTGCAATTTTGACCCAAAAGCACTTCCAAGCACAAAACGCGCCCAAACTAACCAATAATCACTAACACACGTGAGAATGGTCCTAATATGCCAAACAAACCCAATCATAGGTGTTAAACACCTATCTTGCCCAAAATGACACTTAAACCCTACTTTTGACCCAAAGGAGTCAACATCGCGCCATTAGCAAGTTTTGACACCAAAACATATTTAACTCGGTTTTATACTTCAACTTAATCCATTTTAAGTTTATAAACCTTACTAAATCAACAATTGGGTCATAACCGTCACCAAACCCTAATTTTGACCCATAGTCAAAATTAGTCAACCAAATAACCCTAAATGGGTTCCAATACTTCCATAATCACTAAACCTAGTGATTAAACCCAAATTCAAGTTCTAAACATAACCAATTTGTTCACCAACCCAAAATCCACCAACACTAACAATAAACCCGATTACTAGCATCACTAAACTCACTTCATGAGTTTAAATGGGTTTCTTAACAATTTAAGTTCAAACCCTAACTTTGAATATCAAATCAAACAATGAAATTCGGAGTTAGAACTTACCACAACAAAGGAACGAGGTGAACAACGTTAAAACCCGAGACTTTGATCAATTCAAGCTCCTTCTTCTCCAATTCAAGCTCTCTCACTCTAGAACTCTTTCGCTCTCTCTAAATGTGGATGAGAGTGTTTGTGTGGGTAAGAAATGAGCTCCAATGGAGTTCTAGATCAGCTTTGATGACCCCAAACCGACCCTAAGTGAAAAGACCAAAGTACCCTTCATTTAAGCCTTTAAAAAAGGCTGAAAATTGCATCAGACGGGTTCGGCGCGCCGCGCCTAAAGGTGGAGCGCCGCTCCAACCTACAGGTCAGTTTTCAGAAACTTGTTTTGGCCATAACTTTTTGACCGTAGCTCCGTTTTCGATGAATCAAATATCGTTGGAAATGTAATAAGATTTCCTTTCCATTGGTAAGGCTTTGAAATATCAACACAAATTTATTTGGGGTTGAAAAGATACGTACACACCTTGTCACTTCAGACAACGTCCAGTTTCCTTCGGCGTTCGAGCAAGCAACACGTACACTTCATACACGCATCGTACACCATAAATACATTATGTACAATAAATATTTGGGTCTTACAACTCTCCCCCACTTAAACTCGATCACTTCCTCGTGATCTTTTCCACTTAACCAATCCGAAACTACTCAACGGCCCTCAATCCTAAGTTCCAATCCGAACTTTCCTAGACAATTCTTCCCAATGAATCACCTTTAACAACTAAAATCGTCAACCGTGATTTATCAAAACCACTATCCGAGCACTAAAACCTGCTCTTTTTCCCATATCGGGAAAAACTCAACCAATCTCGTACCGATATATCAATTCCTTAGCGTACCTTTGCCAAGGACAACACTAAATGTGACCAAGTCTCAACCTAAAGTCAACGATCCGAACGTTAAAGATCGAACCACATGAATCCTTACGGATTACACTTACCACTAAACATCCTTTGTAGTGCGCAATACAACCAATACGCCACTATCCTAACATCATAAGCAACGGCTAAAACCAAAAGCGCCCAAAACGACTATGGCAACGCTAAACCTAAGGTGCACAAAATCGACTATTGTCACACCCGTAACAACATGTGAGCAAAACACGGCTATCGCCCTACTAATCCCACGACATGGTCCTCACGACCCCACTCTCGGCGTATAATACTACCAATAGACCACACATCTAACAATCATGAAGGCTGGCCGAAAACTACACATGAGCCACTTCCCAAATCTTAACACCGGATGAAGTCAGCAGACCCCGTCAACGTTCATGCTTCACCGATATAACACTACACCTATGATGAAGTCAGTGGACCCCGAAGGTCATGCTTCACCAATCAACGATCTCATGATGAAGTCAGCGGACCCCGAAGGTCATGCTCCACCAATCCACGATCCCATGATGAAGTCAGCGGACCCCAAAGGTCATGCTTCACCAATCAACGATCTCATGATGAAGTCGGTGGACCCCGAAGGTCATGCTCCACCAAACCACGATCCCATGTTGAAGTCAGCGGACCCCAAAGGTCATGCTTCACCAATCAATGATCTCATGATGAAGTCAGCGGACCCCGAAGGTCATGCTCCACCAATCCACGATCCCATGATGAAGTCAGCGGACCCCAAAGGTCATGCTTCACCAATCAACGATCTCATGATGAAGTCAGCGGACCCCGAAGGTCATGCTCCACCATCCACGATCCCATGATGAAGTCAGCGGACTCCAAAGGTCATGCTTCACCAATCAACGATCTCATGATGAAGTCAGCGGACCCCGAAGGTCATGCTCCACCAGTCAACGATCCCATGATGAAGTCAGCGGACCCCAAAGGTCATGCTTCACCAATCAATAACCATGATGAAGTCAGCGGACTCCGAAAGTCATGCTTCATCAATCAATAACCATGATGAAGTCAGCGGACTCCGAAAGTCATGCTTCATCAATCAATAACCATGATGAAGTCAGCGGACACCGAAAGTCATGCTTCATCAATCGCATACGCACTTTTGGCCTCGAACAACGAGTAATGCAACATCGCGCTCTGCTACACTATAGTGAACCCTAACGGATACCACTAACCATCCACACAATCGAGCAAGAACCACATATATCGAACATAGGCACAAAACAATAATTTTCTAAAAGAGAACCCAACACACCCACATCCCTTAACCGAGGGACTTCACCTTGCTCGCCAACCACGTCCATTATCTCTCAACGAGATTTACCACATTACCACCTCGGTGGTAATGCAAATCCAAAATCATAAGTACAATTTATTCGAAATTGTACTCTACCACAAATCGACCAAAACTAGGTCTCGACAACATTTTCCGGATCTACCAAAAGCATCATCCGGAATCTTACACTAAAACTTCCTCGTGCGGGAGTGTAACTCCCCCACTTAGAACCACGTTCCAATATCACAACTCGTACAACCGTACAATGCTACCAAAGGTAGACTTTACCAACAATTGGGCTCACACGACCCATCACCACATCTTGCTCCAACCTTGAGCACAAGAAGGATTTCAAGCAATCCTTAAACACTTCAAACGAAAAGTGTACCACAAATTACACAAACTATACCCTCGTAATTATCCAATTGCTTTAGTTTGTCAGATTTCAACCTAGTCACTCATGCACCTAAAAATTTCACTTCGGTACCCTAAGTACAATGTAACCGCAACACAATCGGAGTCGAACACCACGCTAGTAAGTATAAAAAGGCACCTAATGTCGCGTCACGTAGACTCCTTTACCAAAATACATCGAGATCAACACTCGATTTCAAGAATTTCAATCCACCCGACGAACCTCATGGTTCATCCACTCCAACGCGAAAGCGAACACGCGCTTAACGACCGAACACCAAAACCCATTTCCATGGTTTGGTAGAAACATTTCCCAAATACTAAGGGATGCTCGGTTACACCAAGTCTTACGCCCTTCGCCCGACAATCCAACGTCACTATAGGGTACTTCCATTAGGAACGTCGCCCATATCAATAACATGCAAAACACAATTGAGACCTTAAGGGTCTCACTCGAACGAGCTTAACGACCCGATACCAACCAAAATGCTTAAGCACCCAAGGATTCACACCATAGGATCAAGGCATAACACACCACTTATACACTCTACTGAGAGAAAATTGGAACCATAAACGTAAACCGCCCGCTTGCTACGAATTATCTCCAACGGAGAATAAAGTTTAGCTAAGACTTACGCGCATACCTCATGTTATTACGAACGAACAACATATAATTTCGTACTAAAGGTACCTGATGTAGCACTGTTGGGCTTCCTTGCTCCACTACCCATCATGTATTCGCGCTCTAACCTCCTAACCCGATCGTCATGCGATTCAGAACACTCTGACTTCCGGTGTCCCTCCATCCTGCAAATGAAACACCTGATTAAGCCTAAAGGTACCACCGTACAATCTTGTGCCAAATGACCCCGTTCCCCACACTTAAAGCACGTAAGCTTGTAACCCTTCTTACTCTTCTTCTTCACATTCTCGACGCCTTCAGGCGTACTTCGTGCCCTCTTACCTTGAGCACCATGTAATCCTAACCTTGCAAGTATATCTTCATCATCACTACCTCGAGGTTTGGGAAACCTCTTTTCAAACTCTTCCTTTATAACTTTAGTCACTTGGTCTCGAACCATTTCCGTCATTTGTCCTTCGACCAACTCCTTGGTTACTTCCCTAACCTTGCCGGTGAAAACCGAGGCATATTGTTCAAACACGACCTCAATCTTTAACGTTACTCATCCTTCACTTCGTGAATAGGCTCACTCGTTCCGCATCCATCTTCCGTTTTCATTCTAAGGAATGCAAATGATTAGATCACGAACGTATAAACCACACGCACAACACCGCCCCATCTTGCTAAACACTCATCGTACATCACTTGTTAGACACGATTTGCACCCGTAATAAGGTTTGCAAGTCCTTATTACGCATACACGCCGTATCGACTCGTTAGTACAACGACCGCTTCGCTCGATGATATAAACAAACACAAACAAAATTTTACGCGATATAAACACACGCGAGAATTATTATTACATCACAATAGCATATTAATAATATCCGCATTACTAATATAACGTTAGTCAACCTATACACAAGGCACTAGCTAGAACCCATTCCGACCCGTAATCCTACAAGTCCCGCAACAAATTAAGCACACACAAAAGTCTAAGTCTAGGTACCTATCTCAAGTCACCTAAATCCCTTAGACCATGCTCTGATACCACTTGTAACATCCCAACCCGTTAACCAACCAATTACACGAAATAAAAAAAAAATTCTTTGTGCATCACATGGCGCGGCGCGCCATGACCCCGCGCGGCGCGCCAAAGGGCCTGGACAGGCTGCTGTCCCAAAAAGTCCCAAATGCGAAAATGTTTGACCACTTCCCGACACATTTAGACTAAACGGTTTTCACAACATATTATAATAGATAAAACTAACACGTTTCATTAATAAAATTAGTTTTACGAAGACCGGGCCCACATCGGCCATTTTACGACTTTCGTACGAAAATACAAGTTTTCAACCACATGATTTGTAATACAAAATAAAGGCCGAGCATGGCGATTGGGGATACGCTACCCAATCTTAATCAATCCAAGAGCAAGCCTTCTAAAGCAACTATGCAAGTCCACTAGTCCCTGCTTACCCGAGCCACCGCATCCAAGCAATCTATAAAAAAAATGTCAATAACGAGAGGGTAAGCTAACGCTTAGTGAGTGAGAATATACTACATACATATATATGCCTAAAATGGACACGCCACACAATATCAAATAACACATGCTGGATCATCCGAGCATATAGCAAGCAAAACTAAGCTTACCGTACAATTGCGATACCACTAGCTACAACATCAATGTAAGTTCACTCACAACGTTATGAACAACACTACCAAGCTACACCCGAAGGACTAGCTACAACACATCAATATCAAAACATAAGATAAAATAATATCCCCGAACCTACCACCCAAGGCTAAACACTTAACCTTAACAATAAGGTGACCGTATAACGTAGTCACCATGAATCCGCTCTAACCGAAATTCACAACTTACGAGAAGACGACCGTATAAGCCGAGTCATCATGAATCCACACTAACCGAGGTTCATTTCCTTAAACAATAAGATGACCGCCAAAACGAGCCATCAAGAACCTATATGTGAAGTGATCTCTATAACCGAGAACCGCTTCACCCAACCCGCACCCATCCTACACATACATATGCACATAGGATATTAACACTCACCTTGTCGTCTTGAATAATGCCACCAAAATAAACCGCAATCGCCGATGGAATGTACCTATTCCATTTATCACATAACAAGTAACACAATTAGGGTGGATATACAAATCAACCCAAATTGACTACTAGTGCAATTTTGACCCAAAAGCACTTCCAAGCACAAAACGCGCCCAAACTAACCAATAATCACTAAAACACGTGAGAATGGTCCTAATATGCCAAACAAACCCAATCATAGGTGTTAAACACCTATCTCGCCCAAAATGACACTTAAACCCTACTTTTGACCCAAAGGAGTCAACATCGCGCCATTAGCAAGTTTTGACACCAAAACATATTTAACTCGGTTTTATACTTCAACTTAATCCATTTTAAGTTTATAAACCTTACTAAATCAACAATTGGGTCATAACCGTCACCAAACCCTAATTTTGACCCATAGTCAAAATTAGTCAATCAAATAACCCTAATGATGGGGATATATCTATTGGGCTTAACAAACCCCCATCCAAAGTACCGGATGCTTTAGTACTTCGAAATTTATATCATATCCGAAGGGTGTCCCGGAATGATGGGGATATTCTTATATATGCATCTTGTAAATGTCGGTTACCAGGTGTTCACCATATGAATGATTTTTATCTCTATGTATGGGATGTGTATTGAAATATGAAATCTTGTGGTCTATTGTTACGATTTGGTATATATAGGTTAAACCTATAACTCACCAACATTTTTGTTGACGTTTAAAGCATGTTTATTCTCAGGTGAATACTAAGAGCTTCCGCTGTTGCATACTAAAATAAGGACAAGATTTGGAGTCCATGTTTGTTTGATATTGTGTAAAAACTGCATTCAAGAAACTGATTTTGATGTAACATATTTGTATTGTAAACCATTATGTAATGGTCGTGTGTAAACAGGATATTTTAGATTATCATTATTTGATAATCTACGTAAAGCTTTTAAACCTTTATTTATAAAATAAAGGTTATGGTTTGTTTTAAAAATGAATGCAGTCTTTGAAAAACATCTCATATAGAGGTCAAAACCTCGCAACGAAATCAATTAATATGTAACGTTTTTAATCAATAAGAACGGGACATTTCAGTTGGTATCCGAGCGTTGGTCTTAGAGAACCAGAATTTTGCATTAGTGTGTCTTATCGAGTTTGTTAGGATGCATTAGTGAGTCTGGACTTCGACCGTGTTTACTTGAAAAAAATGATTGCTTAACAAATTTTGTTGGAAACTATATATTTTTAACATGTGAATATTATGTGATATACTAATCTCTTAACGCGTTTGATATTATGTGATAGATGTCTACCTCTAGAACAAGTCCCATTGACTCACCTAATAATAATGAAGAGTCAAATGTAAATTGGAATGATTCGTGGACTGATTCACAAGTTCCCGAAGAGGAACCGGAAGAAGAGTCGGAACCGGAAGAAGAATCGGAACCGGAAGAAGAAATAGAACCGGTGGGGGAAATAATAAAACGGTTAAGTAAAAGAAAATCCTCAACCAACCGACCAAGGTTAATTATGGTCAATGGTGTTTCCGCCAATGAAGCAAAATATTGGGTGGATTACCAATTCTCCGATGAATCGGATTCCGACGAGAATTCCGATGATGTTATAGAAATTACCCCAACTGAATTTAAAAAGGCAAAAGAAAATAATAAGGGAAAGGGCATAAAAATAGAGAAATCTAATTCCAATCCCGATGAACTTTATATGTATCGTCAACCCCCGAAGTCCTTAAGTTGTAACAATGACCCGGGAACCTCTAAACCACCAGGTTTTTCTAAACCAATGTGGAAAACGACGGCTCGTATTAGGGGAACATCATATATCCCTAGAAACTTGGCAAAACGAACCAAAACCGAAGAAGAAGAAACAAGCGAGTCGGAATAAGATAGTTGTATTCGTGTGGTGTAATATATGTAATATATTGTGCTTATGCTTTATGATATATGTAAAAATTGATTGTATTAATAAGTATTTTTTTTTATGAATCTAACTCTTGTCTATTTTACAGTATAAAAACACAAAATGGATAGACAACCCAATATTTTAAGAGACCTACCCGGAGACATGATTGATGAAATCTTGTCTAGAGTCGGTCAGAATTCTTCGGCACAACTATTTAAGGCGAGATCAGTTTGTAAGACATTCGAAGAACGTTTCAAGAATGCCTTGGTTTATAAAAGGCTTTCGTTCGAAAGATGGGGGATATCACATTGGGAAATCCATAAGTTACGTTGTGTTTGCTTTGACGCATATATTGCGGGGAACCCAAATGCTATTTTACGCAATGGGTTAAGAAATTATTTTGACTCAATATATCCGAATATTGGACTTCGTGATTTAGAAAAAGCGGCTAACATGCAACATAAAGAAGCATGTTATGCTTACGGATTAGTAATGTTCGCTTCTCACCAAAGTGAGAACAAGAACATCGGGCTACAACTATTAAACAAAACATTCCCACAAGTGACGGAGTCGGTAATTGGGGTAAGAAATGAGTTTTTTAGATTGTTACGGGACTGTTGGACATTACGTAACCCTCGTCCCTTTGACGACGTTACAACACGATGTCTTATCAACGACCATAACGGTTATGTTCCACAAGACCAAGGATGGGAAGTAATCCTAGTAAAACCAGAATGCATGACTTGTTTCTGGACGTATGAATTACGTGTCTTTATTGCATTTGCTGAACGACTTGTGTACTAGCTAGAATTATCTTCACAACCATCTTGTATCAAATTTATTGTGTGCTATATTTCATGCTATATGTAAAATAAGCGGTATTGTAAGTTTGTAAAATATTGTGTAAAAGTTTGAACGCGAAATATTATTATAATCAGTTTTTCATATAGAATTGTAGTAGTTGAATTGTATATTAGCTACTAAGTATGAACTTAACGGGTAGGTACTACCCGAATTTAAACTTATAAAACGCTAATATGAAGAAAAAGCTTTTATAAATGAGTTCATATTATGCTACAAAATACTATTAACTACTCTTAATATTCTGTATGATTAACTTGTTCCATTTGACTATTTTGAAGGAAATGGCACCGACTACTCGACACACCGTGAATATGAATGAAGAGGAATTCCGTACTTTTCTAGCTTCAAACATAGCCGCAGTACAGGCTGCGCTATATACCAACAATAACCTTGGATCTAGCAGTACAGGAAATCGTGTAGGATGCACCTACAAAGAATTCACTGCCTGCAAACCTTTGGAATTTGATGGAACCGAAGGACCGATCAGATTGAAACGGTGGACCGAGAAGGTCGAATCGGTGTTTGCCATAAGTAAGTGTACTGAAGAGGACAAAGTGAAGTACGCTACGCATACCTTCACAGGTTCTGCGTTAACATGGTGGAATACCTATCTAGAGCAAGTGGGACAAGACGATGCGTACGCACTACCGTGGTCAGCATTCAAGCACTTGATGAACGAGAAGTACCGTCCCAGAACCGAGGTCAATAAGCTCAAGACAGAACTTAGAGGGTTACGAACCCAAGGATTTGATATTACCACGTACGAAATACGATTCACAGAATTGTGCCTATTGTGTCCGGGAGCATTCGAAGATGAGGAAGAGAAGATTGACGCGTTTGTGAAAGGATTACTGGAAAGAATCCAAGAAGATATAAGTTCACACGAGCCCGCCTCCATACAACAGGCATGTAGAATGGCTCACAAACTAGTGAACCAGATTGAAGAAAGAATTAAAGAACAGACTGCTGAAGAGGCCAATGTGAAGCAAGTCAAAAGAAAGTGGGAGGAAAATGGTGATAAGAACACCAATACAACAACAACAGCAATTACAACAATAATCGCAACAATTATCCCAACAATCGCAACATCAATCGCAACTACAACAAACGGCCCAACAACAACAACAACAACAACAACAACAACAACAACAACAACAACAACAACAACAACAATAGCAACTACAACAATCATCCCAACAACAATAATAACCGCAACAACAACAACAATCAGAAGCAGCTATGCCAAAGGTGTGAAAAGTATCACTCGGGGTTCTACACCAAATTTTGCAACAAGTGTAAAAGAAATGGTCATAGCGCGGTGAAGTATGAGGTCTACGGACCAGGGGTTAATAGAACGAAAGGAACAAATGGTGTCGGAACGAGTAATGGCGGAGCAAGTAGTGTCAGAGCAAGTTATGCCAATGTAGTTTGTTATAAATGTGGAAAACCGGGCCACATTATTAGAAATTGCCCGAACCAGGAGAACACGAATGGACAAGGCCGCGGAAGAGTTTTCAATATTAATGCGGCAGAGGCACAGGAAGACCCGGAGCTTGTTACTGGTACGTTTCTTATTGATAATAAATCTGCTTACGTTTTATTTGATTCGGGTGCGGATAGAAGCTATATGAGTAGAGATTTTTGTGCTAAATTAAGTTGTCCATTGACGCCTTTGGATAGTAAATTTTTACTCGAATTAGCAAATGGTAAATTAATTTCAACATATAATATATGTCGGAATCGAGAAATTAAACTGGTTAGCAAAATATTTAAGATTGATTTGATACCAGTAGAGTTAGGGAGTTTTGATGTGATAATCGGTATGGACTTGTTGAAAGAAGTGAAAGCAGAGATCGTTTGTTACAAAAATGCAATTCGCATTATACGAGAAAAAGGAAAACCCTTAATGGTGTATGGAGAAAAGGGCAACACGAAGCTACATCTTATTAGTAATTTGAAGGCACAAAAACTAATAAGAAAAGGTTGCTATGCTGTTCTAGCACACGTCGAGAAAGTACAAACTGAAGAAAAGAGCATCAATGATGTTCCCATTGCAAAAGAATTTCCCGATGTATTTTCGAAAGAATTACCGGGATTACCCCCACATCGATCCGTTGAATTTCAAATAGATCTTGTACCAGGAGCTGCACCAATAGCTCGTGCTCCTTACAGACTCGCACCCAGCGAGATGAAAGAACTGCAAAGCCAATTACAAGAACTTTTAGAGCGTGGTTTCATTCGACCAAGCACATCACCGTGGGGAGCTCCTATTTTGTTTGTCAAGAAGAAAGATGGTACATTCAGGTTGTGTATCAACTACCGAGAGTTGAACAAACTTACCATCAAGAACCGCTACCCACTACCGAGAATCGACAACTTATTTGATCAACTACAAGGCTCGTCTGTTTATTCAAAGATTGACTTACGAACATGAAACTATATCCAAAAATCATGGTTAAACTCAAAGTGTAAGTATGTTTTCTAAAATGGTCATCTAGACGTCGTTCTTTCAACTGAAATGACTACCTTTACAAAAACGACTTGTAACTTATTTTTCCGACTATAAACCTATACTTTTTCTATTTAGATTCATAAAATATAGTTCAATATGAAACCATAGCAATTTGATTCACTCAAAACGGATTTAAAATGAAGAAGTTATGGGTAAAACAAGATTGGATAGTTTTTCTCATTTTAGCTACGTGAAAATTGGTAACAAATCTATTCCAACCATAACTTAATCAACTTGTATTGTATATTATGTAATCTTGAGATACCATATACACGTATACAATGTTTCGACCTATAATGTTGACACATCTATATATATTTCGGAACAACCATAGACACTCTATATGTGAATGTTGGAGTTAGCTATACAGGGTTGAGGTTGATTCCAAAATATATATAGTTTGAGTTGTGATCAATACTGAGATACGTATACACTGGGTCGTGGATTGATTCAAGATAATATTTATCGATTTATTTCTGTACATCTAACTGTGGACAACTAGTTGTAGGTTACTAACGAGGACAGCTGACTTAATAAACTTAAAACATCAAAATATATTAAAAGTGTTGTAAATATATTTTGAACATACTTTGATATATATGTATATATTGTTATAGGTTCGTGAATCAACCAGTGGCCAAGTCTTACTTTCCGACGAAGTAAAAATCTGTGAAAGTGAGTTATAGTCCCACTTTTAAAATCTAATATTTTTGGGATGAGAATACATGCAGGTTTTATAAATGATTTACAAAATAGACACAAGTACATGAAACTACATTCTATGGTTGAATTATCGAAATCGAATATGCCCCTTTTTATTAAGTCTGGTAATCTAAGAATTATGGAACAGACACCCTAATTGACGCGAATCCTAAAGATAGATCTATTGGGCCTAACAAACCCCATCCAAAGTACCAGATGCTTTAGTACATCGAAATTTATATCATATCCGAAGGGTGTCCCGGAATGATGGGGATATTCTTAAATATGCATCTTGTTAATGTCGGTTACCAGGTGTTCACCATATGAATGATTTTTATCTCTATGTATGGGATGTGTATTGAAATATGAAATCTTGTGGTCTATTGTTACGATTTGATATATATAGGTTAAACCTATAACTCACCAACATTTTTGTTGACGTTTAAAGCATGTTTATTCTCAGGTGAATACTAAGAGCTTCCGCTGTTGCATACTAAAATAAGGACAAGATTTGGAGTCCATGTTTGTTTGATATTGTGTAAAAACTGCATTCAAGAAACTGATTTTGATGTAACATATTTGTATTGTAAACCATTATGTAATGGTCGTGTGTAAACAGGATATTTTAGATTATCATTATTTGATAATCTACGTAAAGCTTTTAAACCTTTATTTATAAAATAAAGGTTATGGTTTGTTTTAAAAATGAATGCAGTCTTTGAAAAACGTCTCATATAGAGGTCAAAACCTCGCAACGAAATCAATTAATATGGAACGTTTTTAATCAATAAGAACGGGACATTTCAGTTGGTATCCGAGCGTTGGTCTTAGAGAACCAAAATTTTGCATTAGTGTGTCTTATCGAGTTTGTTAGGATGCATTAGTGAGTCTGGACTTCGACCGTGTTTACTTGAAAAAAATGATTGCTTAACAAATTTTGTTGGAAACTATATATTTTTAACATGTGAATATTATGTGATATATTAATATCTTAACGCGTTTGATATTATGTGATATATGTCTACCTCTAGAACAAGTCCCATTGACTCACCTAATAATAATGAAGAGTTAAATGTAAATTGGAATGATTCGTGGACTGATTCACAAGTTCCCGAAGAGGAACCGGAAGAAGAGTCGGAACCGGAAGAAGAATCGGAACCGGAAGAAAAATCGGAACCGGATGAAGAAATAGAACCGGTGGGGGAAATAATAAAACGGTTAAGTAAAAGAAAATCCTCAACCAACCGACCAAGGTTAATTATGGTCAATGGTGTTTCCGCCAAGGAAGCAAAATATTGGGAGGATTACCAATTCTCCGATGAATCGGATTCCGACGAGAATTCCGATGATGTTATAGAAATTACCCCAACTGAATTTAAAAAGGCAAAAAAAAATAATAAGGGAAAGGGCATAAAAATAGAGAAATCTAATTCCAACCCCGATGAACTTTATATGTATCGTCAACCCCCGAAGTCCTTAAGTTGTAACAATGACCCGGGAACCTCTAAACCACCAGGTTTTTCTAAACCAATGTGGAAAATGACGGCTCGTATTAGGGGAACATCATATATCCCTAGAAACTTGGCAAAACGAACCAAAACTGAAGAAGAAGAAACAAGCGAGTCGGAATAAGATAGTTGTATTCGTGTGGTGTAATATATGTAATATAGTGTGCTTATGCTTTATGATATATGTAAAAATTGCTTGTATTAATAAGTATTTTTTTTATGAATCTAACTCTTGTCTATTTTACAGTATAAAAACACAAAATGGATAGACAACCCAATATTTTAAGAGACCTACCCGGAGACATGATTGATGAAATCTTGTCTAGAGTCGGTCAGAATTCTTCGGCACAACTATTTAGGGCGAGATCAGTTTGTAAGACATTCGAAGAACATTCCAAGAATGCCTTGGTTTATAAAAGGCTTTCGTTCGAAAGATGGGGGATATCACATTGGGAAATCCATAAGTTACGATGTGTTTACTTTGACGCATATATTGCGGAGAACCCAAATGCTATTTTACGCAATGGGTTAAGAAATTATTTTGACTCAATATATCCGAATATTGGACTTCGTGATTTAGAAAAAGCGGCTAACATGCAACATAAAGAAGCATGTTATGCTTACGGATTAGAAATGTTCGCTTCTCACCAAAGTGAGAACAAGAACATCAGGCTACAACTATTAAACAAAACGTTCCCACAAGTGACGGAGTCGGTAATTGGGGTAAGAAATGAGGTTTTTAGATTGTTACGGGACTGTTGGACATTACGTAACCCTCGTCCCTTTGACGACGTTACAACACGATGTCTTATCAACGACCATAACGGTTATGTTCCACAAGACCAAGGATAGGAAGTAATCCTAGTAAAACCAGAATGCATGACTTGTTTCTGGACGTATGAATTACGTGTCTTTATTGCCTTTGCTGAACGACTTGTGTACTAGCTAGAATTATCTTCACAACCATCTTGTATCAAATTTATTGTGTGCTATATTTCATGCTATATGTAAAATAAGCGGTATTGTAAGTTTGTAAAATATTGTGTAAAAGTTTGAACGCGAAATATTATTATAATCAGTTTTTCATATAGAATTGTAGTAGTTGTATTGTATATTAGCTACTAAGTATGAACTTAACGGGTAGGTACTACCCGAATTTAAACTTATAAAACGCTAATATGAAGAAAAAGTTTTTATAAATGAGTTCATATTATGCTACGAAATACTATTAACTACTCTTAATATTCTGTATGATTAACTTGTTCCATTTGACTATTTTGAAGGAAATGGCACCGACTACTCGACACACCGTGAATATGAATGAAGAGGAATTTCGTACTTTTCTAGCTTCAAACATAGCCGCAGTACAGGCTGCGCTACATACCAACAATAACCTTGGATCTAGCAGTACAGGAAATCGTGTAGGATGCACCTACAAAGAATTCACTGCCTGCAAACCTTTGGAATTTGATGGAACCGAAGGACCGATCGGATTGAAACGGTGGACCGAGAAGGTCGAATCGGTGTTTGCAATAAGTAAGTGTACTGAAGAGGACAAAGTGAAGTACGATACGCATACCTTCACAGGTTCTGCGTTAACATGGTGGAATACCTATCTAGAGCAAGTGGGACAAGACGATGCGTACGCACTACCGTGGTCAGCATTCAAGCACTTGATGAACGAGAAGTAACGTCCCAGAACCGAGGTCAATAAGCTCAAGACAGAACTTAGAGGGTTACGAACCCAAGGATTTGATATTACCACGTACGAAAGACGATTCACAGAATTGTGCCTATTGTGTCCGGGATCATTTGAAGATGAGGAAGAGAAGATTGACGCGTTTGTGAAAGGATTACCGGAAAGAATCCAAGAAGATATAAGTTCACACGAGCCCGCCTCCATACAACAGGCATGTAGAATGGCTCACAAACTAGTGAACCAGATTGAAGAAAGAATTAAAGAACAGACTGCTGAAGAGGCCAATGTGAAGCAAGTCAAAAGAAAGTGGGAGAAAAACGGTGATAAGAACACCAATACAACAACAACAGCAATTACAACAATAATCGCAACAATTATCCCAACAATCGCAACATCAATCGCAACTACAACAAACGGCCCAACAACAACAACAACAACAACAACAACAACAACAACAACAACAACAGCAACTACAACAATCATCCCAACAACAATAATAACCGCAACAACAACAACAACAATCAGAAGCAGCTATGCCAAAGGTGTGAAAAGTATCACTCGGGGTTCTACACCAAATTTTGCAACAAGTGTAAAAGAAATGGTCATAGCGCGGCGAAGTGTGAGGTCTACGGACCAGGGGTTAATAGAACGAAAGGAACAAATGGTGTCGGAACGAGTAATGGCGGAGCAAGTAGTGTCGGAGCAAGTTATGCCAATGTAGTTTGTTATAAATGTGGAAAACCGGGCCACATTATTAGAAATTGCCCGAACCAGGAGAACACGAATGGACAAGGCCGCGGAAGAGTTTTCAATATTAATGCGGCAGAGGCACATGAAGACCCGGAGCTTGTTACGGGTACGTTTCTTATTGACAATAAATCTGCTTACGTTTTATTTGATTCGGGTGCGGATAGAAGCTATACGAGTAGAGATTTTTGTGCTAAATTAAGTTGTCCATTGACGCCTTTGGATAGTAAATTTTTACTCGAATTAGCAAATGGTAAATTAATTTCAACATGTAATATATGTCGAAATCGAGAAATTAAACTGGTTAGCAAAACATTTAAGATTGATTTGATACCAGTAGAGTTAGGGAGTTTTGATGTGATAATCGATATGGACTGGTTGAAAGAAGTGAAAGCAGAGATCGTTTGTTACAAAAATGCAATTCGCATTATACGAGAAAAAGGAAAACCCTTAATGGTGTACGGAGAAAAGGGCAACACGAAGCTACATCTTATTAGTAATTTGAAGGCACAAAAACTAATAAGAAAAGGTTGCTATGCTGTTCTAGCACACGTCGAGAAAGTACAAACTGAAGAAAAGAGCATCAATGATGTTCCCATTGCAAAAGAATTTCCCGATGTATTTCCGAAAGAATTACCGGGATTACCCCCACATCGATCCGTTGAATTTCAAATAGATCTTGTACCAGGAGCTGCACCAATAGCTCGTGCTCCTTACAGACTCGCACCCAGCGAGATGAAAGAACTGCAAAGCCAATTACAAGAACTTTTAGAGCGTGGTTTCATTCGACCAAGCACATCACCGTGGGGAGCTCCTGTTTTGTTTGTCAAGAAGAAAGATGGTACATTCAGGTTGTGTATCAACTACCGAGAGTTGAACAAACTTACCATCAAGAACCGCTACCCACTACCGAGAATCGACGACTTATTTGATCAACTACAAGGCTCGTCTGTTTATTCAAAGATTGACTTACGAACATGAAACTATATCCAAAAATCATGGTTAAACTCAAAGTGTAAGTATGTTTTCTAAAATGGTCATCTAGACGTCGTTCTTTCGACTGAAATGACTACCGTTACAAAAACGACTTGTAACTTATTTTTCCGACTATAAACCTATACTTTTTCTGTTTAGATTCATAAAATATAGTTCAATATGAAACCATAGCAATTTGATTCACTCAAAACGGATTTAAAATGAAGAAGTTATGGGTAAAACAAGATTGGATAATTTTTCTCATTTTAGCTACGTGAAAATTGGTAACAAATCTATTCCAACCATAACTTAATCAACTTGTATTGTATAATATGTAATCTTGAGATACCATAGACACGTATACAATGTTTCGACCTATCATGTTGACACATCTATATATATTTCGGAACAACCATAGACACTCTATATGTGAATGTTGGAGTTAGCTATACAGGGTTGAGGTTGATTCCAAAATATATATAGTTTAAGTTGTGATCAATACCGAGATACATATACACTGGGTCGTGGATTGATTCAAGATAATATTTATCGATTTATTTCTGTACATCTAACTGTGGACAACTAGTTGTAGGTTACTAACGAGGACAGCTGACTTAATAAACTTAAAACATCAAAATATATTAAAAGTGTTGTAAATATATTTTGAACATACTTTGATATATATGTATATATTGTTATAGGTTCGTGAATCAACCAGTGGCCAAGTCTTACTCTCCGACGAAGTAAAAATCTGTGAAAGTGAGTTATAGTCCCACTTTTAAAATCTAATATTTTTGGGATGAGAATACATGCAGGTTTTATAAATGATTTACAAAATAGACACAAGTACGTGATACTACATTCTATGGTTGAATTATCGAAATCGAATATGCCCCTTTTTATTAAGTCTGGTAATCTAAGAATTAGGGAACAGACACCCTAATTGACGCGAATCCTAAAGATAGATCTATTGGGCTTAACAAACCCCATCCAAAGTACCGGATGCTTTAGTACTTCGAAATTTATATCATATCCGAAGGGTGTCCCGGAATGATGGGGATATTCTTATATATGCATCTTGTTAATGTCGGTTACCAGGTGTTCACCATATGAATGATTTTTATCTCTATGTATGGGATGTGTATTGAAATATGAAATCTTGTGGTCTATTGTTACAATTTGATATATATATGTTAAACCTATAACTCACCAACATTTTTGTTAACGTTTAAAGCATGTTTATTCTCAGGTGAATACTAAGAGCTTCCGCTGTTGCATACTAAAATAAGGACAAGATTTGGAGTCCATTTTTGTTTGATATTGTGTAAAAACTGCATTCAAGAAACTGATTTTGATGTAACATATTTGTATTGTAAACCATTATGTAATGGTCGTGTGTAAACAGGATATTTTAGATTATCATTATTTGATAATCTACGTAAAGCTTTTAAACCTTTATTTATAAAATAAAGGTTATGGTTTGTTTTAAAAATGAATGCAGTCTTTGAAAAACGTCTCATATAGAGGTCAAAACCTCGCAACGAAATCAATTAATATGGAACGTTTTTAATCAATAAGAACGGGACATTTCATCTAATGGTTGTAAACCGGGGTTGTCTAACCTAGACAAATGATCGGCCGCCACATTCTCGGCCCCCTTTTTATCCTTAATCTCTATATCAAATTCTTGCATGAGAAGAACCCACCTAATCAACCTATGTTTTGAATCTTGTTTTTGAAAAAGGTATTGTAACGCGGAATGGTCCGTGTATACGACCATTTTTGAAAGCACGAGGTAAGAACGAAATTTATCAAAAGTAAACACTACCGCGAGAAGTTCTTTCTCGGTAGTAGTGTAGTTTAATTGTGCCCCGGTCAATGTCTTACTCGCATAATAAATCGGTCGAAAATATTGGTCAACTCTTTGACCAAGGACCGCCCCGAGCGCATAATCGCTCGCGTCACACATCGATTCAAAATCTTTATCCCAATCGGGAGAGATTAGAATCGGAGGGTTAATGAGCTTTTCCTTAAGCAAGTTAAAAGCCTCGATACAAGCATCATCAAATAAGAAAGGTTGGTCCTTTTCTAGCAATTTGTTCATGGGTCGAGCAATTTTAGAAAAATCCTTTATGAATCGGCGGTAGAATCCCGCGTGTCCAAGAAAACTTCAGATTGCTTTGACATCCGAGGGTATGGGTAAGTCTTTTATCGCGAATTGTTCGACTAAATTTGCAGATATGTATAATGTTGATGATTATTGGTCGCATAACGGTATAAGGATTCAAAGATTGGCAATATGGCGTAATGAAATAATTGATGTACCTATTTGGGGATGTAAGAAATCAGCGATTTGGCGATTGTCGCAGGCATCGACTTTTATGTTGGCCGATTTGATGTTAAACAATCACCCAGATTAAGAAGAGATGAGGTGAAAGAGAGAAAGAAGGATGATTTTGAATACTCTAATCTGGGGTTACACCTGAAGCCCTAATTTGTTTTTAATTAGTGGCGTGGATAGGCTTTTTAAGCGACGATTAAGGAAAATTCAAAAGAAAATGACAAATAGTCAGCAGTGGTAGCGGTGGTGATGGTAGTAGTGTTGGTGGTCGTTGGTGGTGGTGAAGGAGTGGTTAAAATGGAAGAAGAGGGAGAAGGAGAAGAAGTGATGAAGATGATGGTGGAAGAAGGGTGCAGAAGAATGGGGAAGGAGATGAGTGGATGTGTAATTTGTATGGAGTGTTGGTGTAGGGAAAAACAGTATAACAGTGAGTTTGAGTGGGTTTAGCCAATAGGATGGTGGTCGTTGGTGGTGGTGAAGGAGTGGTTAAAATGGAAGAAGGGGGAGAAGGAGAAGAAGTGATGAAGATGGTGGTGGAAGAAGGGTGTAGAAGAATGGGGAAGGAGATGAGTGGATGTGTAATTTGTATGGAGTGTTGGTGTAGGGAAAAACAGTATAACAGTGAGTTTGAGTGGGTTTAGCCAATAGGATGGTGGTCATTATGGGTGGTGAAGGAGTGGTTAAAATGGAAGAAGAGGGAGAAGGAGAAGAAGTGATGAAGATGATGGTGGAAGAAGGGTGTAGAAGAATGGGGAAGGAGATGAGTGGATGTGTAATTTGTATGGAGTGTTGGTGTAGGGAAAAATAGTATAACAGTGAGTTTGAGTGGGTTTAGCCAATAGGATGGTGGTCGTTGGTGGTGGTGAAGGAGTGGTTAAAATGGTAGAAGAGGGAGAAGGAGAAGAAGTGATGAAGATGATGGTGGAAGAAGGGTGTAGAAGAATGGGGAAGGAGATGAGTGGATGTGTAATTTGCATGGATTGTTGGTGTAGGGAAAAACATTATAACAGTGAGTTTGAGTGGGTTTAGCCAATAGGATGGTGGTCGTTGGTGGTGGTGAAGGAGTGGTTAAAATGGAAGAAGAGGGATAAGGAGAAGAAGTGATGAAGATGATGGTGGAAGAAGGGTGTAGAAGAATGGGGAAGGAGATGAGTGGATGTGTAATTTGTATGAAGTGTTGGTGTAGGGAAAAACAGTATAACAGTGAGTTTGAGTGGGTTTAGCCAATAGGATTGTTAGTTTAATTACGCGAATTAGTATATAGTTAAATGTTAACATTTTTTAGTAAGTCTAAATCTAATGTCTAAATGTTTATGGCTATATATTAATCATTTCTTAAGCTTTTGACATGATTCCAAAGCCTAACATGTTCCATTTTTAGTCCATTTTATAATGGATATTTCATAAGTTGCTATATCTAGACGTTGGTACATCATTTTTGGTGAAACATGAGTGTTGGACAGATCCTGTCCAAAATAGTCCCCATTAAAAGTAAAAATACAAAATAAATACTTAGACTACTTTAAAAATTATAGGATTTTTTTTAGAAAGCCTATGACTTATATAAGTTTAAGTTTTTCATTCATTCCAGTATATTAAGCTAGTGTAGGTATTTTTTAAAAATTCTATTATATGGTGGCAGATTTGTGTTCTACGAAGATTAAAAAAACAAGTGATCTTAACATGTTTTAGCTATATCAATCCTTACTTTAAGTTTATTTTAGGTTGTTAGACACATGTAAAACATATTTTTAGTTACTTATGAATTATGATCAAGATTAGAGCTAGCCATGTAATTATCATTGAGTGTTTAAATACTCTAGATTAAGCTTTTACACCCTTTCTTCTTGAAAGAGACCTTGTAATACATAAGAGAAATGTTTATGGAAGTAATACCTCAATGAATGATGATGAAAATGTCGATGATGATGAAGACTATAAGAGAAAGTTGCTGGAACTTTGTGAGAGTTGATAAGGGTGTTATGAGAGTTTAAGGAACAAAAGATGGTCAATGATGGTGATTTCATGGCACAAGGAGATCAAAAGGAAAGTATGACAAGTCTAATGCCATGCAAGTCCATGCAAATGTGCTTAATATCTTTAAGACAAAAGGATATATTATGTTTATGTATGTTTTAAAAGCTTAAGACAAGAGATAACCTTATGATAAAGGTGATGGGTGGCGTGGCTTAAGGGGATCAAAAGGAAGGAATGACAAGATAATGTTCATGCAATTGTTTAGACACGTGTATGTTATATTTGCATGCAATTAGTGCTAATTAAGTAATGTTAATTATATGTAGTCTTATGGTTAATCTTAGATTAGTTTTAGGTTTAGATGTAAGTATATAATTAGGTGTTATGATCTTGATTAAGACTTAGTTAATGATTAATGTTGTAGTAGTTTAGTAACTAGGTGGATTAAGGATGATTACTTAATCAGTAATATTTGATCATGTTATATACTTAATTTCATAAGTATATAAGTGTGTAGTTTTTCAAGTCTTAGGATTTATGGTGGTAAACTAGAGTTACTAGGAATTGTGTATGTGTATGTGTATGACAATCCTTGATTAATCAAGACTTAAATGTAAGACTAGGGTTATAGAAATCATAAAAATAAAAAAAAATAAAAATAAATACTAAGATTATTAAATTTAATTGTCATGACGGAAATCCTGAATCATAAAGGTTAGGTTAAACAACTTGGTCGAAAAAGTTAGGGTTGTGACACATAGTGACGAAAAATCTCATTTCGTAGAATTGGGGAGTGGATTAAGGAAGATTAGTAAACATCTTTCCGAACCACTATATATCGTTGTGTTTATTCTCTCTTCCTTTATCTCTTTGATTTCACATACATATATTATACGTATTGTTTAAGAACAAACATTTCAAGTCACACTATATCAAGTTCAAGTTTAAGAAAGCGTAAAGAATTTTTTTTTAATCTTAAAAATCGACTAAGTAACTATTCACTCCCTAGTTACTTACAAAATGTGTTTCCTTTACGGCGTTTTCGTTGAATATTAATGGTAATTTTCATGGTTTATTCCAAGGCAAGAGAGGTTTGAGGCAGGGTGATCCACTTTCTCCTTACTTGTTCACGTTGGTTATGGAAGTGTTAACTCTTATGCTGAGGCGTGGTGTTCGTAAATCATCCGAAATGCGATAAACAGGAGATTATTAATATATGTTTCACTGATGACTTGTTTTTGTTTTTTTATGGTAATTCGGATTCGGTGAAGGTGATTGCAGAAGCTCTTGAGGAGTTTAAAGTGTGTTCTGGTCTTGTTCCTAGTCTCCCAAAAAGCACTGTTTTCTTTGTTAATTGTTCGACGACTACAAAGAATGCTATCCGGGATCTTCTGAACTTCGAGATTAGTTCTCTTCCCATTATGTATTTGGGGGTTCCACTTATGTCTACTAGATTGCTTTATAAAGATTGTCAAGTGCTGGTTGAAAAAGTGAAACATCGGTAGGAGGATTGGAAGAATAAGTCGCTCTCGTTTGCGGGGAGATTACAGCTTGTTATTTCGGCCCTTTCTTCTATTCAGGTGTATTGGTCATCTATTTTTATTTTACCGGATGCCACTATTAAAGAGATGGAAAACTCATGCGGAGATTTCTTTGGTGTCAAGGGAATATGAAAAAGGGTAATGTAACACGGTATTTAAAAAAAAAATAACACAGCGTAAGTCTTATTTACAAAACATGCACTTATGTACTAAGATAAACATAATTATTACAAATTCATTCATATATACATTGTTGTCAGACAACCGGTGTTACGTTAATATCCGATTTCATATAGACAACATCAGAGTTCTAGACTTGTCGAACATAACCCACCACGCCCATCTTCTCCCATGTCCACAAAAGCTAAGACCTATAACCAAGGGGGAAGCAGGAAGGATTAGCACGAAGCTAAGCGAATGGACTAATCTGAAATGTCCCGTTCATATTGATTATAAACATTCCATATTAATTGATTTCGTTGCGAGGTTTTGACCTCTATATGAGACGTTTTTCAAAGACTGCATTCATTTTTAAAACAACCATAACCTTTATTTTATCAATAAAGGTTTCAAAAGCATTACGTAGATTATCAAATAATGATAATCTAAAATATACTGTTTACACACGACCATTACATAATGGTTTACAATAGAAATATATTACATCGACATATGTTTCTTGAATGCAGTTTTTACACAATATCATACAAACATGGACTCCAAATCTTGTCCTTATTTTAGTATGCAATAGCGGAAGCTCTTAGTATTCACCTGAGAATAAACATGCTTTAAACGTCAACAAAAATGTTGGTAAGTTATAGGTTTAACCTATATATATCAAATCGTAACAATAGACCATAAGATTTCAAATTTCAATATACATCCCATACATAGAGATAAAAATCATTCATATGGTGAACACCTGGTAACCGACATTAACAAGATGCATATATAAGAATATCCCCATCATTCTGGGACACCCTTCGGATATGATATAAATTTCGAAGTACTAAAGCATCCGGTACTTTGGATGGGATTTGTTAGGCCCAATAGATCTATCTTTAGGATTCGCGTCAATTAGGGTGTCTGTTCCCTAATTCTTAGATTACCATACTTAATAAAAAGGGGCATATTCAATTTCGATAATTCAACCATAGAAGGTAGTTTCACGTACTTGTGTCTATTTTGTAAATCATTTATAAAACCTGCATGTATTCTCATCCCAAAAATATTAGATTTTAAAAGTGGGACTATAACTCACTTTCACATATTTTTACTTCGTCGGGAAGTAAGACTTGGCCACTGGTCGATTCATGAACCTATAACAAATATGTACATATATATCAAAGTATGTTCAAAATATATTTACAACATTTTTAATATGTTTTACTGTTTTAAGTTTATTAAGTCAGTTGTCCTTGTTAGTAACCTACAACTAGTTGTCCATAATTAGATGTACAAAAATAAATAGATATATATTATCTTGAATCAATCCACGACCCAGTGTATACACGTCTCAGACTAGATCACAACTCAAAGTATAAATATTTTTGGAATCAACCTCAACCCTGTATAGCTAACTCCAACATTACTGCATATAGAGTGTCTATGGTTGTTCCAAATAATATATATACATGGGTCGATATGATATGTCAAAACATTTGCATACGTGTCTATGGTATCCCAAGATTACATAATATATTAGAATACATGTATAATACAATATAAATTAGCTAGGATATGATTTGTATAGATTTGTTAAACATTTCCCGTAGCTAAAAAGATCAAAAATATCCAATCTTGTTTTACCCATAACTTCTTCGTTTTAAATCCGTTTAGAGTGAATCCAATTGCTATGGTTTCATATTGAACTTAAGTTTATGAATCTATACAGAAAAATTATAAGTTTATAGTCGGAATTATAGGTTACAAGTCGTTTTTGTAAAGGTAGTCATTTCAGTCGAAAGAACGACGTCTAGATGGCCATTTTGGAAAACATACTTTCACTTTGAGTTTAACCATGATTTTTGGATATAGTTTCATGTTCATAAGAAAAATCATTTTCCCAGAAGAACAACTTTTAAATCAAAATTTATCATAGTTTTTAATTAACTAACCCAAAACAGCCCGCGGTGTTACTACAACGGCGTATATCCGGTTTTACGGTGTTTTTCGTGTTTTCCGGTTTTAAATCATTAAGTTAGCATATAATATATATATAGAACATGTGTTTAGTTGATTTTAAAAGTCAAGTTAGAAGGATTAACTTTTTTGCGAACAAGTTTAGAATTAACTAAACTATGTTCTAGTGATTTCAAGTTTAAACCTTCGAATAAGATAGCTTTATATTTATGAATCGAATGATGTTATGAACATCATTACTACCTCAAGTTTTCTGGATAAAACTACTGAAAATGAAAAAAATGGATCTAGCTTCAAAGGATCCTTGGATGGCTTGAAAGTTCTTGAAGCAGAATCATGACACGAAAACAAGTTCAAGTAAGATTTCCACTCGAAATAAGATTGTTATAGTTATAGAAATTGAATCAAAGTCTGAATATGAGTATTACCTTGTATTAGAAAGATATCTTACTATAAATAAGAAAGATTTCTTGAAGTTGGATGATCACTTTACAAGATTGGAAGTAAGCTAGCAAACTTGGAAGTATTCTTGATTTTATGAAACTAGAACTTATAGAATTTATGAAGAACACTTAGAACTTGAAGATAGAACTTGAGAGAGATCACTTAGATGAAGAAAATTGAAGAATGAAAGTGTTTGTAGGTGTTTTTGGTCGTTGGTATATGGATTAGATATAAAGGATGTGTAATTTTGTTTTCATGTAAATAAGTCATGAATGATTACTCATATTTTTGTAATTTTATGAGATATTTCATGCTAGTTGCCAAATGATGGTTCCCACATGTGTTAGGTGACTCACATGGGCTGCTAAGAACTGATCATTGGAGTGTATATACCAATAGTACATACATCTAAAAGCTGTGTATTGTACGAGTACGAATACAGGTGCATACAAGTAGAATTGTTGATGAAACTGAACGAGGATGTAATTGTAAGCATTTTTGTTAAGTAGAAGTATTTTTATAAGTGTCTTGAAGTCTTTCAAAAGTGTATGAATACATATTAAAACACTACATGTATATACATTTTAACTGAGTCGTTAAGTCATCGTTAGTCGTTACATGTAAATGTTGATTTGAAACCTTTAAGTTAACGATCTAGTTAAATGTTGTTAACCCAATATTTATTATATCTAATGAGATGTTAAATTATTATATTATTATGATATTATGATATATTAATATATCTTAATATGATATATATACATTTAAATGTCGTTACAACGATAATCGTTACATATATGTCTCGTTTCGAAATCATTAAGTTAGTAGTCTTATTTTTACATATGTAGTTCATTGTTAACACACTTAATGATATATTTAAATATCATTTTATCATGTTAAATAAAGTGTATCAATATCTTAATATGATACATATGTATTTAGTAGACGTTATCATAACGATAATCGTTATATATATCATTTCGAGTTTCTTAACTTAGTAATCTCATTTTTTATGTATATCACACATTGTTAATATACTTAGTGAGATACTTACTCATCATAATCTCATGTCAACCATATATATATATATATATATATGTCTATATATACCACAACATGTAGTTTTTACAAATTTGTAACGTTCGTGAATCGCCGGTCAACTTGGGTGATCAATTGTCTATATGAAACTTATTTCATTTAATCAAGTCTTAACAAGTTTGATTGCTTAACACATTGGAAACATTTAGTCATGTAAATATCAATCTCAATTAATATATATAAACATGAAAAATTTCGGGTCACTACAGTACCTACCCGTTAAATAAATTTCGTCCCGAAATTTTAAGCTGTTGAAGGTGTTGACGAATCTTCTGGAAATAGATGCGGGTATTTATTCTTCATATGATCTTCATGCTCCCAGGTGAACTCGGGTCCTCTACGAGCATTCCATCGAACCTTAACAATCGGTATCTTGTTTTGCTTAAGTCTTTTTACCTCACGATCCATTATTTCGACGGGTTCTTCAATGAATTGAAGTTTTTCATTGATTTGGATTTCGTCCAACGGAATAGTGAGATCTTCTTTAGCAAAACATTTCTTCAAATTCGAGATGTGGAAAGTGTTATGTACCGCCGCGAGTTGTTGAGGTAGCTCCAGTTGGTAAGCTACTGGTCCGACACGATCTATAATCTTGAATGGTCCAATGTACCTTGGATTTAGTTTCCCCCGTTTACCAAATCGAACAACGCATTTCCAAGGTGTAACTTTAAGCATGACCATTTCTCCAATTTCAAACTCTATATCTTTTCTTTTACTGTCCGCGTAGCTCTTTTGTCGACTCTGGGCGGTTTTCAATCGTTGTTGAATTTGGATGATTTTCTTGGTAGTTTCTTGTATTATCTCCGGACCCGTAATCTGTCTATCCCCCACTTCATTCCAACAAATCGGAGACCTGCACTTTCTACCATAAAGTGCCTCAAACGGCGCCATCTCAATACTAGAATGATAACTGTTGTTGTAGGAAAATTCCGCTAACGGTAGGTGTCGATCCCAACTGTTTCCGAAATCAATAACACATGCTTGTAGCATGTCTTTAAGCGTTTGTATCGTCCTTTCACTCTTCCCATCAGTTTGTGGATGATAGGCAGTACTCATGTCTAGACGAGTCCCCAATGCTTGTTGCAACGTCTGCCAGAACCTTGAAATAAATCTACCATCCCTATCAGAGATAATAGAGACGGGTATTCCATGTCTGGAGACAACCTCCTTCAAATACAATCACGCCAACTTCTCCATTTTGTCATCTTCTCTCATTGGTAGGAAATGTGCTAACTTGGTGAGACGATCAACTATTACCCAAATAGTATCATAACCACTTGCAGTCCTTGGCAATTTAGTAATGAAATCCATGGTAATGTTTTCCCATTTCCATTCCGGGATTTCAGGTTGTTGTAGTAGACCTGATGGTTTCTGATGTTCAGCTTTGACCTTAGAACACGTCAAACATTCTTCTACATATTTAGCAATATCGGCTTTCATACCCGGCCACCAAAAGTGTTTCTTGAGATCTTTATACATCTTCCCCGCTCCGGGATGTATTGAATATCTGGTTTTATGTGCTTCTTTAAGTACCATTTCTCTCACATCTTCAAACATTGGTACCCAAATTCTATCAGCCCTATATCGGATTCCGTCTTCCCGAATATTAATATGTTTCTCTGATCCTTTGGGTATCTCATTCTTCAACTTTCCTTCTTTTACAACCCCCTGTTGCGCCTCCTTTATTTGAGTAGTAACGTTAGTACGAATAATTATATTCATAGCTTTTACCCGTATAGGTTCTCTGTCCTTTCTACTCAAAGCGTCGGCTACCACATTCGCCTTCCCCGGGTGGTATCGAATCTCAAAATCATAATCATTCAACAGTTCAATCCACCTGTGTTGTCTCATATTCAGTTGCTTCTGATTAAATATATGTTGGAGACTTTAGTGGTCGGTATATATAATACTTTTGACTCCATATAAATAATGCCTCCAAGTCTTTAATGCAAAAACAACAGCACCCAATTCCAAATCGTGAGTTGTATAATTTTGCTCTTGAATCTTCAATTGTCTAGACGCATAAGCAATCACCTTCGTTCGTTGCATTAATACACAACCGAGACCTTGCTTTGATGCATCACAATAAATCACAAAATCATCATTCCCTTCAGGCAATTACAATATAGGTGCCGTAGTTAGCTTTTTCTTCAATAACTGAAACGCCTTCTCTTGTTCATCCTTCCATTCAAATTTCTTCCCTTTATGCGTTAATCCAGTCAAGGGTTTTGCTATTTTGGAGAAATCTTGGATGAATCTTCTGTAGTAACCAGCCAATCCTAAAAATTGACGTATATGCTTTGGAGTTTTTGGGGTTTCCCACTTTCCAACGGTTTCGATCTTTGCCGGGTCCACCTAGATACCTTCTTTGTTCACTATATGACCGAGGAATTGAACTTCTTCCAACCAAAATGCACACTTTGAAAACTTAGCGTACAATTTTTCTTTCCTCAATACTTCTAACACTTTTCTCAAATGTTCTTCGTGCTCTTGATCATTCTTTGAGTAAATAAGTATGTCATCGATGAAAACAATGACAAACTTGTCAAGATATGGCCCACACACTCGGTTCATAAGGTCCATGAACACAGCTGGTGCGTTAGTCAATCCAAACGGCATAACCATAAACTCGTAATGAACATAACGCGTCCTAAAAGCAATTTTTGGAATATCATCCTCCTTTACTCGCATTTGATGATATCCAAAACATAAATCGATTTTTGAATAAACCGACGAGCCTTGTAGTTGATCAAATAAGTCGTCAATTCTCGACAGTGGATAACGGTTTTTGATGGTAAGTTTATTCAACTCTCTGTAGTCATTACACAACCTAAATGTACCATCCTTCTTCTTGACAAACAAAATAGGAGCTCCCCATGGTGATGTGCTGGTCGAATGAAACCACGTTCTAATAGTTCTTGTAGTTGGCTTTGCAGTTCTTTCATCTCGCTGGATGCGAGTCTGTAAGGAGCACGAGCTATTGGTGCAGCTCCTGGTACAAGATCTATTTGAAATTCAACGGATCGATGTGGGGGTAATCCCGGTAATTCTTTTGGAAATACATCGAGAAATTCTTTTGCGACGGGAACATCATTGATGCTCTTTTCTTCAGTTTGTACTTTCTCGACGTGTGCTAGAATAGCATAGCAACCTTTTCTTATTAGTTTTTGTGCCTTCAAATTACTAATAAGATGTAGCTTCGTGTTGCCCTTTTCTCCGTACACCATTAAGGGTTCTCCTTCTTCTCGTACAATGCGAATTGCATTTTTGTAATATACGATCTCTGCTTTCATCTTCTTCAGCCAGTCCATGCCAACTATTACATCAAAACTCCCTAACTCTACTGGTATCAAATCAATCTTAAATATTTCGCTACCCAGTTTAATTTCTCGATTCCGTCATATATGATCTGTTGAAATTAATTTACCATTTGCTAATTCGAGTAAATGGACAACTTAATTTAGCACAAAAATCTCTACTCATATAGCTTCTATCCGCACCCGAATCAAATAAAACGTAAGCAGATTTATTGTCAATAAGAAACATACCCGTAACAAGCTCCGGGTCTTCCTGTGCCTCTGCCGCATTAATATTGAAAACTCTTCCGCGACCTTGTCCATTCGTGTTCTCCTGGTTCGGGAAATTTCTAATAATGTGGCCCAGTTTTCCATATTTATAACAAACTACATTGGCATAACTTGCTCCGACACTACTTGCTCCGCCATTACTCGTTCCGACACCATTTGTTCCATTCGTTCTGTTAACCCCTGGTCCGTAGACCTCACACTTCACCGCACTATGACCATTTCTTTTACACTTGTTGCAAAATTTGGTGCAGAACCTCGAGTGATACTTTTCACACCTTTGGCATAGCTGCTTCTGATTGTTGTTGTTGTTGCGGTTGTTATTGTTGTTGGGATGATTGTTGTTGTTGTTGTTGTTGTTTTGCCGTTTGTTGTAGTTGCGATTGATGTTGCGATTGTTAGGAAAGTTGTTGTTGTTTTGGTGACTCTTATCACCGTTTTCCTCCCACTTTCTTTTGACTAGCTTCACGTTGGCCTCTTCGGCCGCCTGTTCTTTAATTCTTCCCTCAATCTGGTTCACTAGTTTGTGAGCCATTCTACATGCCTTTTGTATGGAGGCAGGCTCGTGTGAACTTATATCTTCTTAGATTCTCTCCGGTAACCCTTTCACAAACGTGTCGATCTTCTCTTCCTCATCTTCGAACACTCTCGGACACAATAGGCACAATTCTGTGAATCGTCTTTCGTACGAAGTAATATCGAATCCCTGTGTTCGTAACCCTCTAAGTTCTGACTTGAGCTTATTGACCTCGGTTCTAGGACGGTACTTCTCGTTCATCAAGTGCTTGAATGCTGACCACGGTAGCGCGTAAGCAGCCTCTTGTCCCACTTGCTCTAGATAGGTATTCCACCATGTTAACGCAATACCTGTGAAGGTATGCGTAGCGTACTTCACTTTGTCTCCTTCAGCACACTTACTTATGGCAAAGACCGATTCAACTTTCTCGGTCCACCATTTCAATCCGATTGGTCCTTCGGTCCCATCCAATTCTGAAGGTTTGCAGGCAGTGAATTCCTTGTAGGAGCATCCTACACGATTTCTTGCGCCGTTAGCTGTATTGCTAGATTCAGAGTTATTGTTGGTATGTAGCGCGGCCTGTACTGTGGCTATGTTTGAAGCAAGAAAGGCACGAAATTTCTCTTCGCTCATATTCAAGGTGTGTCGAGTAGTCCGTGTCATTTCCTTCAAAATATTCAAATGAAACAAGTTAATCATATAGAATATTAAGAGTAGTCAATAGTATCTCGTAGCATAATATGAACTCATTTATAAAAGCTTTTTCTTCATATTAGCATTTTATAAGTTTAAATTCGGGTACTACCTACCCGTTAAGTTCATACTTAGTAGCTAATATACAATTCAACTACTACAATTCCATATGAAAAACTTGATTATAATAATATATCACATACAAATATTCTTCAAACTTACAACTTCGCTATATTACATATAACATGAAATATAGTACACTATGATACAGGACGGTTTTGAAGATAAATCTAGTTAATACGCAAGTTGTTCAGCAAAGGAAATAAAGACACGTAATTCATAAGTCCAGAAACAAGTCATGCATTCTGGTTTTACTAAGACGACTTCTCATCCTTGGTCTTGTGGAAAATAACCGTTATGACCATTGGCTAGGCAGCATGTTGTAATGTCGTCAAAAGGACGAGGGTTTCGTAATGTCCAACAGCCCCGTAATAATCTAAAAACCTTGTTTCTCACCCCAACTACTGAATCCGTCACTTGTGGGAAAGTTTTATTTAAAAGCTGCAATCCGATGTTCTTTTTCTCACTTTGGTAAGAAGCGAACATCACTAACCCGTAAGCATAACATGCTTCTTTATGTTGCATGTTAGAAGCTCTTTCTAATTCACGAAATCCTATGTTGGGATATGTTGAGTCAAAATAGGTTCTTAACCCGTAGCGTAAAATTGCATTTGGGTTCCCCGCATTTAAGGCTTTAAAGAAAACATGGCGTAACTTACGGTCTCCCCAATGTGATATACCCCACCTATCAAAGGAAAGCCTTTTATAAACTAAGACATTTCTGGAAATTCTTTCAAATGTTTGACAAGTTAATTTCGCCATAACTAAATGTGCTGATGAATTCTGACCGACTCTAGGCAAGATTTCCTCAATCATATCCTCTGGTAGGTCTTCTAAAATATTCGGTTGTCTACCCTTAACGTCCATTTTGTTTTTATACTGTAAAATAGACAAGGATTAGATTCGTAAAAACAAACAATACAAGCAATTTTTACATAGAATATAAAAGTACAAGCACACTACAATACATTTATTACACAACATGCTCACACCCCTCTAATCTGAATCACTGGTTTCTTCTTCTTCGGACTTGGTTCTTTTTCCTAATCTTCTAGGGATATATGATGTTCTTCTAATACGAGTCGTCGTTTTCCACATTGGTTTAGAAAAACCTGGTGGTTTAGAGGTTCCCGGGTTATTGTCACGATATTGAAAATACGGGTGTTGACGGTACATATAAAGTTCATCGGGGTCGGAATCAGATTTCTCTATTTTTATGCCTTTTCCCTTATTATTTTCTTTTGCCTCATTAAATTGGGTCGGGGTAATTTCTATAACATCATCAGAATCCTCATCAGGATCCGATTCATCAGAAAATTGGTAATTTTCCCAATATTTTGCTTCCTTAGCGGAAACACCATTGACCATTATTAACTTTGGTCCATTGGTTGAGGATTTTCTTTTATTTGACCGGTTTTCTGTGGTTCCTACTATTCCCCCCTCCCAAACCTCTTCTTCTTCCAGCTCATCTTCTTCCGGTTCCTCTTCTTTCGGTTCCTCTTCTTCCAGTTCCGTTTCCTCTTCTTCCGGTTCTTCGGGAACTTGTGAATCTTGCCAATATATATTCGACTCTTCGTTATTATTAGGTGAGTCAATGGGATTTGTGCTAGAGGTAGACATCTATCACACAATATCAAACATGTTAAGAGATTAATATATCACATAATATTTATATGTTAATAATATATAGTTTCCAACAAAAATGTTAAGCAATCATTTTTAAAGAAAACGCGGTCGAAGTTCAGACTCACTAATGCATCCTAACAAGCTCGATAAGACACACTAATACAAATTTTCCGGTTCTCTAAGACCAACACTGTGATACCAACTGAAATGTCCCGTTCATATTGATTATAAACGTTCCATATTAATTGATTTTGTTGCGAGGTTTTGACCTCTATATGAGACGTTTTTCAAAGACTGCATTCATTTTTAAAACAACCATAACCTTTATTTTATCAATAAAGGTTTCAAAAGCATTACGTATATTATCAAATAATGATAAACTAAAATATACTGTTTACACACGACCATTACATAATGGTTTACAATAGAAATATATTACATCGACATATGTTTCTTGAATGCAGTTTTTACACAATATCATACAAACATGGTGAAATGTCCCGTTCTTATTGATTAAAAACGTTCCATATTAATTGATTTCGTTGCGAGGTTTTGACCTCTATATGAGACGTTTTTCAAAGACTGCATTCATTTTTAAAACAAACCATAACCTTTATTTTATAAATGAAGGTTTAAAAAGCTTTACGTAGATTATCAAATAATGATAATCTAAAATATCCTGTTTACACACGACCATTACATAATGGTTTACAATACAAATATGTTACATCGAAATCAGTTTCTTAAATGCAGTTTTTACACAATATCATACAAACATGGACTCCAAATCTTGTCCTTATTTTAGTATGCAACAGCGGAAGCTCTTAATATTCACCTGAGAATAAACATGCTTTAAACGTCAACAAAAATATTGGTGAGTTATAGGTTTAACCTATATATATCAAATCGTAACAATAGACCACAAGATTTCATATTTCAATACACATCCCATACATAGAGATAAAAATCATTCATATGGTGAACACCTGGTAACCGACATTAACAAGATGCATATTTAAGAATATCCCCATCATTCCGGGACACCCTTCGGATATGATATAAATTTCGAAGTACTAAAGCATCCGGTACTTTGGATGGGGTTTGTTAGGCCCAATAGATCTATCTTTAGGATTCGCGTCAATTAGGGTGTCTGTTCCCTAATTCTTAGATTACCAGACTTAATAAAAAGGGGCATATTCGATTTCGATAATTCAACCATAGAATGTAGTTTCACGTACTTGTGTCTATTTTGTAAATCATTTATAAAACCTGCATGTATTCTCATCCCAAAAATATTAGATTTTAAAAGTGGGACTATAACTCACTTTCACAGATTTTTACTTCGTCGAGAAGTAAGACTTGGCCACTATTGATTCACGAACCTATAACAATATATACATATATATTAAAGTATATTCAAAATATATTTACAACACTTTTAATATATTTTGATGTTTTAAGTTTATTAAGTCAGCTGTCCTCGTTAGTAACCTATAACTAGTTGTCCACAGTTAGATGTACAGAAATAAATCTATAAATATTATCTTGAATCAATCCACGACCCGGTGTATACGTATCTCAGTATTGATCATAACTCAAACTATATATATTTTGGAATCAACCTCAACCCTGTATAGCTAACTCCAACATTCACATATAGAGTGTCTATGGTTGTTCCGAAATATATATAGATGTGTCGACATGATAGGTCGAAACATTGTATACGTGTCTATGGTATCTCAAGATTACATAATATACAATACAAGTTGATTAAGTTATGGTTGGAATAGATTTGTTACCAATTTTCACGTAGCTAAAATGAGAAAAATTATCCAATCTTGTTTTACCCGTAACTTCTTCATTTTAAATCCGTTTTGAGTGAATCAAATTGCTATGGTTTCATATTGAACTCTATTTTATGAATCTAAACAGAAAAAGTATAGGTTTATAGTCGGAAAAATAAGTTACAAGTCGTTTTTGTAAAGGTAGTCATTTCAGTCGAAAGAACGACGTCTAGATGGCCATTTTAGAAAACATACTTCCACTTTGAGTTTAACCATAATTTTTGGATATAGTTTCATGTTCATAATAAAAATCATTTTCTCAGAATAACAACTTTTAAATCAAAGTTTATCATAGTTTTTAATTAACTAACCCAAAACAGCCCGCGGTGTTACTACGACGGCGTAAATCCGGTTTTACGGTGTTTTTCGTGTTTCCAGGTTTTAAATCATTAAGTTAGCATATCATATAGATATAGAACATGTGTTTAGTTAATTTTAAAAGTCAAGTAAGAAGGATTAACTTTTGTTTGCGAACAAGTTTAGAATTAACTAAACTATGTTCTAGTGATTACGAGTTTAAACCTTCGAATAAGATAGTTTTATATATATGAATCGAATGATGTTATGAACATCATTACTACCTCAAGTTTAGTAGGTAAACCTACTGGAAGTGACAAGAAATGATCTAGCTTCAAAGGATCTTGGATGGCTTGAAAGTTCTTGAAGTAGGATCATGACACAAAAACAAGTTCAAGTAAGATTTTTACTCGAATTAAGATAGTTTATAGTTATAGAAATTGAATCAAAGTTTGAATATGAATATTACCTTGAATAAGAAAGATAACCTACTGTATATAACAAAGGTTTCTTGATCTTAGATGATTACTTGGAATGGATTAGAAAGCTTGGAAGCAAATTAGTAAACTTGAAGGGATTTTTGAAGTGTTCTTCCTATGATGATTATAGCTTGATTCTTGAAGTGATTTTTGATGAAGATGATGATTAACTACTGGAAAAATACGTTCATAATAGTGTGTGTGTGTTGAGAGAGAATTAGAAAGAGAATTGGAAGTGAAATGGAGTGAATGATGAGTGGTAATTGGTGAGTGGTGAGTGGGGTTAAAAGGAGTTCTAGTTAGTTGACTAGCTCATGGTAGAAGTTAAAATTGATTAGTCATACATGACATAATCAAGAGTGGAATCCCATGCTAGTTCCTATTGGTATATACCCATAGTAAGTACGTTTTGAAGCTGTGTATAATACGGGTAAGAATACGACTAGAATTCTTGATGAAAGAAAAGAATGGGAAAGTAACTGTAACCATTTTCGTTAAGTATGAGTGTTTTGATATATGTCTTGAAGTCTTCCAAAAGTATTTTAATACATCTAAATACACTACATGTCTATAGATTTTAACTGAGTCGTTAAGTCATCGTTAGTCGTTACATGTAAGTGTTGTTTTGAAACCTTTAAGTTAACGATCTCAATTAATGTTGTTAACCCATTGTTTATTATATCTAATGAGATGTTAAATTATTATATTATCATGATATTATGATATATTAATATATCTTAATATGATATATATACATTTAAATGTCGTTACAACGATAATCGTTACATATATGTCTCGTTTCGAAATCCTTAAGTTAGTAGTCTTGTTTATATGTATATAACTCATTGTTAATATACTTATGGAGATACTTACTTATCATAATCTCATGTTAACCATATGTATATCCATATATATATCGATGTCGTTTTTACAAGTTTTAACGTTCGTGAATCGCCGGTCAACTTGGGTGGTCAATTGTCTATATGAAACATATTTCAATTAATCAAGTCTTAACAAGTTTGATTGCTTAACATGTTGGAAACATTTAATCATGTAAATATCAATCTCAATTAATATATATAAACATGGAAAAGTTCGGGTCACTACAGTACCTACCCGTTAAATAAATTTCGTCCCGAAATTTTAAGCTGTTGAAGGTGTTGACGAATCTTCTGGAAATAGATGCGGGTATTTATTCTTCATATGATCTTCATGCTCCCAGGTGAACTCGGGTCCTCTACGAGCATTCCATCGAACCTTAAAAATTGGTATCTTGTTTTGCTTAAGTCTTTTAACCTCACGATCCATTATTTCGACGGGTTCTTCGATGAATTGAAGTTTTTCGTTGATTTGGATTTCATCTAACGGGATAGTGAGATCTTCTTTAGCAAAACATTTCTTCAAATTCGAGACGTGGAAAGTGTTATGTACAGCCGCGAGTTATTGAGGTAACTCAAGTCGGTAAGCTACTGGTCCGACACGATCAATAATCTTGAATGGTCCAATATACCTTGGATTTAATTTCCCTCGTTTACCAAATCGAACAATGCCTTTCCAAGGTGCAACTTTAAGCATGACCATCTCTCCAATTTCAAATTCTATATCTTTTCTTTTAATGTCAGCGTAGCTCTTTTGTCGACTTTGGGCGGTTTTCAACCGTTGTTGAATTTGGATGATATTCTCGGTAGTTTCTTGTATAATCTCCGGACCCGTAATCTGTATATCCCCCACTTCACTCCAACAAATCGGAGACCTGCACTTTCTACCATAAAGTGCTTCAAACGGCGCCATCTCAATGCTTGAATGGTAGCTGTTGTTGTAGGAAAATTCTGCTAACGGTAGATGTCGATCCCAACTATTTCCGAAATCAATAACACATACTCGTAGCATGTCTTCAAGCGTTTGTATCATCCTTTCGCTCTGCCCATCAGTTTGTGGATGATAGGCAGTACTCATGTCTAGACGAGTTCCTAATGCTTGCTGTAATGTCTGCCAGAATCTTGAAATAAATCTGCCATCCCTATCAGAGATAATAGAGACTGGTATTCCATGTCTGGAGACGACTTCCTTCAAATAAAGTCGTGCTAACTTCTCCATCTTCTCATCTTCTCTTATTGGTAGGAAGTGTGCTGATTTGGTGAGACGATCAACTATTACCCAAATAGTATCAAAACCACTTGCAGTCCTTGGCAATTTAGTGATGAAATCCATGGTAATGTTTTCCCATTTCCATTCCGGGATTTCGGGTTGTTGAAGTAGACCTGATGGTTTCTGATGCTCAGCTTTGACCTTAGAACACGTCAAACATTCTCCTACGTATTTAGCAACATCGGCTTTCATACCCGGCCACCAAAAATGTTTATTGAGATCCTTGTACATCTTCCCCGTTCCAGGATGTATTGAGTATCTGGTTTTATGAGCTTCTCTAAGTACCATTTCTCTCATATCTCTAAATTTTGGTACCCAAATCCTTTCAGCCCTATACCGAGTTTCGTCTTCCCGAATATTAAGATGCTTCTCCGATCCTTTGGGTATTTCATCCTTTAAATTTCCTTTTTTTTAAAACTCCTTGTTGCGCCTCCTTTATTTGAGTAGTAAGGTTATTACGAATCATTATATTCATAGATTTTACTCGAATGGGTTCTCTGTCCTTCCTGCTCAAGGCATCGGCTACCACATTTGCCTTCCCCGGGTGGTAACGAATCTCAAAGTCGTAATCATTCAATAATTCAATCCACCTACGCTGCCTCATATTCAGTTGTTTCTGATTAAATATGTGTTGAAGACTTTTGTGGTCGGTATATATAATACTTTTGACCCCATATAAGTAGTGCCTCCAAGTCTTTAATGCAAAAACAACCGCGCCTAATTCCAAATCATGCGTCGTATAATTTTGTTCATGAATCTTCAATTGTCTAAACGCATAAGCAATCACCTTCGTTCGTTGCATTAATACACAACCGAGACCTTGCTTTGATGCGTCACAATAAATCACAAAATCATCATTCCTTTCAGGCAATGACAATATAGGTGCCGTAGTTAGCTTTTTCTTCAATAACTAAAACGCTTTCTCTTGTTCATCATTCCATTCAAATTTCTTCCCTTTATGCGTTAATACAGTCAAGGGTTTTGCTATTCTGGAAAAGTCTTGGATGAACCTTCTGTAGTAACCAGCTAGTCCTAAAAACTGCCGTATGTGTTTCGGAGTTTTCGGGGTTTCCCACTTTTCAACAGTTTCTATCTTTGCCGGATCCACCTTAATACCTTCTTTGTTCACTATGTGACCGAGGAATTGAACTTCTTCCAACCAAAATGCACACTTTGAAAACTTAGCGTACAATTCTTCCTTCCTCAATACTTCTAACACCTTTCTCAAATGTTCACCGTGTTCTTGGTCATTCTTTGAGTAAATAAGTATGTCATCAATGAAAACAATGACAAACTTATCAAGGTATGGTCCACACACTCTGTTTATAAGGTCCATGAACACAGCTGGTGCATTAGTTAAACCAAATGGCATGACCATAAACTCGTAATGACCGTAACGTGTTCTGAAAGCAGTCTTTGGAATATCATCTTCTTTCACCCGCATTTGATGATACCCGGAACGTAAGTCAATCTTTGAATAAACAGACGAGCCTTGTAGTTGATCAAATAAATCGTCGATTCTCGATAGTAGGTAGCGGTTCTTGATGGTAAGTTTGTTCAACTCTCGGTAGTCGATACACAACCTGAATGTACCATCTTTCTTCTTGACAAACAAAACAGGAGCTCCCCACGGTGATGTGCTTGGTCGAATGAAACCATGCTCTAAAAGTTCTTGTAATTGGCTTTGCAGTTCTTTCATCTCGCTGGGTGCGAGTCTGTAAGGAGCACGAGCTATTGGTGCAGCTCCTGGTACAAGATTGATGTCGTGCGAGGTGTATATAAAATAGCTATTAATTTTTACAAGAAATACTATTAAATACGATACAATTTTACACAGGATATTTATTTATTTAGAGAATGGATATACTTAAACCTTGCTACAACATTTATAGGCAGTGTACCTAATCGTACAGTAGTGTAGTTTTTAGTAAGTCCGGTTCGTTCCACAGGGAAAATCTTTTTAAACAAAGCTTAACGCTATATTAGTTTACTTTTATAAAAATACAAATATATATATATAAGTAATATTATTATTATAAAGGGGGGGTTTTACCGTTTAATGACCGGTTTGTCGATTTTAAAACTTTAGTCGCAGTTAAAACCAAGTGTAAAATATTAAAAATAAATACAAGACTTAAATTAAAGCGTAAAGTAAATAACGATAATGAAATTGTGAATAATAAAAGTGAGATAAAATAAACTTGCGATAATTAAAAAGTACGATAATTAAAAGTGCAATTAAATACAATAACAATAAAAATGCGATAATTAGAAGTGCAATTAAATATAAAATAAAGGAAATTAAATATGAAATAAAAGAATTATGCTTATTTAAACTTCCATAATCATGATGTTTGACGTGTTGATTTTAGTTTTATGCCCATGGGTTAATTGTCCTTTGTCCTGGATTATTTAATATGTCCGTCTGGTTTTTGTCCATAACAGTCCATCAGTCATAAATATAAAGTGCGAGTATCCTCGTCAAATTATCCTTATACCCGAAGTTAAATATTCCAACTAATTGGGGACTTAAACTGTAACAAGATTTTAATACTTTGTTTAATAATTACACCAGGATGTCGACTGAGTGTAACCCAAGGTTTTAATATTTTGTTATCAATTATACCAAGTATCCTTGTACATAATTTCACCCCTGTTTTAATTATTCTAGTGGCTATTAATCCATTCCCGTGTCCGGTTAAATGAACGATTATTCGTACATATAAATACCCCGCCCATCGTGTCCGATCGAGTGTATATGGTAATTTATAGGGACGCCCAATTGTAAATCTTTATATTAACATTAACAAACTATCATTTAGTTAAACAAATATAAAGCCCATTAATAGCCCATAGTCTAATTTCCACAAGTGTCGTTCTTTTGTCCAAACCCCAATTATGGTACAAAGCCCAATTACCCAATTTTAGTAATTAGCCCAACATCATGATTACTTTGGATTAAATAAGCATAATAATAACTTAGCTACGAGACATTAAATTAAAAAGGTTGAACATAACTTACAATGAATAAAAATAGCGTAGCGTTACACGGACATAATTTCGACTTACACCCTTACAACATTCGCTAACATACCCTTATTATTAGGATTAAAATTAAAATTAAAATTAAAATTAAAATATAAATATAAATATATACGATATAGATAGAGAGATGGATATTAGATGATGAAAAATGATCAGAATTCGGTTGGCTTTATAGGGAGTTTCAGAATTTGGGTCTCCGCGACTCGCGGCCCATTTTGCCTTCAAACTCCGCGAGTCGCGGAGTTTGTAAATACAGCTCACCAGCTTTTGGCTCTTTGTTCGCCGACGATTTATTTTATAAATATAATATATATATAATTAATATAATTAATTATATATTATATTATATTTATTTATATAATTAACTTGTAATTTTTAGTCCGTTGCGTCGAGCGTTGAGAGTTGACTCTGGTCCCGGTTTCGGATTTTCGAACGTCTTTGCGTACAATTTAATATCTTGTACTTTGCGTTTTGAATCTTGTACTCTTGTAATTTCGAGACGTTTCTTATCAATAATTGGAACCTCTTTGATTGTCTTTTGTACTTTTGAGCTTTTTGGTCATTTGCGTCTTCAATTCGTCGAATCTGTCTTTTGTCTTCACCTTTTATTATTTAAACGAATATCACTTGTAAATAGAACAATTGCAACTAAAAGCTTGTCTTTCTTGAGGAATAATGCTATGAAATATATGTTCATTTTTAGCATTATCAAATATTCCCACACTTGAGCGTTGCTTGTCCTCAAGCAATATCGTCTTGAAATACTAGAATCACTTCTTTATTCTTCACACTTTGTACATCAGAGATTTCTATACGGCGGTATAAACAATGGTAGTAACGATATGGTTTACAGTCCCACATGACTATAAAAATTTAGATCCATTAAGGAAATTGGATCTTTATGAAAATATTTGATCTTTTGAAAATTAAATCTAGTTTTTACCCTAAATAAGTTTTCTGGAATAACCCTTTACCGGTGTTTGCAAAATATTTTTGTGGGTTTGGTGGGTTTCAGATTTGAGAATTTTAGCTCAAAACTTATGGTTTTGTGTCACCCACTTGCTAACCTTGTATTTGGAAAGCAACACGTCCAGTTTACTTGTCCCGTATATTACCATTCGGTAAACTACCGTCCGGTTGTAAAGGAAAGCGTTGAACAAGCAACTGTTAAGGCAATGTCCCCTGACATGCTTTTAATTATGGTCTATAACGTGTCGGACGAAATTACTATCCTTGGTAGGAGCAATAGTAAAGCTCACCCTTATGATTTTTCGGTCTGGCACAAGGTCCTGTCTTTGACCACTATGCAACCACCGTTCTTACGGTTGACACCCGATTTAGTTCAGGTGACCTAATGAATTCTAGGTGAATTCCTAGGATTTTACGTTCAATGGTAATGAACGCATTGAAAATAGGGTTTTCAGAAAACAAATCGGTTTGTAATTTTGATCAAAATATTTTCTCGTTCAAGCTCGAGTTTAGATATCATTGAATTCCATGAGTTTGTAATTCTCAATCTTTAAGGTCAATCTCAAGGATTGAGTAATATCAGGCTTAAAAACTGATTTTTGATCTTTTTAAGGAGATTATCCTTTCTGGGGATCTGATTCATTAGTCTTATCCAGCTAATTTGCATGGTGCCCCCCCATTTTACGAGATAAATCCTTCTCATGGTTAGGATAAATCTGACCACTTGGCGACCCTGTTTAATGCTGAGGTCCGTGGATTTCCTGCTGATTTTAGTGATGACTTTTCTAGATTTTTCGTCAACCTACAGCTGTTCTGGACGACAACTTCTTGACCTAAATCAAGAAGCGCGTGTCTTTTTCGGAAGACTTTACTTCCTTTTAATGATGGAATTGATTCATCGTGTAGATCTATCTCTTCTTTCAGTAAATCAGGTAAAAACTTTTTAGTTTAGTCCAAAGCAAAAGTATTTTCAGTTATTTGTACAAAAATATGTGATATATGTTTTGAATAACTTGGAGAATTTTCCCACACTTGGCTTTTATTTTCCTTTTTATTATCCTCTATTCCATTTTAAATGAATTTTAACATTTTGGTTTGTTTCTCAATTTATGTCCTTTCCGAGGTAACAATAATTTCGGTGTTAAAACCTAGTTTTATCGTTCATAAATATGTATAAACATGATTTTGAGTTCATTTAATTGAAAATTTTAAAAAATTTTACTAGAATTGGGTAGTCAGTATATAAGACTAGGGCTGTTCTTTATTATCAGAGAGCACTAGATTCTAATACAACTACTGCTTTACTAGTATTTTTAATGGTAACCAAGTGTTTAAGATAAAAATTATAAAATCCGAAAGAATTTAACCCCTTCCCACACTTAAGATCTTGCAATGCCCTCATTTGCAAGAAATCAGTAACAATTTAAATTATTGAGGGTGATTTGTGTGAAAATGATTAAATTTTACCAAAGTTTCCAAATATATTGGGGTTTGTTTGCTGAATGATAAATGGTGCACATCATTTGTTCATTCCGTCTTGTTGTTATTTCACATATATTTTGCATCTTGTCGTCAAAATTAGTTGCTTTTGCTGAACTTAATGCCAGTCTTTGAAAATGCGTTGTTTTACCCTGTTGTGTACATAAGATAAACTGCAAACATATATACATATTTTTGAAGTTTGGTATATTACCCCACATTCAAAAATTATTAAAATCTAAGAATAAAAGTTAGAAAATTATAAAAACTATTACAATATTAACATAAGTATTAAACGTATCAACATTACAAATTACAAAATAAATAAAACTAAGTAGACTAGGGATGATACTGGTACCAATAGGGGTTCCATGCATAACCATAGGTGCTATAGAATGCTTCGGCAGGGTTATACGTAGGATACGGTGGTTGCATCTCTATAGACCAGGGAGGGAATATGGGTTTTGGCGTAGGAATATAGTTTCTACCTATATGTTGGCAATGAGCTATGATTTGGTTTTGATGAACTTGCCAATCTTCAAATGCTCTCTGTCTAGCATTTTCGTACTCCTGTGAAGCTATAAACCTTTGCATTTCTTGCATTTCATGTCCCCCTCCTACATTACCTTGCTGTTGGTGTCTCTCAACCTGTGGATGTCTACCATGGTATTGTACTGCAGCGTTATTTCACCTCTTCAAAACTTTCGCACCATGGTATACATTTAAACCTATAGTATCGCGGGGTTCTGGTTCTTCGGCTAATAATCCCCCCCGACTTATATCCACACCGAGATATTCAGCAATCAAAGTAATAAAAATACCACCTCCTATTATGCTATGTGGTCTCATCCCCCTAACCATAGCTGATAAATAATAACCCACAAAATAAGGTATACTTACAGTGCTTTGTGGGTCTCGAATACACATATGGTAAAACAAATCCTGTTCATTTACCTTTTCCTTGTTCTTACCTCTTTGTGTAATCGAATTAGCTAAAAACCTATGAATTACTCTTAATTCAGCTCTATCTATATCCAAATAAGAGTAATTTCCCCCTTTGAATCGGTGATGGCTTGTCATTTGACTCCATACACCATGTGTATCAAAATTTTCATCTATCTTTCTACCGTTTAGTATCAACCCTCTACAATCGGCAGATGCTAACTCCTCGGGCGTATATATACGTAAAGCCTGAGCCATGTCTAGTAAAGACATGTGGCGCATCGAACCTCCTAACAAAAATCTAATAAAAGATCGATCGGTTAAACTAGCTACCCGATCATTTAATTCTATACTACACAACAATTCTTCACACCATACTTTATATACAGGTCTACGCATGGTGAATAAACGTACTGATAATGCAAAAAACGAACATATATTTCATAGCATTATTCCTCAAGAAAGACAAGCTTTTAGTTGCAATTGTTCTATTTACAAGTAATATTCGTTTAAATAATAAAAGGTGAAGACAAAAGACAGATTCGACGAATTGAAGACGCAAACAACCAAAAAGCTCAAAAGTACAAAAGACAATCAAAGAGGTTCCAATTATTGATAAGAAACGTCTCGAAATTACAAGAGTACAAGATTCAAAACGCAAAGTACAAGATATTAAATTGTACGCAAGGACGTTCGAAAATCCGGAACTGGGACCAGAGTCAACTCTCAACGCTCGACGCAACGGACTAAAAATTACAAGGCAACTATGCACATAAATATAATATAATATTTAAATAATTCTTATAATTATTTATATATTATATTAATATTTAAAACCGTCGGCAAGAAAGACTCCAAAAGGGACTGAGCTGTAATTTCAATCTCCGCGACACGCGGAGTTTGAAGGCCAAAAATGCCGCGAGTCGCGGAGCCCCAAGTTTTGAAACTCCCTATAAAGCAAACCGAATTCTGGTCATCTTTATCATCTTTTTTCCTTCTTCTCTCAATATATACGTAATATATATATATATTATAATTTTAATTTTAATTTTAAATCCTAATAATAAGGGTATGTTAGCGAATGTTGTAAGGGTGTAAGTCGAAATTCTGTCCGTGTAACGCTACGCTATTTTTAATCATTGTAAGTTATGTTCAACCTTTTTAATTTAATGTCTCGTAGCTAAGTTATTATTATGCTTATTTAATCCGAAGTAATCATGATGTTGAGCTAATTACTAAAATTGGGTAATTGGGCTTTGTACCATAATTGGGGTTTGGACAAAAGAACGACACTTGTGGAAATTAGACTATGGGCTATTAATGAGTTTTATATTAACTAAACAATACCTTGTTAATTTAATATACAAACTTATAATTCGACGTATTTATATATAACCACATACGCTTGACTGGGTACGGTGGGCGGGATATCTATAAATACCAATAATTATTCATTTTACCGGATACGGAACTGGATTAATAGTTAATAGACTTGTTGAAACAGGGGTGAATTACATTCAAGGGTAATTGGTGTAATTGTTAACAAAGTTGTAAAACCTTAGTTTACACGCAGTCGATAACCTGGTGTATTCATTAAACAAAGTATTAAAACCTTGTTACAATTCGAATCCCCAATTAGTTGGAATATTTGACTTCGGGAATAAAAATAATTTGACGAAGGCTTTCGCTCTTTATATTTATGACTGATTGACTATTATGGACAAATCCGTATGGACATATTAAATAATCCAGGACAAAGGACAATTAACCCATGGGCATAAAACTAAAATCAACACGTCAAACATCATGATTACGGAAGTTTAAATAAGCATAATTCTTTTATTTCATATTTAATTTCCTTTATTTTATATTTAATTGCACTTCTAATTATCGCATTTTTATTGTTATTGTATTTAATTGCATTTTTAATTATTGTACTTTTTAATTATCGCAAGTTTATTTTATCGCACTTTTATTATTCGCAATTTCATTATCGTTATTTACTTTATGCTTTAATTTAAGTCTTGTATTTATTTTTAATATTTTACATTTGGTTTTAACTGCGACTAAAGTTTTAAAATCGACAAACCGGTCATTAAACGGTAAAAACCCCCCTTTATAATAATAATATTACTTATATATATATTTGTATTTTTATAAAAGTAAACTAATATAGCGTTAAGCTTTGTTTAAAAAGATTCCCTGTGGAACGAACCGGACTTACTAAAAACTACACTACTGTACGATTAGGTACACTGCCTATAAGTGTTGTAGCAAGGTTTAAGTATATCCATTCTCTAAATAAATAAATATCTTGTGTAAAATTGTATCGTATTTAATAGTATTTCCTGAAAAATTTAATAGCTATTTCGTATACACCTCGCGGCACATCAAGTATTTTTGGCGCCGCTGCCGGGGACTCTCTTAAAAGCCGGAAGCGCAACGCTAATATAATATATAAAAAAAAAGATTTTTAGTTTACTTTTATTAAATTTTGTTTTTATAAAAATAAGTTTTAAATATTCGAAAATATAAAAAGAAAAACAAAAATATAAATATTTTTAGGAGTTTGATAAATATTTAAGTTTTATAAAGTTTCTTTAGTTTGTAAAAATATAAGTTTTATTTAATTTATTTTATAAATATATTTTATAAATATAAAAACCGGAAAAATATATATATATATATATATATAAATCTAGTTTTACGATTTTTATTTATAAAAATATAAAGTAATTCTATTTTTATTTTAGTTTTTAAATATAAGTTTTTATTATATATAAATTTTAGATTATAAAACAGAAAAATTTAAAAAAAAAAAAATGCGTCAGTTTTAAACTGTTCCAGGTTTGAATTTTGAAACCCCGCGACTCGCGGGGTTTTCTGCTTTAAATACCGCGACTCGCGGAGAGGACCTGACACGCTGACAGAACCCTAATTCAGTATTAATTACGGGTAATTATTAATTATTATTATTATTTAACCCTAATTATTATTATTATTATTATTAGTTTTATTATTACTTTTACTTTTTATTTAATTTATGTATTTAGTATTAATTAGTTTAATTAATTTATAAAATTAGTAGTTTTAATAAATAAATAATATAGAAATAATATTTTTATAAAAATTGTACTTTTTACAACATTTTTTATATTTTTATATTTTGTCCCTTTTTAATCGTTTTAGCGTAATATTTGTATTTTTAGCTAGTTTTTAGTTTTGAACTCAGTTTTTGCCATAGTTATTTTTACTTCTAGATTTTTAGGCTTTGCCGTAAAATCCCTTAAGTGCTTTTTCTTTAGACTAAGATTTAGGTACTTTAGAATTTTGCGACGCCTTTTTAAGTTTTAGTTTCTTTTTAAGTTATTTCCATTTGGAATTTAGTTTTCCTGTAAGCTTTAATATTTTTAGACGACTTTTACCTATGTATCAATTATCATTCCAATTAGTAATCTCAATTTGCGATTATAATTATAAGTTAGTTGTAGTAATAAGGTTAGGTTAGTCAAGTATTTTTAAGTTTTATAAGTTTCTTTAATTTTTCCGTCACCTTTTATTTTTCAACCATTTTTCTTTTTCAACCTTTTTCCGACGAACTCTTTTTCTTTCTTATTTCTCGCTTTTCTAGTTTTAGGACATAGATTTTTATTCTACTTCTTATCTAATTTTCTTAAAATTACGAAAATTTATTTTAAGTGGTTAAATTGATAGACATCAAAATTTTCTGGTTCGTAGTAATAGTTGGATTTGTACGTGGACCGGGTTATTGGAGCCAAACAGTCCTCAATTATATTGAGACCAAACGAATCCTGCCCCTCTGCTGCATCTTTTAGCTATTCGAAACGTGGGCAAAATCAGAAAAGTCTATTGATTGGATAACTTATTATAATTTTTCTTTCCTTTTAAAAACTAATAGGATATTCAGTGAATGCACCGAGCAAGACGTTCACCACCTTTTGTACGTTCACCACCTGTAACTAGATCAAGACATTTAGCAAATATTACTGCCGTTGATTTTTCTTTAGAATCGTCATCCAGTCGACCAAGTACTTCAGTTCAAACTTCCGATAATCCATTTTTTGAACCCGACCTCACAATTGAGAATCCGGAGAATATTCAGGAACGGTTCGTAGATCCTGAACCACTAAACTTTCCTCCGGAACCACCAATCATTCAAACAGAGATTGTTGAGGAAAAAAACCATTAAATCAGAATCCTCTAGTGATTCCGATTCAACAAATTCAATTATGGAGAATCTGGAACCTTTAAGTATGGAAGACCGAATGAGAGCTAAACGCATGGCCAAGGTCACGCAATTACTCATCCAGACATTAATGCGCCAGATTATGAAATCAAAGGACAAATTCTACACATGGTGACTAATCAATACCAATTTAGTGGTGCGCCGAAGGAAGATCCAAATGAACATCTACGTACCTTTAATAGGATCTGCACACTATTTAAAATAAGAGAAGTGGAGGATGAACAGATATATCTCATGTTATTTCCCTGGACTTTAAAGGGAGAAGCCAAAGATTGGTTGGAATCGTTACCTGAAGGGGCGATTGATACATGGGACGTTTTAGTTGAAAAATTTCTTAAACAATTCTTTCCTGCATCTAAAGCCGTAAGACTTCAAGCAGAAATTATTACGTTTACACAGAAACTGAATGAAACTCTATATGAGGCATGGACTAGATATGGAAAGTTATTAAGAGGATGTCCGCAACATGGTTTAGACACCTGTCAAATAGTACAAATATTCTACCAAGGATGCGACATCACTACAAGGAAAGACATAGATATAGCAGCTGGTGGTTCTATTATGAAGAAAACCGAAACTGATGCTTACAAAATTATTGATAACACTGCTTCCCACTCACATGAGTGGCACCAAGAAAAAGATATCATTAGATCATCTAAAGCAGCTAGAGCCGATTCTAGCCATGACTTAGATTCCATTTCCGCAAAGATAGATGCTGTGGAGAGACGAATGAAAAAGATGACTAAAGATATTCACTCAATACGAATTAGTTGTGAGCAGTGTGGAGGACCACATTTGACAAAAGATTGTCTCAGTATTGAATTAACAATGGAACAAAGAGAGAATATTTCATACATAAACCAAAGGTCTGGAAATAATTATCAGAATAATTATCAACCGCCAAGACCGATTTACAATCAAAACCAGAATTATAACCGAAATATTCCATACAACAACCAACAAGGTCCTAGCAATCAACAAGTATCCAATAATACTTACAACCAGCAAAGACCTAATTTTCAAAACAAACCACCACAACAAACCGATGATAAAAAGCCGAATTTAGAAGATATGATGACGAAGCGAGTTGAAACTCAAACGCAGTTTTTCACATCTCGGAAACAAACCAATGAAAAAAATGCTCAAGCATTTAGAAATCAACAAGCTTCTATTCAAAATCTGGAATAAGAAGTAAGTAACCTAGCAAGGTTAATAGGTGAAAGAAAACCGGGAAGTCTACCTAGTGATACAAATGCTAACCCCCGGAATGAAACAGCTAAAGCCATTACCACAAGAAGTGGTACAACACTTAAACCACCTGAAATACCTGTAACTTCTGATGAAGCTATTCCTACTCCACAAAAACCACAACCTAATCAAGATAAGGAAAAAGAACCGGTAGTTGAAAAGGTTAATGAAGATAACACAGTTAAGGATAAACCTTATGTTAAACCATACCAACCACCACTTCCTTACCCGAGTAAAATGAAGAAAGAGAAACTTGAAGCCGAGCAATCCAAATTCTTGGATATGTTTAAACAGATAAATGTAAATCTTCCTTTCATTGATGTGATTTCAGGAATGCCTAGATATGCTAAATTCTTGAAAGATCTAATCTCAAATAGAAAGAAAATGGAAGAACTCTCGGCTGTTACCATGAATGCTAATTGTTCAGCAGTGCTGTTGAATAAGATACCAGAAAAACTATCTGATCCAGGAAGTTTCACAATTCCATGTTTTCTGGGTAGTCTTAGTTCAATAGAAGCATTGGCAGACTTAGGTGCTAGTATAAATTTAATGCCGTATTCACTATACGCTAAACTAGACCTTGGAGAATTGAAACCAACAAGAATAAGCATACAACTAGCCGATAGATCAATAAAATATCCTAGAGGGATAATGGAGAACATGATAGTTAAAGTTGGTACTTTAGTATTTCCAGTAGATTTTGTTGTTTTGGACATGGAAGAAGATTCTCAAGTTCCTCTCATATTAGGAAGACCATTCTTAAACACGGCTAAAGCAATGATAGACGTGTTCGGTAAGAAACTGACCCTAAGTATAGAGGATGAGAGTGTTACCTTTTCAGTTGATAGAGCAATGCAACAACCACAATCTGCAGATGATACATGTTATTATATTCAAACTATAGATGCACATGCAGAATTATTATAAGAATTTCCAGAATTACAAGGAACAGGAGAATGTTCTTTAGGAGAAGGTAATGAACCAATTGATGAAGCTGAAATGTTAGCTACACTTATAGCTAATGGATATGAACCAACAACAGAAGAAATTCAAATGCTAAAAGAAGAAGACAGATATCGATATAAATCATCGATAGAAGAACCTCCGAAATTAGAGTTAAAGCCACTTCCAAACCATTTGGAATACGCTTATTTACATGGTGAATCTGAATTACCTGTAATAATATCGTCTTCTCTTACTGAAAATGAGAAATCACAACTCATTTCTGTGTTGAAAGCTCATAAACCAGCCATTGCATGGAAGATTCATGATATTAAAGGAATAAGTCCTTCGTATTGCACACATAAAATCCTTATGGAAGAAGGTCATAAAACGTATGTGCAACGCCAACGAAGACTAAATCCTAATATGCAAGATGTAGTTAAGAAAGAGATTATTAAACTGCTAGATGCAGGTTTAATTTATCCAATCTCTGATAGTCCATGGGTAAGCCCAGTTCAATGCGTTCCTAAGAAGGGTGGCATGACTGTCATTACAAATGAAAAAAATGAGCTTATTCCTACTAGGACTGTAACAGGATGGCGTGTGTGTATTGATTATAGAAAATTAAATGACGCCACCAGAAAAGATCACTTTCCCTTACCTTTCATAGATCAAATGTTGGAAAGATTAGCCGGAAATAGTTACTATTGTTTCCTAGATGGATTTTCCGGATATTTTCAAATTCCAATAGCACCCGAAGATCAAGAGAAAACCACATTCACGTGCCCTTATGGTACTTTTGCTTACAAACGCATGCCATTTGGACTTTGCAACGCCCCTTCAACCTTTCAAAGGTGTATGATGGCGATTTTTCACGACATGATAGAAGAATGCATGGAAGTTTTCATGGATGACTTTTCAGTCTTCGGTGATACATTTGAATCATGTCTAGTTAATCTTGAACGAATGCTTATTAGATGCGAACAATCAAATCTAGTACTTAATTGGGAGAAATGCCATTTCATGGTTAAAGAAGGCATCGTTCTTGGTCATAAAATTTCAAAAGAAGGAATTGAAGTGGATAGAGCTAAAATAGATGTAATTGCTAAACTTCCACATCCCACTAATGTTAGAGAAGTTAGGAGTTTTCTAGGGCATGCCGGTTTTTACCGACGTTTCATAAAAGATTTTTCTAAAATTGCCACTCCTATGAATAAACTCCTAGAAAAGGATGCTCCATTCATTTTTTCAGATGAGTGTATCAAATCTTTTAATATTCTTAAAGAGAAACTCACTAATGCACCGATCATGATAACACCAAATTAGAATCTACCATTTGAACTAATGTGCGATGCAAGTGATTTTGCAATGGGAGTCGTTTTAGGACAAAGGATTGAAAAACGATTTCAACCTATATATTATGCTAGTAAGATGTTACAAGGAGCACAAACGAACTATACAACTACTGAAAAAGAACTCCTTGCTATTGTCTTTGCTTTTGACAAATTTCGATCATATCTTGTTCTAGCAAAAACGGTGGTCTATACCGACCATTCTGCTCTTAGATACTTATTTTCAAAACAAGATGCTAAACCAAGATTAATCCGTTGGATCTTACTCTTACAAGAGTTTGATATCGAAATCCGAGATAAAAGAGGAGCAGAAAATCTCGCCGATGATCATCTTTCTCGTCTTGAAAATCCCGAATTAGAAGTTCTAAATGAATCGGCCATACAAGACAACTTTCCTGATGAATATCTATTGAAGATAGATTATAAAGAAATTCCATGGTTTGCAGACTATGCAAACTACTTAGTTTGTGGATTCCTTGAAAAAGGATTATCGTACCAAAGACGAAAGAAATTCTTCAGTGATATAAAACACTATTTCTGGGAAGATCCGCATCTGTTTAAAAGTTGTCCCGATGGAATAATACGCCGATGTGTATTTGGAGATGAAGCTAGTAAAATATTAAACCATTGTCATACAGGACCAACAGGAGGGCATTATGGGCCTCAACTAACAGCAAGAAAAGTTTATGATGCTGGATTCTATTGGCCTACAATTTACAAAGACGCACACCTTCTTTGTAAATCCTGTGATGCTTGTCAAAGGGCCGGAAAAATAAGTCAACGTGATGAAATGCCACAAAATGTCATCCAAGTATGTGAAGTATTTGACATTTGGGGTATTGACTTTATGGGTCCATTTCCAAAATCTCATAATAATCTATATATACTCGTAGCCATTGATTATGTATCTAAATGGGCGGAAGCACAAGCTCTCCCAACTAACGATGCACGAGTTGTAGTCAACTTTTTAAAACGTATTTTTGCAAGGTTTGGAACACCGAAAGCTTTAATAAGTGATCGGGGTACTCATTTCTGTAATAATCAACTTGAGAAAGTTCTTAAAAGATATGGAGTAACTCATAAAATCTCCACCGCATATCATCCACAAACAAGTGGACAAGTTGAAAATACAAACCGAGCTTTAAAACGTATTCTAGAGAAAACCGTAGGATCAAATCCGAAGGAATGGTCCATTAAATTGGAGGATGCACTCTGGGCTTTTAGAACAGCCTACAAAACTCCAATTAGAACCACATCTTTTAGACTTGTTTATGGAAAAGCATGTCATCTTCCAGTAGAAATTGAACACAAAGCATTTTGGGCTTTGAAGACATGTAATCTTGATTTACATGAAGCCGGACGTCTACGATTAAGTCAACTAAACGAATTAGAAGAATTAAGACATGAAGCATACGAAAATTCGTTAATCTATAAAGAAAGAACGAAGAAATGGCATGATAAAAAAATCAGAAGTTCAAAAGAATTTAAAAAAGGAGACAAAGTTCTTCTTTTCAATTCACGATTCAAGCTATTTCCTGGAAAATTGAAATCAAGATGGTCTGGACCATTCATAGTCAAAAGAGTTTTCCCATACGGAACGATAGAATTAATAAATTCAAATGGGATTGAATTTAAAGTTAATGGTCACAGAGTTAAACATTACATACATGGTCCGATGGAAGTTGACAATGAAGTTAATCACAATTTCGATACCACAGCTAACTAAGTGTGGGGAGAATCAAGTCTTTAAAGGTTTATGTATTTTTGTTAGAGTTAGATTGTCTGTTTTCGTGTAGTTCTCGAAAATGGAACCCGAATGGTCTTTCCCTAGCAGACCCTAAAGAACTAGTCTTTTCCCCCCATTCTGAATTTTTATTTTTTTTTAGGAAATGAAGACTGCCTGTGAACTAAACCATGGTCTAATGCTACACGCTTTGATCACTAAACGTAATAATGACACACTTCCGAGTGAAATAGTATCAGTAATCAGAGAAAGAATGGACGGAGTTAGAAAAGAATCCAGATGCGAAGATAATAAGTTTCAATTTGGTAAAGGAAAATCAAAATCCGCAGCGAAAAGAAGAGCACGACACCTAAAAAGATGTCACAAATGCGGAAAATGGTCACATGGAGGTAAATGTTCAAATAATCAAACCTATTCAAATACCGAATTTGTTACTTTATGCAGAGACTGACCGTTCATATGTTTAGAAGAAAAGACACTGAATGCTCGAGGTTACGCCTATGTAGCCATGGAAAACCAATTAAACCGACTATCTTATGAATGGGATAGATCATATAACTAAGAAATCTATTTCACAGGTATGTTTGTACAGTTTTTATTTTATTTTTTTTTATTTTTAACCTTTTGATAATAAATGCTAATTTGTTCTCTATAAAGTATTAAATTGGTATTGAATAAAATTAGGTTTGGCGACCGAAATTATTGATATCATACAAAAATTTATTACATCACTGCAAAATTTAACGTTTATTCTTAAGGTATAAATATCTTTAAACAATCAACCCAAAATATTTCAAAAATTCGTCATGAGTTAAATTAGGTCTTGGAACCGAAATTACTTTACCGAAAAGAGGGGCGCATATTTTTGATAATATTTGATTGATTAAAGTGGGATAAAAAGCCAAAAAGATTTTTAATTTTATTTTTACCATGTTTTTAAAATTAATATATAAATCTTAAATTAATATTGTAAACTTTGTAAAAACAATATATTTAAAATTGTAAATATTTGAAAAATTAATATAAGTTTGGTGTGAATTTATAATATGAATTTTTAAATTAAGTTTGGTGTGAATTTTTAATTATTAAAATATGAATTTTTAATTTTATGCATTTTAAATTGTAAGTTTGGTGTGAATTTTTAATATTAATTTTGAATTTTATATTTAAATTGTGTGAATTTAAAAACAAAAATTTACTTTATCTCATTAAGTTAAAAATATGATTTTTAAAATTCGTCGTAAGTTGTAGACTAGGTCTTTGAACCGAAATTGCTTTACCCGAGGGAGGGACGAGAACTTTTATTATCATTATTTTTAATCTTATTGAATTAAAGTATGCCAAAAACATTAAAAAACCCAAAAATCTTAGCTTTTAAAACAATCGCTACAAAAAGACAAATTTTAAAATTTTGTCGAAGGACGGACTAGGACATCGATCCGAAACGACCTCGTCCTAAATAACAAGGGAAACAAAATTTTAAAAATTAACTACTTAATTGTTTTATAAGTTAATGATTTTAAAAAATAAAAAAAAAAAAAAAAAACACTCCGCGACTCGCGGAGTTTGCAGTTTCAAACACCGCGACTCGCGGAGGTATCGGATTCCAGAAAAAAAATATAGCTGAACGAATATCTCAAACCACACTCCACAAACTCAAAGAAAACTGCGAAAATAACTGCCGAAAATACACGCAAAAACACCCCTAAAATCACAATTTTTAACCGTTAATCATCAAATCTTTTACTAAAATCATGTTGAGAATGATGCTATCAAGGAATTACTCAAGAAAAACGGTAAATTTCTACACCTAAACACCATTTAATTCGAAAATTAGTGTTCTTGAGCAAATTTTTCCCCAATTTGATTTTGATGCTTTTTAGTGTAATTATGGTTAAATTGTTTATGTATTATGCTTGTATAACCTAGATTGATGCTATTTAACATGATTAGAAGCCTTAAACTTCAAATTTTGAGTAATCTAGGGTTTGTGTTCTTGAGCAAATTTGGAGTTTTTTGATATAAACAGGTTATGGCCGATTTTTGTCATGAATTGTTGCTAAATTAAGTAGTGTAACATGTTTAGGTAGTTAAATGATCCAAACTTTGAGCCTAAACATGATTTTGAGAATTAAAGTGGACTTTTTCAAGTCTAAAATTCATGAACTTGATTTTTGAGAGATAATGCCATTTGAAACTTGTTTAATTGCTAGTAATGATTATTTTGACATGTTATTTGAGTTGAATACTTATGAACTTGGCGAACATTTTCGTATATGCTTATTTGAAAAAGTGTAGATTTGATAAAAATGTGAAAATAAGCTTAAGTTTGATATAAATTGATCATGTCATTGTAATTAATTTGATTGATGATTTTGCTGACACTAATGCATATTTGGATGCACAAAAATTGTGTTTGATGTGTTTTGCAGACTGAAAGGGGTGAATCTTCATCCCAAGCTCGCAATGCTCCTGCTGAGAATGCGGAACAACAGGAGGTGGATAACTACTACAAGCAGGATATACCTCATCCAGTCATGACCTTTTCTGATATGCACTTGGAAGAGTTGCACCCGAACCTGAGATTTGACAGACTTTGGATAGATTATCCAAAATACCAAAGGGGTTTGCATACTCTTCATTCTAAGGTTGTTGAGGTACCGAGGGTCATAGAATGGGGACCCTTAGAAGCAGTAGAATTGGCCGGGCCAATTAGGGAATTACTTGTACAGAGGTATGGTAATTCTACTTTTAATGACTGGATACGTTTATTCACTATGCGTAGACCTGTATATAAAGTATGGTGTGAAGAATTGTTGTGTAGTATAGAGTTGAATGATCGGGTAGCTAGTTTAACCGATCGATCTTTTATTAGATTTTTGTTAGGAGGTTCGATGCGCCACATGTCTTTACTAGACATGGCTCAGGCTTTACGTATATATACGCCTGAGGAGTTAGCATCTGCCGATTGTAGAGGGTTGATACTAAATGGTAGAAAGATAGATGAAAATTTTGATACACACGGTGTGTGGAGTCAAATGACAAGCCATCACCGTTTCAAAGGGGGAAATTACTCTTATTTAGATATAGATAGAGCTGAATTAAGAGTAATTCATAGGTTTTTAGCTAATTCGATTACACAAAGAGGTAAGAACAAGGAAAAGGTAAATGAACAGGATTTGTTTTACCATATGTGTATTCGAGACCCACAAAGCGCTGTAAGTATACCTTATTGTGTGGGTTATTATTTATCAGCTATGGTTAGGAGGATGAGACCACATAGCATAATAGGAGGTGGTATTTTTATTACTTTGATTGCTGAATATCTCGGTGTGGATATAAGTCAGGGGGGATTATTAGTAGAAGAACCAGAACCCCACGATACTATAGGTTTAAATGTATACCATGGTGCGAAAGTTTTGAAGAGGCGAAATAACGCCGCAGTACAATACCATGGTAGACATCCACAGGTTGAGAGAAACCAACAGCAAGGTAATGTAGGAGGAGGAAATGAGATGCAAGAAATGCAAAGGTTTATAGCCGCACAGGAGTACGAAAATGCTAGACAGAGAGCATTTGAAGATTGGCAAGTTCATCAAAACCAAATCATAGCTTATTGCCAACATATAGGTAGAAACTATATTCCTACTCCGAAACTCATATTCCCTCCCTGGTCTATAGAGATGCAACCACCGTATCCTACGTATAACCCTGCCGAAGCATTCTATAGCACCTATGGTTATGCCTGGAACCCCTATTGGTATCAATATCATCCCTAGTCTACTTATTTTTATTTATTTTGTAATTTGTAATGTTGATACGTTTAATACTTATGTTAATATTGTAATATTTTTTTTAATTTTCTAACTTTTATTCTTAGATTTTAATAATTTTTGAATGTGGGGTAATATACCAAACTTCAAAAATATGTATATATGTTTGCAGTTTATCTTATGTACACAGCAGGGTAAAACAATGCATTTTCAAAGACTGGCATTAAGTTCAGCAAAAGCAACTAATTTTGACGACAAGATGCAAAATATATGTGAAATAACAACAAGACGGAATGAACAAATGATGTGCACCATTTATCATTCAGCAAACAAACGCCAATATATTTGGAAACTTTGGTAAAATTTAATCATTTTCACACAAATCACCCTCAATAATTTAAATTGTTACTGATTTCTTGCAAATGAGGGCATTGCAAGATCTTAAGTGTGGGAAGGGGTTAAATTCTTTCGGATTTTAAAATTTTTATCTTAAACACTTGGTTACCATTAAAAATACTAGTAAAGTAGTAGTTGTATTAGAATCTAGTGCTCTCTGATAATAAAGAACAGCCCTAGTCTTATATACTGACTACCCAATTCTAGTAAAATTTTTAAAAATTTTCAATTAAATGAACTCAAAATCATGTTTATACATATTTATGAACAATAAAACTAGGTTTTAACACCGAAATTATTGTTACCTCAGAAAGGACATAAATTGAGAAACAAACCAAAATGTTAAAATTCATTTAAAATAGAATAGAGGACGATAAAAAAGGAAAATAAAAGCCAAGTGTGGGAAAATTCTCCAAGTTATTCAAAACATATATCACATATTTTTGTACAAATAACTAAAAATACTTTTGCTTTGGACTAAACTAAACTGTTTTACCCGATGAAAGAAAAGAAGAGATGGATCTACACGATGAATCAATTCCATCATTAAAAGGAAGTAAAGTCTTCCGAAAAAGAAACGCGCTTCTTGATTTAGGTCAAGAAGTTGTCATCCAGACCAGCTGTAGGTTGACGAAAAATCTAGAAAAGTCATCACTAAAATCAGCAGGAAATCCACGGACCTCAGCATTAAACAGGGTCGCCAAGTGGTCAGATTTATCCTAACCATGAGAAGGATTTATCTCGTACAATGGGGGGCACCATGCAAATTAGCTTGATAAGACTAATGAATCAGATCCCCAGAAAGGATAATCTCCTTAAAGATCAAAAAATCAGCTTTTAAGACTGATATTACTCAATCCTTGAGATTGACCTTAAAGATTGAGAATTACAAACTCATGGAATTCAATGATATCTAAACTCGAGCTTGAACGAGAAAATATTTTGATCAAAATTACAAACCGATTTGTTTTCTGAAAACCCTATTTTCAATGCGTTCATTACCTTTGAACGTAAAATCCTAGGAATTCACCTGGAATTTATTAGGTCACCTGAACTAAATCGGGTGTCAACCGTAAGAACGGTGGTTGCATAGTGGTCAAAGACGGGACCTTGTACCAGACCGAAAAATCATAAGGGTGAGCTTTACTATTGCTCCTACCAAGGATAGTAATTGCGTCCGACACGTTATAGACCATAATTAAAAGCATGTCAGGGGACATTGCCTTAACAGTTGCTTGTTCAACGCTTTCCTTTACAACCGGACGGTAGTTTACCGAAAGGTAATATACGGGACAAGTAAACTGGACGTGTTGCTTTCCAAATACAAGGTTAGCAAGTGGGTGACACAAAACCATAAGTTTTGAGCTAAAATTTTCAAATCTTAAACCCACCAAAACCACAAAAATATTTTGCAAACACCGGTGAAGGGTTATTCCGGAAAACTTATCTAGGGTAAAAACTCGATTTAATTTTCAAAAGATCAAATGTTTTCATAAAGATCCAATTTCCTTAATGGATCTAAATTTTTATAGTCATGTGGGACTGTAAACCATATCGTTACTACCATTGTTTATACCGCCGTATAGAAATCACTGATGTACAAAGTGTGAAGAATAAAGAAGTGATTCTAGTATTTCAAGAAGATATTGCTTGAGGACAAGCAACGCTCAAGTGTGGGAATATTTGATAATGCTAAAAACGAACATATATTTCATAGCATTATTCCTCAAGAAAGACAAGCTTTTAGTTGCAATTGTTCTATTTACAAGTAATATTCGTTTAAATAATAAAAGGTGAAGACAAAAGACAGATTCGACGAATTGAAGACGCAAATGACCAAAAAGCTCAAAAGTACAAAAGACAATCAAAGAGGTTCCAATTATTGATAAGAAACGTCTCGAAATTACAAGAGTACAAGATTCAAAACGCAAAGTACAAGATATTAAATTGTACACAAGGACGTTCGAAAATCCGGAACTGGGACCAGAGTCAACTCTCAACGCTCGACGCAACGGACTAAAAATTACAAGGCAACTATGCACATAAATATAATATAATATTTAAATAATTCTTATAATTATTTATATATTATATTAAAATTTAAAACCATCGGCAAGAAAGACTCCAAAAGGGACTGAGCTGTAATTTCAATCTCCGCGACTCGCGGAGTTTGAAGGCCAAAAATGCCGCGAGTAGCGGAGCCCCAAGTTTTGAAACTCCCTATAAAGCAAACCGAATTCTGATCATCTTTATCATCTTTTTTCCTTCTTCTCTCAATATATACGTAATATATATATATATATATATATATATATATATATATATATATATATATATATATTATAATTTTAATTTTAATTTTAAATCCTAATAATAAGGGTATGTTAGCGAATGTTGTAATGGTGTAAGTCAAAATTCTGTCCGTGTAACGCTACGCTATTTTTAATCATTGTAAGTTATGTTCAACCTTTTTAATTTAATGTCTCGTAGCTAAGTTATTATTATGCTTATTTAATCCGAAGTAATCATGATGTTGGGCTAATTACTAAAATTGGGTAATTGGGCTTTGTACCATAATTGGTGTTTGGACAAAAGAACGACACTTGTGGAAATTACACTATGGGCTATTAATGGGTTTTATATTAACTAAACAATACCTTGTTAATTTAATATACAAACTTATAATTTGACGTATTTATATATAACCACATACGCTTGACTGGGTACGGTGGGCGGGATATCTATAAATACCAATAATTTTTCATTTTACCGGATACGGAACTGGATTAATAGTTAATAGACTTGTTGAAACAGGGGTGAATTACATTCAAGGGTAATTGGTGTAATTGTTAACAAAGTAGTAAAACCTTGGTTTACACGCAGTCGATAACCTGGTGTATTCATTAAACAAAGTATTAAAACCTTGTTACAATTCGAATCCCCAATTAGTTGGAATATTTGACTTCGGGAATAAAAATAATTTGACGAAGGCTTTCGCTCTTTATATTTATGACTGATGGACTATTATGGACAAATCCGTATGGACATATTAAATAATCCAGGACAAAGGACAATTAACCCATGGGCATAAAACTAAAATCAACACGTCAAACATCATGATTACGGAAGTTTAATAAGCATAATTCTTTTATTTCATATTTAATTTCCTTTATTTTATATTTAATTGCATTTCTAATTATCGCATTTTTATTGTTATTGTATTTAATTGCATTTTTATTTATTGTACTTTTTAATTATCGCAAGTTTATTTTATCGCAATTTTATTATTCGCAATTTCATTATCGTTATTTACTTTATGCTTTAATTTAAGTCTTGTATTTATTTTTAATATTTTACATTTGGTTTTAACTGCGACTAAAGTTTTAAAATCGACAAACCGGTCATTAAACGGTAAAAACCCCCCTTTATAATAATAATATTACTTATATATATATATATATATTTGTATTTTTATAAAAGTAAACTAATATAGCGTTAAGCTTTGTTTAAAAAGATTCCCTGTGGAACGAACCGGACTTACTAAAAACTACACTACTGTACGATTAGGTACACTGCCTATAAGTGTTGTAGCAAGGTTTAAGTATATCCATTCTCTAAATAAATAAATATCTTGTGTAAAATTGTATCGTATTTAATAGTATTTCCTGAAAAATTTAATAGCTATTTCGTTTACACCTCACGGCACATCACGTACCCAGTCATTAAAAGTAGAATTACCATACCTCTGTGCAAGTAATTCCCTAATTGGCCCGGCCAATTCTACAGCTTCTAATGGTCCCCATTCTATGACCCTAGGTACCTCAACAACTTTAGAATGAAGAGTATGCAAACCCCTTTGGTATTTTGGATAATCTATCCAAAGTCTGTCAAATCTCAGGTTCGGATGCAAATCTTCCAAGTGCATATCAGAAAATGTCATGACTGGATGAGGTATATCTTGCTTGTAGTAGTTATCCACCTCCTGTTGTTCCGCATTCTCAGCAGGAGCATTGCGAGCTTGGGATGAAGATTCACCCCTTTCAGTCTGCAAAACACATCAAACACAATTTTTGTGCATCCAAATATGCATTAGTGTCAGCAAAATCATCAATCAAAATAATTACAATGACATGATCAATTTATATCAAACTTAAGCTCATTTTCACATTTTTATCAAATCTACACTTTTTCAAATAAGCATATACGAAAATGTTCGCCAAGTTCATAAGAATTCAACTCAAATAACATGTCAAAATAATCATTACTAGCAATTAAACAAGTTTCAAATGGCATTATCTCTCAAAAATCAAGTTCATGAATTTTAGACTTGAAAAAGTCCACTTTAATTCTCAAAATCATGTTTAGGCTCAAAGTTTGGATCATTTAACTACCTAAACATGTTACACTACTTAATTTAGCAACAATTCATGACAAAAATCGGCCATAACCTGTTTATATCAAAAAGCCCCAAATTTGCTCAAGAACACAAACCCTAGATTACTCAAAATTTGAAGTTTAAGGCTTCTAATCATGTTAAATAGCATCAATCTAGGTTATACAAGCATAATACATAAACAATTTAAGCATAATTACACTAAAAAGCATCAAAATCAAATTGGGGGAAAATTGCTCAAGAACACTAATTTTCGGATTAAATGGTGTTTAGGTGTAGAAATTTACCATTTTTCTTGAGTAATTCCTTGATAGCATCCTTCTCAACATGATTTTAGTAAAAGATTTGATGATTAACGGTTAAAAATTGTGATTTTGGGCGTGTTTTTGCGTGTTTTTTCGAGGGTTATTTTCGCAGTTTTGGTGTGTTTGTGGGTTGGGACTGATCTGTTCCAGCTCTTATATTTTTTTCTGTAATTCGATACCTCCGCGAGTCGCGGTGTTTAAAGCTTCAAACTCCGCGAGTCGCGGAGTTTTTTTTTTTTTTTTTTTTAACATCTTATATTAATTAAAACAATTAAGTAATTAATTTTAAAATTTTGTTTCCCTTGTTATTTAGGACGAGGTCGTTTCGGATCGATGTCCTAGTCCGTCCTTCGATAAAATTTTAAAATTTGTCTTTTTGTAGCGATTGTTTTAAAAACTAAGATTTTTGGGTTTTTTAATGTTTTTGGCATACTTTAATTCAATAAGATTAAAAATAATGATAATAAAAGTTCTCGTCCCTCCCTTGGGTAAAGCAATTTCGGTTCAAATACCTAGTCTTCAACTTACGACGAATTTTAAAAATCATATTTTTAACTTAATGAGATAAAGTAAATTTTTGTTTTTAAATTCACACAATTTAAATATAAAATTCAAAATTAATATTAAAAATTCACACCAAACTTAAAATTTGAAATGCATAAAATTAAAAATTCATATTTTAAAAATTAAAAATTCACACCAAACTTAATTTTAAAAATTCATATTATAAATTCACACCAAACTTATATTAATTTTTCAAATATTTACAATTTTAAAAATATTGTTTTTACAAAGTTTACAATATTAATTTAAGATTTAAATATTAAAATTTAAAAAAACATGGTAAAAATAAAATTAAAAATCTTTTTGGCTTTTTATCCCACTTTAATCAATCAAATATTATCAAAAATATGCGCCCCTCTTTTCGGTAATGTAATTTTGGTTCTAAGACCTAATTTATCTCATGACGAATTTTTGAAATATTTTGGGTTGATTGATTAAAGATATTTATACCTTAAGAATAAATGTTAAATTTCGCAGTGATGTAATAAATTTTTGAATGATATCAATAATTTCGGTCGCCAAACCTAATTTTATTCAATACCAATTTAATACTTTATAGCGAATAAATTAGCGTTTATTATCAAAAGGTTAAAAATAAAAATAAAAATAAAGACTGTACAGACTTACCTGTGAGATAGTATTCTTAGTTATATGATCTATCCCATTCATAAGATAGTCGGTTTAATTGGTTTTCCATAGCTACATAGGCGTAACCTCGAGCATTCAGTGTCTTTTCTTCTAAACATATGAACGGTCCGTCTCTGCATAAAGTAACAAATTCGGTATTTGAATAGGTTTGATTATTTGAACATTTACCTCCATGTGACCATTTTCCGCATTTGTGACATCTTTCTAGGTGGCGTGCTTTTCTTTTTGCTGCGGATTTTGATTTTCCTTTACCAAATTGTAACTTATTATCTTCGCATCTGGATTCTTTTCTAACTCCGTCCATTCTTTCTCTGATTACTGATACTATTTCACTCGGTAGTGTGTCATTATTAAGTTTAGTGATTAAAGCGTGTAGCATTAGACCATGGTTTAGTTCACAGGCAGTCTTCATTTTGTAAAAACCTAAAAAAATAAAAATTCAGAATGGGGGGGAGAAGACTAGTTCTTTAGGGTCTGCTAGGGAAAGACCATTCGGGTTCCATTTTCGATAACTACACGAAAACAGACAATCTAACTCTAACAGAAATACATATTATCCTTTAAAGACTTGATTCTCCCCACACTTAGTTAGCTGTGGTGTCGAAATTGTGATTAACTTCGTTGTCGACTGTCATAACCCGTCCTTAACCATAAGAACGAGTTAGATAACGTATGATTTCATTGCGAGGTATTGACCTCTATATGCGACATTTTTAAAAGAACAACTGCATTTATTTTACATTACAAACCATAACTCTTATTTTAATACAAGCTTTAGACAATAAAAAGATGATTATCGTTTAGCGATAATCTTAGACTTACAAACTTTACATGTGATGATAACAATACGATTTCTAGCATATTTTACATTACAAATCCTCCGATATGCAGTTTTATTTTTGACACAAATATGCATACTCAAGATCTTGTTTAAATTCAACATGTTGCAGCGGAAGCTTCTAATTATCACCTGAGAATAGACATGTTTAAAACGTCAACATATAGTTGGTGAGATATAGGTTTAATGCCGGCAGCAATATATATATAGACCACAAGATTTCATATATAAACGTTTTAATAAAAATATTCTAAGTGGTTGAGCACTTGGTAACCATACTTAACATTTAATCACGTCGCATATTCCCTTTATTATGAAATCTTACTACACCGTATCAAGTGTAGTCACGAAACGAAGTACTGTGCAACCGTTGAATACTGGTCGTCCAGTCCGGTTGGGGTTGTCAGGCCCGATAGATCTATTAACAGGATTCGCGTTTACAATACCGCTGTAAATAACAGTTACCAAGCTACAGGGAAGTATGCCAGTGGTACAACTCAACGTAGAATATATTTTTCAGTTACTTGTGTCCATATCGTAAAACATAAAATACATGTATTCTCATCCTGAAATATTTAGAGTTTAAAAGTGGGACTATATACTCACTTTTGTCTTGAAGATACGTAATTTCGACTTGGTCTCCGATTGATATCACGAACCTATCCATATATAATATATCAATACCTTTTCTTTTTAAACAAACGTCACATATATATACTTATAATACTTTTAATACTTTTAATAATTCCTTAGTCCGTAGTTAGCAGTCCGATGTTAGTAATTCAATTTTAATGGTTCATTTTTAGGTGTTTAATAAACCCCCAATGAAATAAATAAAAACCCCCATCGAATATGTATTGGTCGAGATTAATCTTGACCCACGGTACCGGTGTTGTCAAATGACGTGTTGCGTACATAAAGTACCGGTGTTGTCAAATGACGTGTTGCGTACAATCATGGGATCTTATGATTAATCTTCTCGTATTGTTTACGGGTGATCCTGAACCATATAAAATTAAATTATGAGTACATATATATAAAATATCATGTTATTTTAAAAAGATGTGATTTATTTAATTTTCTCCAATTATTTTCGTAGCTAAACTAGTCTTAGATATCCGATCTCGTTTTGGTCATAGTTTCTTCGTTACAACTCCGTTTTCGTTGATTCAACTTGCCACTTACTTGGATCGAGTCCTTCTTTAATAATATGAACTGTAAATACCTTAGTTTGTATTCGAAATCACAGGTCATAGGTCAAACTTTAGTGAAACTTATGAAGTTAATCATTTTCCATCATGTAAACAACCTTAAATGATTATTTTTCTAAAAATACTTATACTTTGAGTTAAATCATAAAATTTTTATGCGTTAACATATTCATAGTAAAAATCATTTTTCCAGAAAATAAACCTCCAATTCAAAGTTTAAGATGGTTTGTAATTATCCAACCCAAAACAGCCCCCGGTTACACTCCGACGTCGTAAAAACAGTTTTTAAGGTGTTCTTTGAAAAACCAAGTTAAACCTTGTTAAATTGGCATATATTTAAGATATATTACAGGTCTTGAAGTATTTTAAAAGTTAAGTTAGAAGGATCTATTTAGTTTGCAAACAAGTTTGAAAACATTCAAACTATGTTCTTGTTGTTAAAATTTTATACCACAAAATAAGATAGCTATATATATATGAATCGAATAAGGTTATGAACATAGTTACTACCTCAAGTTCCTTGGACAAGGTTGCTGTAAAAGAGGAGTAAGAACCTAGAACCAAAAGGGTGATGGAATTGGATGAAAGATTGGAAGTAAACTTGTGTTCTTGAAAGGATTCTTGAAGTGTTTTTGTAAGGGTTTTATTATGGTGATTAAGTGATGTTTTTGAAGCTAGATATTCATGGTATCTTGCTGGGATTATGATGAACACTTAAGGTTCTTAAGATTGTGTTTTTTTTAGAGAAAATGAGGTAGTAAATATTGAAAATGGATGGAGTATATAAAGCCTTAAAAAACGTTTTTCATGGGAAACATGGACAAGATTTTCAAGTTGTTATTTTGTGAAATTAGTCAACAAACTTCCAAATTCTAATTACCTCTCATCTAGGGCAGTAATAATGGCTAGTTAGGTGGTGATTTGATGTGTATATACTAATAGTAAATACGTATAGAAGCTAGGTATGATACGAGTACATATACTCTAGATATACGTATAGAAATCTTGTGAAAAATGGAATGAGAATTCAAATATAGCTATCTTTTGTGAATACACTTATATTGTTTTATGTATTTAAGTCCTTAAAAAGTGATTAAATACATTACATATACGATATATGTATAAACATTATAGGTCATAAGTATTTATGTCAAATAACGTTACGTATGATTATCGTTTTGAAAACTTAAGTTAGTAGTTTCAAAATATACTTATAACTTATTGTTATTAATACAAAATGAGATATTACAACATTCTTAGATCATGTTAAATATGTATATATACATATATATACACAAACGTATAATTATCATATGTTATATAGTCCGTGATATCATCGGTCAACTAGACGGTCAAACGTTGTGTAAAACTCTTTTCAAAACATAATTCTCAACAATTTGGATTGCTTATCATGTTGGTAAGTTTAATTTATGTAAATATTAATCTTATAAGTATAGAATGATCGGAAAAATGCGGGTCATTACAGTACCTACCCGTTAAATAAATTTCGTCCCGAAATTTTAAAATTGTACCTATTTTGCGTCATCTAGAAACAAGTGTGGATACTTTTGTTTCATCTGATCCTCTCGTTCCCAAGTAAACTCAGGACCCCTTCGAGCATTCCAACGAACCTTAACGATCGGTATGTTGCTCTGCTTGAGCCGTTTAACTTCACGATCCATGATTTCGATTGGTTCTTCGATGAATTGTAGTTTCTCGTCGACATGGATTTCTTCAAGAGGAATGGTGAGATCTTCCTTTGCAAGACACTTCTTAAGGTTTGAGACGTGAAATGTATTATGTACTCCAGTGAGTTGTTGTGGTAACTCGAGTCGATAAGCTACCGGTCCAATGCGTTCGATAATCTTGAACGGGCCTACATATCTTGGGTTCAGTTTACCCCTTTTTCTGAAACGTATTACACCTTTCCATGGTGACACCTTTAACATAACCATATCACCGATCTGAAACTCTAATGGTTTCCTTCGAACATCGGCGTAGCTCTTTTGGCGACTACGGGCTGTTTTCAATCTTTCCTTAATTTGTACTATCTTTTCTGTAGTTTCATGTATGATCTCGGGACCAGTTAATTGTCGATCTCCTACTTCATTCCAACAGATAGGAGATCTACACTTCCTTCCATACAGTGCTTCGAATGGCGCAGCTTTAATGCTCGCATGATAACTATTATTATACGAGAATTCTGCTAATGGTAGATATTTATTCCATCCGTTTCCAAAATCGATCACACATGCCCTGAGCATGTCTTCAAGAGTTTGAATCGTTCTTTCACTCTGCCCGTCGGTTTGCGGATGATATGCGGTGCTCATATCCAAACGAGTTCCTAGGGCCTCCTGTAGTGATTGCCAGAACTTTGATGTAAATCTGCTATCCCGATCGGATATAATGGAAATAGGTATTCCATGCCTTGAAACAATTTCCTTTATATATAATCGTAATAATTTCTCCATTCTATCTGTTTCCTTTATAGGCAAGAAATGTGCAGATTTGGTAAGACGATCAACAATCACCCAAATGGTGTCGTATCCCCAGGCAGTCTTTGGTAACTTCGTGATGAAATCCATGGTAATACCATCCCATTTCCATTCTGGGATTTCTGTTTGTTGAAGTAACCCTGACGGCTTTTGGTGTTCTGCTTTGACTTTGGAACAAGTTAAACACTCCCCAACATATGTTGCAACGTCTGTCTTTAAATTAGGCCACCAATAATGTGTCTTAAGATCTTGGTACATCTTTCCAACTCCAGGATGTATCGAGTATCTTGTCTTATGTGCCTCGTTCAATATCAACTTCCTTAATCCACCCAACTTCTGTACCCAAATACGATTTGCAAAATATCGAATTCCATCTTCCCGTATAACGAGTTGCTTCTCATACTTCTTCATTATTTCATTTTCTATATTTTCTTTAGTAAGTGCTTCTCGTTGAGCCTCTTTGATTTGTGAGTTGAGATTCATGCGAATTTTTATGTTCATCGCTCGAACTCGAATTGGTTCTCGTTCCTTTCTGCTTAAAGCATCGGCCACCACGTTCGCCTTCCCGGGATGATAACGAATTTCACAATCATAGTCGTTTATTAACTCGACCCACCTACGTTGTCTCATGTTCAACTGTTTCTGATCAAAAATATGTTGAAGACTTTTATGATCAGTAAACACAGTGCATTTAACACCATACAAGTAGTGTCTCCATATCTTCAATGCAAACACGACTGCTCCCGGTTCTAGATCATGCGTCGTATAATTCCGCTCGTGAATCTTCAATTGTCGGGATGCGTATGCAATAACTTTCTTCCGTTGCATAAGAACACAACCAAAACCTTGTCGCGAAGCGTCACAATATATTTCAAAATCATCGTTCCCTTCTGGTAACGATAAAATAGGCGACGTAGTTAACTTCTTCTTTAGTAATTGAAATGCACTCTCCTGCTCAGAGGTCCATTCATATTTCTTCCCTTTTTGCGTTAACGATGTCAACGGCTTAGCTATTCGGGAAAAATCTTGAATAAACCTTCTATAATAACCGGCTAAACCCAAAAATTGGCGTATCTGCGTTGGTGTCTTAGGAGTCTCCCATTTTTCAATGGCTTCAATTTTTGCTGGATCAACCTGAATTCCTTTGCTACTAACAACGTGGCCAAGAAATTGCACTTCTTTCAACCAGAAAGCACATTTAGAAAATTTAGCATATAGCTGTTTTTTTCTCAACAACTCTAATATCAACCTTAAATGCTGCTCATGCTCTTGCTCACTCTTGGAATAGATAAGAATATCATCAATGAAAACGATAACAAACTTATCTAAATATGGACTACAAACTCGATTCATGAGGTCCATGAATACAGCTGGCGCATTTGTCAACCCAAACGGCATGACCAAAAATTCGTAATGACCATAACGTGTCCGAAAAGCAGTTTTCGGTATATCTTCTTCTTTGACGCGTAATTGATGATAGCCCGATCTTAGGCCAATTTTCGAGTACACACACGATCCTTGGAGTTGATCAAATAAGTCGTCAATTCTCGGTAGTGGATACCGATTCTTGATAGTTAACTTATTTAATTCACGATAATCTATACACATCCTAAAAGATCCATCTTTCTTTTTAACAAATAGAATCGGAGCTCCCCACGGTGAAGTACTTGGTCGTATGAATCCACGATCCAGTAATTCTTTTAACTGACTCTGAAGTTCTTTTAACTCGGATGGTGCAAGTCTATATGGAGCACGGGCAACTGGTGCAGCTCCTGGTACTAAATCTATTTGAAATTCCACAGATCTAAATGGAGGTAATCCCGGCAACTCTTCCGGAAAAACTTCAGGAAAATCTCTTGCCACAGGCACGTCGTTGATGCACTTCTCTTTTTCTTTCTTTTCGAATTTATTAACATGTGCTAGAATAGCATAACATCCCTTTTCTAAATACTTCTTGACTTTCAAACAACTAATGAGTTTTAGCTTTGAATTACCATTCTCTCCATAAATCATCACCGGCATTTTATCCTTACCAGGAATGCGAATTGCCTTCTTGGCACACACAACTTCAGCTTCTACTTTGGACATCCAGTCCATGCCGACTATTACATCAAAACTTTCTAATTCTACGGGTATCAAGTCAATTTTAAACGTTTCTCCGGCTAAATTTATTTTACAATCAATACAAATTTTATCGGCTTTAATTAGTTTACCATTAGCTAACTCAATCATGTACTTAGCATCTAGAGGTAATGATGAACAATTCAATTTAGTGTAAAAATTTCTACAAACGTAACTTCTATCGGCACCAGTATCAAATATAATAGATGCTGATAAGTTATTAATGGTAAACGTACCCGTAACAAGCTCCGGGTCTTCACATGCCTCTCTAGCATTAATAACAAATGCTCTCCCACGTGCAGGTCCGATATTCTTCTCTGGATTCGAGCACTGGCTCTTATAGTGACCTTGTTTTCCACACCCAAAACAAGTAATGGTAGCCAAAGCAATTCTATTTGCATTGGTGGCAGGAGTCTTGATACCATTTGTATTTGTAACGAGAGCCCTACAATCTTCAGCAAGATGACCCTTTCGATTACATTTGTTGCATACCACATTACAGTAGCCAGAGTGATGTTTGTGGCATCGGTTACATAAAGGATTTTGTCCTTTATAACCAAAGCTTAAACCACTACCCGCACCTTGCGTGTTTTCTTGTTTCTTAAAAGATTGTTGTTGGTTACCTCGATCATAATTTCCATTCCACTTTCTTTTGTTACCTGATACCTTCACATCAGTATTGGATACTTTCTTATCCATGATGACCTGATCCATTAGCTCGTTTGCCATGGTTATAGCTTCATGAATTGTCTTAGGTTTCGATGCTGTAACATTTGCCTTGACCTTTTTGGGCAAACCATCTTTGTACATTTCAATCTTCCGTTCTTCGGTTGGAACCAATTCAGGACATAGCAAAACTAATTCCATGAATCGCTGATTGTAGTTGGTGATTTCAGTACCAATAACCTTCAGACTTCGTAACTCATCTTCCAACTTCCTAACCTCGTTCCTTGGACAATATTCGTTGATTAACATTGTTTTGAATTCTTCCCACGGAGTATCATAAGCTACATCTCCTCCTACAGCCTTCACATAATTTTTCCACCACGTGAGTGCACTATCTTGTAAAGTGCACGATGCATACTTGGTCATGTCCTTTTCAACACAACCACTGATTTTAAACACAGTCTCCATCTTTTCTATCCACCGGGTTAAACCGATCGGTCCTTCTGTTCCACTGAATGATGAGGGCTTGCAAGCTTGAAAAGTTTTGTAAGTGCACCCCACACGAGGATTTGGGTTAACTGCAGCATCTCTTGCAGCCTCGACCCATAACATTCTGTCGTTCACTCGCTGGTTGATGAATTCCTCGACTTCTTGTTCCGTCATTCGATTCAATCGCGCCATTTCCTAATGAAAGAAAATAATTATTCACATGGATTATTATAGATGTAGTGTGTATTTATAGTACATTATAGCTTGTTAATAATATGAACCAGGTATTATTATAAAAGCCTTTTCTTCTTATTAGCATTTTATAATTATATCTAGGGTAATACCTACCCGTTAATGTTCATACTTAATAGCTTAGTACAGAACCAATTACTACCATCTAAATAATATTTAACCATGGAAAATTATTGCATTTCATACTTCACTATTTTACATATGGTTATCTTACATCAAATATTAAGCAAACCACACTAGTAATATTATACAAAACATTATATGATCCCATGGTTTAATACGGCAGTGCATCGTTTGGTCTATTTTCTAGGACGTTTAGGTTCAAGGAATGGCCTAACGCTTATCCTAGCTGTCTGCCTATATTTTGGCGGTGGGGCTGAAGAACTGGATGCCGGGATAGAACGAATAGGAATAGCGGGAATAGGGGTGGCAGTGTCTAGTGGAGTTGGTGCCACATCATCATTACTAAACTCGGGATTTGAATTTTCTAATTCATTAGCCTTTCGTTTCTTTCCTAATTCGAACTTGTCTTTCGTAATTTCCTGTATTTCTTCCTCGGGTTCACTTTCTTCCTCGGGTTCACTTTCCTCCTCGGGTTCACTTTCCGGGTTCCCTATAGTTGGTTCATCCGGAATTTGTGAGTCTTCCTCAAAGATATCATTTTCGTCATCGGATAGGTTAATGACTGGAACACCATCTGAAGATTCTGGTTCGGAGTCGCTGAATGTGATAATAAGTTTCGAGCCCGACATCTATCACATAACAACTAACCCATTAGTACTACATAATATTTACATATAAATTTTAACCAACAATGATAAGCAATGGTTTTTAAAAATCAGACGCGGTCAAAGTCCAGACTTACTAATGTATCCTAACGACTTCTCGGTTAGACACACTAATGCAAACCTGGTTCGCTAAGACCACCGCTCTGATACCACATGTCATAACCCGTCCTTAACCATAAGAACGAGTTAGATAACGTATGATTTCATTGCGAGGTATTGACCTCTATATGCGACATTTTTAAAAGAACAACTGCATTTATTTTACATTACAAACCATAACTCTTATTTTAATACAAGCTTTAGACAATAAAAAGATGATTATCGTTTAGCGATAATCTTAGACTTACAAACTTTACATGTGATGATAACAATACGATTTCTAGCATATTTTACATTACAAATCCTCCGATATGCAGTTTTATTTTTGACACAAATATGCATACTCAAGATCTTGTTTAAATTCAACATGTTGCAGCGGAAGCTTCTAATTATCACCTGAGAATAGACATGTTTAAAACGTCAACATAAAGTTGGTGAGATATAGGTTTAATGCCGGCAGCAATATATATATATAGACCACAAGATTTCATATATAAACGTTTTAATAAAAATATTCTAAGTGGTTGAGCACTTGGTAACCATACTTAACATTTAATCACGTCGCATATTCCCTTTATTATGAAATCTTACTACACCGTACCAAGTGTAGTCACAAAACGAAGTACTGTGCAACCGTTGAATACTGGTCGTCCAGTCCGGTTGGGGTTGTCAGGCCCGATAGATCTATCAACAGGATTCGCGTTTACAATACCGCTGTAAATAACAGTTACCAAGCTACAGGGAAGTATGCCAGTGGTACAACTCAACGTAGAATATATTTTTCAGTTACTTGTGTCCATATCGTAAAACATAAAATACATGTATTCTCATCCCGAAATATTTAGAGTTTAAAAGTGGGACTATATACTCACTTTTGTCTTGAAGATATGTAATTTCGACTTGGTCTCCGATTGATATCACGAACCTATCCATATATAATATATCAATACCTTTTCTTTTTAAACAAACGTCACATATATATACTTATAATACTTTTAATACTTTTAATAATTCCTTAGTCCGTAGTTAGCAGTCCGATGTTAGTAATTCAATTTTAATGGTTCATTTTTAGGTGTTTAATAAACCCCCAATGAAATAAATAAAAACCCCCATCGAATATGTATTGGTCGAGATTAATCTTGACCCACGGTACCGGTGTTGTCAAATGACGTGTTGCGTACATAAAGTACCGGTGTTGTCAAATGACGTGTTGCGTACAATCATGGGATCTTATGATTAATCTTCTCGTATTGTTTACGGGTGATCCTGAACCATATAAAATTAAATTATGAGTACATATATATAAAATATCATGTTATTTTAAAAAGATGTGATTTATTTAATTTTCTCCAATTATTTTCGTAGCTAAACTAGTCTTAGATATCCGATCTCGTTTTGGTCATAGTTTCTTCGTTACAACTCCGTTTTCGTTGATTCAACTTGCCACTTCCTTGGATCGAGTCCTTCTTTAAGAATATGAACTTTAAATACCTTAGTTTGTATTCGAAATCACAGGTCATAGGTCAAACTTTAGTGAAACTTATGAAGTTAATCATTTTCCATCATGTAAACAACCTTAAATGATTATTTTTCTAAAAATACTTATACTTTGAGTTAAATCATAAAATTTTTATGCGTTAACATATTCATAGTAAAAATCATTTTTCCAGAAAATAAACCTCCAATTCAAAGTTTAAGATGGTTTGTAATTATCCAACCCAAAACAGCCCCCGGTTACACTCCGACGTCGTAAAAACAGTTTTTAAGGTGTTCTTTGAAAAACCAAGTTAAACCTTGTTAAATTGGCATATATTTAAGATATATTACAGGTCTTGAAGTATTTTAAAAGTTAAGTTAGAAGGATCTATTTAGTTTTCAAACAAGTTTGAAAACATTCAAACTATGTTCTTGTTGTTAAAATTTTATACCACAAAATAAGATAGCTATATATATATGAATCGAATAAGGTTATGAACATAGTTACTACCTCAAGTTCCTTGGACAAGGTTGCTGTAAAAGAGAAGTAAGAACCTAGAACCAAAAGGGTGATGGAATTGGATGAAAGATTGGAAGTAAACTTGTGTTCTTGAAAGGATTCTTGAAGTGTTTTTGTAAGGGTTTTATTATGGTGATTAAGTGATGTTTTTGAAGCTAGATATTCATGGTATCTTGCTGGGATTATGATGAACACTTAAGGTTCTTAAGATTGTTTTTTTTTAGAGAAAATGAGGTAGTAAAGATTGAAAATGGATGGAGTATATAAAGCCTTAAAAAACGTTTTTCATGGGAAACATGGACAAGATTTTCAAGTTGTTATTTTGTGAAATTAGTCAACAAACTTCCAAATTCTAATTACCTCTCATCTAGGGCAGTAATAATGGCTAGTTAGGTGGTGATTTGATGTGTATATACTAATAGTAAATACGTATAGAAGCTAGGTATGATACGAGTACATATACTCTAGATATACGTATAGAAATCTTGTGAAAAATGGAATGAGAATTCAAATATAGCTATCTTTTGTGAATACACTTATATTGTTTTATGTATTTAAGTCCTTAAAAAGTGATTAAATACATTACATATACGATATATGTATAAACATTATAGGTCATAAGTATTTATGTCAAATAACGTTACGTATGATTATCGTTTTGAAAACTTAAGTTAGTAGTTTCAAAATATACTTATAACTTATTGTTATTAATACAAAATGAGATATTACAACATTCTTAGATCATGTTAAATATGTATATATACATATATATACACAAACGTATAATTATCATATGTTATATAGTTCGTGATATCATCGGTCAACTAGACGGTCAAACGTTGTGTAAAACTCTTTTCAAAACATAATTCTCAACAATTTGGATTGCTTATCATGTTGGTAAGTTTAATTTATGTAAATATTAATCTTATAAGTATAGAATGATCGGAAAAATGCGGGTCATTACAGTGACTTCCATCGGACTATCTATGTAGTGTTTAACTCTGTGACCATTAACTTTAAATTCAATCCCATTTGAATTTATTAATTCTATCGTTCCGTATGGGAAAATTCTTTTGACTATGAATGGTCCAGACCATCTTGATTTCAATTTTCCAGGAAATAGCTTGAATCGTGAATTGAAAAGAAGAACTATGTCTCCTTCTTTAAATTCTTTTGAACTTCTGATTCTTTTATCATGCCATTTCTTCGTTCTTTCCTTATAGATTAACGAATTATCGTATGCTTCATGTCTTAATTCTTCTAATTCGTTTAGTTGACTTAATCTTAGACGTCCGGCTTCATGTAAATCAAGATTACATGTCTTCAAAGCCCAAAATGCTTTGTGTTCAATTTCTACTGGAAGATGACATGCTTTTCCATAAACAAGTCTAAAAGGTGTGGTTCCAATTGGAGTTTTGTAGGCTGTTCTAAAAGCCCAGAGTGCATCCTCCAATTTAATGGACCATTCCTTTGGATTTGTTCCTACGGTTTTTTCTAGAATACGTTTTAAAGCTCGGTTGGTATTTTCAACTTGTCCACTTGTTTGTGGATGATATGCGGTGGAGATTTTATGAGTTACTCCATATCTTTTAAGAACTTTCTCAAGTTGATTATTACAGAAATGAGTACCCCGGTCACTTATTAAAGCTTTCGGTGTTCCAAACCTTGCAAAAAGACGTTTTAAAAAGTTTACTACAACTCGTGCATCGTTAGTTGGGAGAGCTTGTGCTTCCGCCCATTTAGATACATAATCAATGGCTACGAGTATATATAGATTATTATGAGATTTTAGAAATGGACCCATAAAGTCAATACCCCAAATGTCAAATACTTCACATACTTGGATGACATTTTGTGGCATTTCATCACGTTGACTTATTTTTCCGGCCCTTTGACATGCATCACAGGATTTGCAAAGAAGGTGTGCGTCTTTGTAAATTGTAGGCCAATAGAATCCAGCATCATAAACTTTTCTTGCTGTTAGTTGAGGCCCATAATGCCCTCCTGTTGGTCCTGTGTGACAATGGTTTAATATTTTACTGGCTTCATCTCCAAATACACATCGGCGTATTATTCCATCGGGATAACTTTTAAACAAATGTGGATCTTCCCAAAAATAGTGTTTTATATCACTGAAGAATTTCTTTCGTTTTTGGTACGATAATCCTTTTTCAAGGAATCCACAAACTAAGTAGTTTGCATAGTCTGCAAACCATGGAATTACTTTATAATCTATCTTCAATAGATATTCATCAGGAAAGTTGTCTTGTATGGCCGATTCATTTAGAACTTCTAATTCAGGATTTTCAAGACGAGAAAGATGATCAGCGGCTAGATTTTCTGCTCCTCTTTTATCTCGGATTTCAATATCAAACTCTTGTAAGAGTAAGATCCAACGGATTAATCTTCGTTTAGCATCTTGTTTTGAAAATAGGTATCTAAGAGCAGAATGGTCGGTATAGACCACCATTTTTGCTAGAACGAGATATGATCGAAATTTGTCAAAAGCAAAGACAATAGCAAGGAGTTCTTTTTTAGTAGTTGTATAGTTCGTTTGTGCTCCTTGTAACGTTTTACTAGCATAATATATAGGTTGAAATCGTTTTTCAATCCTTTGTCCTAAAACGGCTCCCATTGCAAAATCACTTGCATCGCACATTAGTTCAAATGGTAGATTCCAATTTGGTGTTATCATGATCGGCGCATTAGTTAATTTCTCTTTAAGAATATTAAAAGATTTGATACACTCATCTGAAAAAATAAATGGAGCATCCTTTTCTAGGAGTTTATTCATAGGAGTGGCAATTTTAGAAAAATCTTTTATGAAACGTCGGTAAAAACCGGCATGCCCTAGAAAACTCCTAACTCCTCTAACATTGGTGGGATGTGGAAGTTTAGCAATGACATCTACTTTAGCTCTATCCACTTCAATTCCTTCTTTTGAAATTTTATGTCCAAGAACGATGCCTTCTTTAACCATGAAATGGCATTTCTCCCAATTAAGTACTAGATTTGATTGTTCGCATCTAATAAGCATTCGTTCCAGATTAACTAGACATGATTCAAATGTATCACCGAAGACTGAAAAGTCATCCATGAAAACTTCCATGCATTCTTCTATCATGTCATGAAAAATCGCCATCATACACCTTTGAAAGGTTGCAGGGGCGTTGCAAAGTCCAAATGGCATGCATTTGTAAGCAAAAGTACCATAAGGGCAAGTGAACTTGGTTTTCTCTTGGTCCTCGGGTGCTATTGGAATTTGAAAATATCCGGAAAATCCATCTAGAAAACAATAGTAACTATTCTCGGCTAATCTTTCCAACATTTGATCTATGAAAGGTAAGGGAAAGTAATCTTTTCTGGTGGCGTCATTTAATTTTCTATAATCAATACATACACGCCATCCTGTTACAGTCCTAGTAGGAATAAGCTCATTTTTCTCATTTGTAATGACAGTCATGCCACCCTTCTTAGGCACGCATTGAACTGGGCTTACCCATGGACTATCAGAGATTGGATAAATTAGACCTGCATCTAGCAGTTTAATAATCTCTTTCTTAACTACATCTTGCATATTAGGATTTAGTCTTCGTTGGCGTTGCACATACGTTTTATGACCTTCTTCCATAAGGATTTTATGTGTGCAATACGAAGGACTTATTCCTTTAATATCATGAATCTTCCATGCAATGGCTGGTTTATGAGCTTTCAACACAGAAATGAGTTGTGATTTCTCATTTTCAGTAAGAGAAGACGATATTATTACAGGTAATTCAGATTCACCATGTAAATAAGCGTATTCCAAATGGTTTGGAAGTGGCTTTAACTCTAATTTCGGAGGTTCTTCTATCGATGATTTATATCGATATCTGTCTTCTTCTTTCAGCATTTGAATTTCTTCTGTTGTTGGTTCATATCCATTAGCTATAAGTGTAGCTAACATTTCAGCTTCATCAATTGGTTCATTACCTTCTCCTAAAGAACATTCTCCTGTTCCTTGTAATTCTGGAAATTCTTCTAATAATTCTGCATGTGCATCTATAGTTTGAATATAATAACATGTATCATCTACAGATTATGGTTGTTGCGTTGCTCTATCAACTGAAAAGGTAACACTCTCATCCTCTATACTTAGGGTCAGTTTCTTACCGAACACGTCTATCATTGCTTTAGCCGTATTTAAGAATGGTCTTCTTAATATGAGAGGAACTTGAGAATCTTCTTCCATGTCCAGAACAACAAAATCTACTGGAAATACTAAAGTACCAACTTTAACTGGCATGTTCTCCATTATCCCTCTAGGATATTTTATTGATCTATCGGCTAGTTGTATGCTTATTCTGGTTGGTTTCAATTCTCCAAGGTCTAGTTTAGCGTATAGTGAATACGGCATTAGATTTATACTAGCACCTAAATCTGCCAATGCTTCTATTGAACTAAGACTACCCAGAAAACATGGAATTGTGAAACTTCCTGGATCAGATAATTTTTCTGGTATCTTATTCAACAGCACTGCTGAACAATTAGCATTCATAGTAACAGCCGAGAGTTCTTCCATTTTCTTTCTATTCGTGATCAGATCTTTCAAGAATTTAGCATATCTAGGCATTCCTGAAATCACATCAATGAAAGGAAGATTTACATTTATCTGTTTAAACATATCCAAGAATTTGGATTGCTCGGCTTCAAGTTTCTCTTTCTTCATTTTACTCGGGTAAGGAAGTGGTGGTTGGTATGGTTTAACATAAGGTTTAGCCTTAACTGTGTTATCTTCATTAACCTTTTCAACTACCGGTTCTTTTTCCTTATCTTGATCAGTTGTGGTTCTTGTGGAGTAGGAATAGCTTCATCAGAAGTTACAGGTATTTCAGGTGGTTTAAGTGTTGTACCACTTCTTGTGGTAATGGCTTTAGCTGTTTCATTCCGGGGGTTAGCATTTGTATCACTAGGTAGACTTCCCGGTTTTCTTTCACCTATTAACCTTGCTAGGTTACTTACTTCTTGTTCCAGATTTTGAATAGAAGCTTGTTGATTTCTAAATGCTTGAGCATTTTGTTCATTAGTTTGTTTCTGAGATGTGAAAAACTGCGTTTGAGTTTCAACTAGCTTCGTCATCATATCTTCTAAATTCGGCTTTTTATCATCGGTTTGTTGTGGTGGTTTGTTTTGAAAATTAGGTCTTTGCTGATTGTAAGTATTATTGGATACTTGTTGATTGCTAAGACCTTGTTGGTTGTTGTATGGAATATTTCGGTTATAATTCTGGTTTTGATTGTAAATCGGTTTTGGCGGTTGATAATTATTTCCAGGCCTTTGGTTTATGTATGAAATATTCTCTCTTTGTTCCATTGTTAATTCAATACTGAGACAATCTTTTGTCAAATGTGGTCCTCCACACTGCTCACAACTAATTCGTATTGAGTGAATATCTTTAGTCATCTTTTCCATTCATCTCTCGACAGCATCTATCTTTGCGGAAATGGAATCTAAGTCATGGCTAGAATCGGCTCTAGCTGCTTTAGATGATCTAACGATATCTTTTTCTTGGTGCCACTCATGTGAGTGGGAAGCAGTGTTATCAATAATTTTGTAAGCATCAGTTTCGGTTTTCTTCATAATAGAACCACCAGCTGCTATATCTATGTCTTTCCTTGTAGTGATGTCGCATCCTTGGTAGAATATTTGTACTATTTGACAGGTGTCTAAACCATGTTGCGGACATCCTCTTAATAACTTTCCAAATCTTGTCCACGCCTCATATAGAGTTTCATTCGGTTTCTGTGTGAACGTAACAATTTCTGCTTGAAGTCTTACGGCTTTAGATGCAGGAAAGAATTGTTTAAGAAATTTTTCAACTAAAACATCCCATGTATCGATCGCCCCTTCAGGTAATGATTCCAACCAATCTTTGGCTTCTCCCTTTAAAGTCCAGGGAAACAACATGAGATATATCTGTTCATCCTCCACTTATCGGATTTTAAATAGTGTGCAGATCCTATTAAAGGTACGTAAATGTTCATTTGGATCTTCCTTCGGCGCACCACTAAATTGGCATTGATTAGTCACCATGTGTAGAATTTGTCCTTTGATTTCATAATCTGGCGCATTAATGTCTGGATGAGTAATTGCGTGACCTTGGCCAGTGCGTTTATGTCATAACCCGTCCTTAACCATAAGAACGAGTTAGATAACGTATGATTTCATTGCGAGGTATTGACCTCTATATGCGACATTTTTAAAAGAACAACTGCATTTATTTTACATTACAAACCATAACTCTTATTTTAATACAAGCTTTAGACAATATAAAGATGATTATCGTTTAGCGATAATCTTAGACTTACAAACTTTACATGTGATGATAACAATACGATTTCCAACATATTTTACATTATAAATCCTCCGATATGCAGTTTTATTTTTGACACAAATATGCATACTCAAGATCTTGCTTAAATTCAACATGTTGCAGCGGAAGCTTTTAGTGTTCACCTGAGAATAGACATGTTTAAAACGTCAACATAAAGTTGGTGAGATATAGGTTTAATGCCGGCAGCAATATATATATATAGACCACAAGATTTCATATATAAACATTTTAATAAAAATATTCTAAGTGGTTGAGCACTTGGTAACCATACTTAACATTTAATCACGTCGCATATTCCCTTTATTATGAAATCTTACTACACCGTACCAAATGTAGTCACGAAACGAAGTACTGTGCAACCGTTGAATACTGGTCGTCCAGTCCGGTTGGGGTTGTCAGGCCCGATAGATCTATCAACAGGATTCGCGTTTACAATACCGCTGTAAATAATAGTTACCAAGCTACAGGGAAGTATGCCAGTGGTACAACTCAACGTAGAATATATTTTTCAGTTACTTGTGTCCATAACGTAAAACATAAAATACATGTATTCTCATCCCGAAATACTTAGAGTTTAAAAGTGGGACTATATACTCACTTTTGCCTTGAAGATATATATATTTTGACTTGGTCTCCGGTTGATATCACGAACCTATCCATATATAATTTATCAATATATTTTCATTTTAAACAATCGTCACATATATATACTTATAATACTTTTAATGTCTTCTTAGTCCGTAGTTAGCAATTCAATTTTTAATGGTTCATATTTAGGTGTTTAATAAATAAATAAAACCCCCCATCGAAATAAATAAAACCCCCATCGTATTCGTATTGGTCGGGATTAATCTTGACCCACGGTACCGGTGTTGTCAAATGACGTGTTGCGTACATAAAGTACCGGTGTTGTCAAATGACGTGTTGCGTACGTACATGAGGTCTTATGATTAATCTTCTCGTGTTATTTATGGGTGATCCTGAAATATATAAAATTAAATTATGAGTACATATATATAAAATATCATGTTATTTTAGAAAGATGTGATTTATTTAATTTTTCTCCAATTATTTTCGTGGCTAAACTAGTTTTGGATATCCGATCTCGTTTTGGTCATAGTTTCTTCGTTACAACTCCGTTTTCGTTGGTTCAACTTGCCACTTCCTTGGATCGAGTCCTTCTTTAAGAATATGAACTGTAAATACCTTAGTTTGTATTCGAAATCACAGGTCATAGGTCAAACTTTGGTGAAACTTATGAAGTTGATCATTTTCCATCATGTAAACAACCTTAAATGATTATTTTTTTTTAAAATACTTATACTTTGAGTTAAATCATGAAATTTTTATGTGTTATCATATTCATAGTAAATATCATTTTTCCAGAAAATAAACCTCCAATTCAAGGTTCAAAATAGTTTTTAATTATCCATCCCAAAACAGCCCCCGGTTGCACTCCGACGTCGTAAATTTAATTTTTAAGGTGTTCTTTGAAAAACCAAGTTATACCTTGTTAAATTAGCATATATTTATGATATATTACAGGTCTTGAAGTATTTTAAAAGTTAAGTTAGAAGGATCTATTTAGTTTGCAAACAAGTTTGAAAACATTCAAACTATGTTCTTGTTGTTAAAATTTTATACCATAAAATAAGATAGCTATATATATATGAATCGAATAAGGTTATGAACAAAGTTACTACCTCAAGTTACTTGGACAAGATTGCTGTAAAAGAGAAGTAAAAACCTAGAACCAAAAGAGTGATGGAATTGGATGAAAGATTGGAAGCAACTTAAGACATAAACTTGAATTGAAAGTTGTATTTTTGTAGTGTTTTTGTTTGATCTTGTTATGGTGGTGTTTAAGGTGATTCTTGAGAGGATTTTTGCTGGAGTTCTTAGAGATACATGATGCTAGTAAGTGTGTGTGTTTAGCTAGAGAAATGATGATAGAAGTTGAACTAAAATGAGGTGAGAATACCCCCATTAAAAACGTGAATGGGGGGGGGGGGACATGGACAAATTTCCAAGCTTGTAATCTTGTGTAATTAGTCATACAATCATACAAAGTAATTACCTTATACATAAGGCATGAACAAGGGCTGGTTGGTGGTGATTTGATGTGTATATACCAATAGTAAATACGTATAGAAGTTAGGTATGATACGGGTACATATACTCTAGATATACGTATAGAATTCTTGTGAAAACGGAACGAGAATTCAAATATAGCTATATTTTGTGAATATACTTATATGGTTTTATGTATTTAAGTCCTTAAAAAGTGATTAAATACATTACATATACGATATATGTATAAACATTATAGGTCATAAGTATTTATGTCAAATAACGTTACGTATGGTTATCGTTTTGAAAACTTAAGTTAGTAGTTTCAAAATATACTTATAACTTATTGTTATTAATACAAAATGAGGTATTAAAACATCCTTAGATCATGTTAAATATGTATATATACATATATATACACAAACGTATAATTATCATATGTTATATAGTTCGTGATATCATCGGTCAAACTAGACGGTCAAACGTTGTGTAAAACTCTTTTCAAAAACATAAGTCTCAACAATTTGGATTGCTTATCATGTTGGTAAGGTTTAATTTATGTAAATATTAATCTTATAAGTATAGAACGATCAAAAAAGTGCGGGTCATTACAGTTTAGCTCTCATTCGGTCTTCCATACTTAAAGGTTCCAGATTCTCCATAATTGAATTTGTTGAATCCGAATCACTAGAGGATTCTGATTTAATGGTTCGTTCCTCAACAATCTCTGTTTGAATGATTGGTGGTTCCGGAGGAAAGTTTAGTGGTTCAGGATCTACGAACCGTTCCTGAATATTCTCCGGATTCTCATTTGTGAGGTCGGGTTCAAAAAATGGATTATCGGAAATTTGAACTGGAGTACTTGGTCGACTGGATGACGATTCTAAAGAAAAATCAACGACAGTAATATTTGCTAAATGTCTTGATCTAGTTACAGGTGGTGAACGTACAAAAGGTGGTGAACGTCTTGCTCGGTGCATTCACTGAATATCCTATTAGTTTTAAAAAGGAAAGAAAAATTATAATAAGTTATCCAATCAATAGACTTTTCTGATTTTGCCCACGTTTCGAATAGCCAAAAGATGCAGCAGAGGGGCAGGATTCGTTTGGTCTCAATATAATTGAGGACTGTTTGGCTCCAATAACCCGGTCCACGTACAAATCCAACTATTACTACGAACCAGAAAATTTTGATGTCTATCAATTTAACCCCTTAAAATAAATTTTCGTAATTTTAAGAAATTTAGATAAGAAGTAGAATAAAAATCTATGTCCTAAAAACTAGAATAGCGAGAAATAAGAAAGAAAAAGAGTTCGTCGGAAAAAGATCGAATAAGAAAAATAAGAAAGAAAGATAAAAGGCGACGGAAAAATAAAAGAAACTTATAAAACTTAAAAACACTTGACTAACCCAACCTTATCACTACAACTAACTTAAAATTATAATCGCAAATTGAGATTACTAATTGGAATGATAATTGATACATAGGAAAAAGTCGTCTAAAAATATTAAAGCTTACAGGAAAAAACTAAATCCCAAATGGAAATAACTTAAAAAGAAACTAAAACTTAAAAAGGCGTCGCAAAATTCTAAAGCACCTAAATCTTAGTCTAAAGAAAAAGCACTTAAGGGATTTTACGGCAAAGCCTAAAAATCTAGAAGTAAAAATAACTATGGCAAAAACTAAGTTTAAAACTAAATATGAGCTAAAAATACAAATATTATGCTAAAACAATTAAAAAGGAACAAAATATAAAAATATACAAAAAGTTGTAAAAATTACAATTTTTATAAAAATATTATTTTTATATTATTTATTTATTAAAACTATTAATTTTACAATTTAATTAAACTAATTTAACTAAAATATATAAATTAAATAAAAAGTAAAAGTAATTATAATAATAATAATTAGTTAGGGTTAATAATAATAATAATTAATAATTACCCGTAATTAATGCTGAATTAGGGTTCTGTCGGTGTCAGAGTAGCTCCGCGAGTTGCGGTAGTCGAGGCAAAAAAATCCGCGAGTCGCGGGGTTCAAAATTCAACTCTGTACAGTTTTAATTTTTACGCGTTTTTTTTTCTTTTTTAATTTTTATATTTTCGGTTTTTATATTTTTCTGTTTTAAATTCTAAATATTTATATAATAAAAACTTATATTTAAAAACTAAAATAAAAATAGAACTTCTTTATAATTTTATAAATAAAAATCGTAAAACTAGATTTATATATATATATATTTTTTATATGTTTTAAATAAAAACAAAATACTTAAATAAAACTTATTTAAAAATAAAGAAACTTTATAAAACTTAAATATTTAACAAAATCTTAAAAATACTTATATTTTTGTTTTTCTTTTTATATTTTTGAATATTTAAAACGTATTTTTATAAAAACGAATTTTAATAAAAATAAACTAAAAATCTGTTTTTTTTTTATTAGCGTTGCGCTTCCGGCTTTTAAGCGATTTCCCCGGCAGCGGCGCCAAAAATATACTTGATGTCGTGCGAGGTGTATATAAAATAGCTAATAATTTTTACAAGAAATACTATTAAATACGATACAATTTTACACAAGATATTTATTTATTTAGAGAATGGATATACTTAAACCTTGCTACAACACTTATAGGTAGTGTACCTAATCGTACAGTAGTGTAGTTTTTAGTAAGTCCGGTTCGTTCCACAGGGAAAATCTTTTTAAACAAAGCTTAACGCTATATTAGTTTACTTTTATAAAAATACAAATATATATATATAAGTAATATTATTATTATAAAGGGGGGTTTTTACCGTTTAATGACCGGTTTGTCGATTTTAAAACTTTAGTCGCAGTTAAAACCAAATGTAAAATATTAAAAATAAATACAAGACTTAAATTAAAGCGTAAAGTAAATAACGATAATGAAATTGTGAATAATAAAAGTGCGATAAAATAAACTTGCGATAATTAAAAAGTACGATAATTAAAAGTGCAATTAAATACAATAACAATAAAAATGCGATAATTAGAAGTGCAATTAAATATAAAATAAAGGAAATTAAATATGAAATAAAAGAATTATGCTTATTTAAACTTCCATAATCATGATGTTTGACGTGTTGATTTTAGTTTTATGCCCATGGGTTAATTGTCCTTTGTCCTGGATTATTTAATATGTCCGTCTGGTTTTTGTCCATAACAGTCCATCAGTCATAAATATAAAGTGCGAGTATCCTCGTCAAATTATCCTTATACCCGAAGTTAAATATTCCAACTAATTGGGGACTTAAACTGTAACAAGATTTTAATACTTTGTTTAATAATTACACCAGGATGTCGACTGAGTGTAACCCAAGGTTTTAATATTTTGTTATCAATTATACCAAGTATCCTTGTACATAATTTCACCCCTGTTTTAATTATTCTAGTGGCTATTAATCCATTCCCGTGTCCGGTTAAATGAACGATTATTCGTACATATAAATACCCCGCCCATCGTGTCCGATCGAGTGTATATGGTAATTTATAGGGACGCCCAATTGTAAATCTTTATATTAACATTAACAAACTATCATTTAGTTAAACAAATATAAAGCCCATTAATAGCCCATAGTCTAATTTCCACAAGTGTCGTTCTTTTGTCCAAACCCCAATTATGGTACAAAGCCCAATTACCCAATTTTAGTAATTAGCCCAACATCATGATTACTTTGGATTAAATAAGCATAATAATAACTTAGCTACGAGACATTAAATTAAAAAGGTTGAACATAACTTACAATGATTAAAAATAGCGTAGCGTTACACGGACAAAATTTCGACTTACACCCTTACAACATTCGCTAACATACCCTTATTATTAGGATTAAAATTAAAATTAAAATTAAAATTAAAATTAAAATTAAAATTAAAATTAAAATATAAATATATACGATATAGATAGAGAGATGGATATTAGATGATGAAAAATGATCAGAATTCGGTTGGCTTTATAGGGAGTTTCAGAATTTGGGTCTCCGCGACTCGCGGCCCATTTTACCTTCAAACTCCGCGAGTCGCAGAGTTTGTAAATACAGCTCACCAGCTTTTGGCTCTTTGTTTGCCGACGATTTATTTTATAAATATAATATTTATATAATTAATATAATTAATTATATATTATATTATATTTATATATATAATTAACTTGTAATTTTTAGTCCGTTGCGTCGAGCGTTGAGAGTTGACTCTGGTCCCGGTTCCGGATTTTCGAACGTCTTTGCGTACAATTTAATATCTTGTACTTTGCGTTTTGAATCTTGTACTCTTGTAATTTCGAGACGTTTCTTATCAATAATTGGAACCTCTTTGATTGTCTTTTGTACTTTTGAGCTTTTTGGTCGTTTGCGTCTTCAATTCGTCGAATCTGTCTTTTGTCTTCACCTTTTATTATTTAAACGAATATCACTTGTAAATAGAACAATTGCAACTAAAAGCTTGTCTTTCTTGAGGAATAATGCTATGAAATATATGTTCGTTTTTAGCATTATCAAAGATCTATTTGAAATTCAACGGATCGATGTGGGGGTAATCCCGGTAATTCTTTCGGATATACATCGGGAAATTCTTTTGCGACGGGAATATCATTGATGCTCTTTTCTTCAGTTTGTACTTTCTCGACGTGTGCTAAAACAGCATAGCAACCTTTTCTTATTAGTTTTTGTGCCTTCAAATTATTAATAAGATGTAGCTTCGTGTTGCCCTTTTCTCCGTACACCATTAAGGGTTTTCCTTTTTCTCGTATAATGCGAATTGCATTTTTGTAACAAACGATCTCTGCTTTCACTTCTTTCAACCAGTCCATACCGATTATCACATCAAAACTCCCTAACTCTACTGGTATCAAATCAATCTTAAATGTTTCGCTAACCAGTTTAATTTCTCGATTCCGACATATATTATCTGCTGAAATTAATTTACCATTTGCTAATTCGAGTAAAAATTTACTATCCAAAGGCGTCAATGGACAACTTAATTTAGCACAAAAATCTCTACTCATATAGCTTCTATCCGCACCCGAATCAAATAAAACGTAAGCAGATTTATTATCAATAAGAAACGTACCCGTAACAAGCTCCAGGTCTTCCTGTGCCTCTGCCGCATTAATATTAAAAACTTTTCCGCGGCCTTGTCCATTCGTGTTCTCCTGGTTAGGGCAATTTCTAATAATGTGGCCCGGTTTTCCACATTTATAACAAACTACATTGGCATAACTTGTTCCGACACTACTTGCTCCGCCATTACTCGTTCCGACACCATTTGTTTCTTTCGTTCTATTAACCCCTGGTCTGTAGACCTCACACTTCGCCGCGCTATGACCGTTTCTTTTACACTTGTTTCAAAATTTGGTGCAGAACCCCGAGTGATACTTTTCACACCTTTGGCATAGCTGCTTCAGATTGTTGTTGTTGTTGCGGTTATTATTGTTGTTGGGATGATTGTTGTAGTTGCTGTTGTTGTTGTTGTTGTTGTTGTTGTTGGGCCGTTTGTTGTAGTTGCGATTGATGTTGCGATTGTTGGGATAATTGTTGCGATTATTGTTGTAATTGCTGTTGTTGTTGTTGTTGTTGTTGTTGTATTGGTGATTCTTATCACCGTTTTCCTCCCACTTTCTTTTGACTTGCTTCACATTGGCCTCTTCAGCAGTCTGTTCTTTAATTCTTTCTTCAATCTGGTTCACTAGTTTGTGAGCCATTCTACATGCCTGTTGTATGGAGGCGGGCTCGTGTGAACTTATATCTTCTTGGATTCTTTCCGGTAATCCTTTCACAAACGCGTCGATCTTCTCTTCCTCATCTTCGAATGCTCCCGGACACAATAGGCACAATTCTGTGAATCGTCTTTCGTACGTGGTAATATCAAATCCTTGGGTTCGTAACCCTCTAAGTTCTGTCTTGAGCTTATTGACCTCGGTTCTGGGACGGTACTTCTCGTTCATCAAGTGCTTGAATGCTGACCACGGTAGTGCGTACGCATCGTCTTGTCCCACTTGCTCTAGATAGGTATTCCACCATGTTAACGCAGAACCCGTGAAGGTATGCGTAGCGTACTTTACTTTGTCCTCTTCAGTACACTTACTTATGGCAAACACCGATTCGACCTTCTCGGTCCACCGTTTCAATCCGATCGGTCCTTCGGTTCCATCAAATTCCAAAGGTTTGCAGGCAGTGAATTCTTTGTAGGTGCATCCTACACGATTCCCTGTACTGCTAGATCCAAGGTTATTGTTGGTATGTAGCACAGCCTGTACTGCGGCTATGTTTGAAGCTAGAAAAGTACGGAATTCCTCTTCATTCATATTCACGGTGTGTCGAGTAGTCGGTGCCATTTCCTTCAAAATAGTCAAATGGAACAAGTTAATCATACAGAATATTAAGAGTAGTTAATAGTATTTCGTAGCATAATATGAACTCATTTATAAAAGCTTTTTCTTCATATTAGCATTTTATAAGTTTAAATTCGGGTAGTACCTACCCGTTAAGTTCATACTTAGTAGCTAATATACAATTCAACTACTACAATTCTATATGAAAAACTGATTATAATAATATTTCGCGTTCAAACTTTTATACAATATTTTACAAACTTACAATACCGCTTATTTTACATAAAGCATGAAATATAGCACACAATAACTTTGATACAAGATAGTTGTGAAGATAATTCTAGCTAGTACACAAGTCGTTCAGCAAAGGCAATAAAGACACGTAATTCATACGTCCAGAAACAAATCATGCATTCTGGTTTTACTAGGACTACTTCCCATCCTTGGTCTTGTGGAACATAACCGTTATGGCCGTTGATAAGACAGCGTGTTGTAACGTCGTCAAAGGGACGAGGGTTACGTAATGTCCAACAGTCCCGTAACAATCTAAAAACCTCATTTCTTACCTCAATTACTGACTCCGTCACTTGTGGGAACATTTTGTTTAATAGTTGTATCTCGATGTTCTTGTTCTCACTTTGGTGAGAAGCGAACATTACTAATCCGTAAGCATAACATGCTTCTTTATGTTGCATGTTAGCCGCTTTTTCTAAATCACGAAGTCCAATATTCGGATATATTGAGTCAAAATAATTTCTTAACCCATTGCGTAAAATAGCATTTGGGTTCCCCGCAATATATGCGTCAAAGTAAACACATCGTAACTTATGAATTTCCCAATGTGATATCCCCCATCTTTCAAAGAAAGCCTTTTATAAATCAAGGCATTCTTGGAACGTTCTTCGAATGTCTTACAAACTGATCTCGCCTGAAATAGTTGTGCCGAAGAATTCTGACCGACTCTAGACAAGATTTCATCAATCATGTCTCCGGGTAGGTCTCTTAAAATATTGGGTTGTCTATCCATTTTGTGTTTTTATACTGTAAAATAGAACAAGAGTTAGATTCATAAAAAAATACTTATTAATACAAGCAATTTTTACATATATCATAAGGCATAAGCACACTATATTACATATATTACACCACACGAATACAACTATCTTATTCCGACTCGCTTGTTTCTTCTTCTTCGGTTTTGGTTCGTTTTGCCAAGTTTCTAGGGATATATGATGTTCCCCTAATACGAGCCGTCGTTATCCACATTGGTTTAGAAAAACCTGGTGGTTTAGAGGTTCCCGGGTCATTGTTACAACTTAAGGACTTCGGGGGTTGACGATACATATAAAGTTCATCGGGGTTGGAATAAGATTTCTCTATTTTTATGCCCTTTCCCTTATTATTTTCTTTTGCCTTTTTAAATTCAGTTGGGGTAATTTCTATAACATCATCGGAATTCTCGTCGGAATCCGATTCATCGGAGAATTGGTAATCCTCCCAATATTTTGCTTCCTTGGCGGAAACACCATTGACCATAATTAACCTTGGTCGGTTGGTTGAGGATTTTCTTTTACTTAACCGTTTTATTATTTTCCCCACCGGTTCTATTTCTTCATCCTGTTCCGATTCTTCTTCCGGTTCCGATTCTTCTTCCGGTTCCGACTCTTCTTCCGGTTCCTCTTCGGGAACTTGTGAATCAGTCCACGAATCATTCCAATTTACATTTGACTCTTCATTATTATTAGGTGAGTCAATGGGACTTGTTCTAGAGGTAGACATCTATCACATAATATCAAACGCGTTAAGAGATTAATATATCACATAATATTCACATGTTAAAAATATATAGTTTCCAACAAAATTTGTTAAGCAATCATTTTTCAAGTAAACACAGTCGAAGTCCAGACTCACTAATGCATCCTAACAAACTCGATATGACACACTAATACAAAATTCTGGTTCTCTAAGACCAACGCTCGGATACCAACTGAAATGTCCCGTTCTTATTGATTAAAAACGTTCCATATTAATTGATTTCGTTGCGAGGTTTTGACCTCTATATGAGACGTTTTTCAAAGACTGCATTCATTTTTAAAACAAACCATAACCTTTATTTTATAAATGAAGGTTTAAAAAGCTTTACGTAGATTATCAAATAATGATAATCTAAAATATCCTGTTTACACACGACCATTACATAATGGTTTACAATACAAATATGTTACATCGAAATCAGTTTCTTAAATGCAGTTTTTACACAATATCATACAAACATGGACTCCAAATCTTGTCCTTATTTTAGTATGCAACAGCGGAAGCTCTTAATATTCACCTGAGAATAAACATGCTTTAAACATCAACAAAAATGTTGGTGAGTTATAGGTTTAACCTATATATATCAAATCGTAACAATAGACCACAAGATTTCATATTTCAATACACATCCCATACATAGAGATAAAAATCATTCATATGGTGAACACCTGGTAACCGACATTAACAAGATGCATATTTAAGAATATCCCCATCATTCCGGGACACCCTTCGGATATGATATAAATTTCGAAGTACTAAAGCATCCGGTACTTTGGATGGGGTTTGTTAGGCCCAATAGATCTATCTTTAGGATTCGCGTCAATTAGGGTGTCTGTTCCCTAATTCTTAGATTACCAGACTTAATAAAAAGGGGCATATTCAATTTCGATAATTCAACCATAGAATGTAGTTTCACGTACTTGTGTCTATTTTGTAAATCATTTATAAAACCTGCATGTATTCTCATCCCAAAAATATTAGATTTTAAAAGTGGGACTATAACTCACTTTCACAGATTTTTACTTCGTCGAGAAGTAAGACTTGGCCACTGTTGATTCACGAACCTATAACAATATATACATATATATTAAAGTATGTTCAAAATATATTTACAACACTTTTAATATATTTTGATGTTTTAAGTTTATTAAGTCAGCTGTCCTCGTTAGTAACCTACAACTAGTTGTCCACAGTTAGATGTACAGAAATAAATCGATAAATATTATCTTGAATCAATCCACGACCCAGTGTATACGTATCTCAGTATTGATCACAACTCAAACTATATATATTTTGGAATCAACCTCAACCCAGTATAGCTAACTCCAACATTCACATATAGAGTGTCTATGGTTGTTCCGAAATATATATAGATGTGTCGACATGATAGGTCGAAACATTGTATACGTGTCTATGGTATCTCAAGATTACATAATATACAATACAAGTTGATTAAGTTATGGTTGGAATAGATTTGTTACCAATTTTCACGTAGCTAAAATGAGAAAAATTATCCAATCTTGTTTTACCCATAACTTCTTCATTTTAAATCCGTTTTGAGTGAATCAAATTGCTATGGTTTCATATTGAACTCTATTTTATGAATCTAAACAGAAAAAGTATAGGTTTATTGTCGGAAAAATAAGTTACAAGTCATTTTTGTAAAGGTAGTCATTTCAGTCGAAAGAACGACGTCTAGATGACCATTTTAGAAAACATACTTCCACTTTGAGTTTAACCATAATTTTTGGATATAGTTTCATGTTCATAATAAAAATCATTTTCTCAGAATAACAACTTTTAAATCAAAGTTTATCATAGTTTTTAATTAACTAACCCAAAACAGCCCGCGGTGTTACTACGACGGCGTAAATCCGGTTTTACGGTATTTTTCGTGTTTCCAGGTTTTAAATCATTAAGTTAGCATATCATATAGATATAGAACATGTGTTTAGTTAATTTTAAAAGTCAATATAGAAGGATTAACTTTTGTTTGCGAACAAGTTTAGAATTAACTAAACTATGTTCTAGTGATTACGAGTTTAAACCTTCGAATAAGATAGTTTTATATATATGAATCGAATGATGTTATGAACATCATTACTACCTAAAGTTTAGTAGGTAAACCTACTGGAAGTGACAAGAAATGATCTAGCTTCAAAGAATCTTGGATGGCTTGAAAGTTCTTGAAGTAGGATCATGACACAAAAACAAGTTCAAGTAAGATTTTTACTCGAATTAAGATAGTTTATAGTTATAGAAATTGAATCAAAGTTTAAATATGAATATTACCTTGAATAATAAAGATAACCTACTGTATATAACAAAGGTTTCTTGATCTTAGATGATTACTTGGAATGGATTAGAAAGCTTGGAAGCAAATTAGTAAACTTGAAGGGATTTTTGAAGTGTTCTTGAAGTGTTCTTCCTATGATGATTATAGCTTGATTCTTGAAGTGATTTTTGATGAAGATGATGATTAACTACTGGAAAAATACGTTCATAATAGTGTGTGTGTGTGTTGAGAGAGAATTAGAAAGAGAATTGGAAGTGAAATGGAGTGAATGATGAGTGGTAATTGGTGAGTGGTGAGTGGGGTTAAAAGGAGTTCTAGTTAGTTGACTAGCTCATGGTAGAAGTTAAAATTGATTAGTCATACATGACATAATAAAGAGTGGAATCCCATGCTAGTTCTTATTGGTATATACCCATAGTAAGTACGTTTTGAAGCTGTGTATAATACGGGTAAGAATACGACTAGAATTCTTGATGAAAGAAAAGAATGGGAAAGTAACTGTAACCATTTTCGTTAAGTATGAGTGTTTTGATATATGTCTTGAAGTCTTCCAAAAGTATTTTAATACATCTAAATACACTACATGTATATACATTTTAACTGAGTCGTTAAGTCATCGTTAGTCGTTACATGTAAGTGTTGTTTTGAAACCTTTAAGTTAACGATCTCAATTAATGTTGTTAACCCATTGTTTATTATATCTAATGAGATGTTAAATTATTATATTATCATGATATTATGATATATTAATATATCTTAATATGATATATATACATTTAAATGTCGTTACAACGATAATCGTTACATATATGTCTCGTTTTGAAATCCTTAAGTTAGTAGTATTGTTTATATGTATATAACTCATTGTTAATATACTTATGGAGATAATTACTTATCATAATCTCATGTTAACCATATGTATATCCATATATATATCGTCATGTCGTTTTTACAAGTTTTAACGTTCGTGAATCGCCGGTCAACTTGGGTGGTCAATTGTCTATATGAAACATATTTCAATTAATCAAGTCTTAACAAGTTTGATTGCTTAACATGTTGGAAACATTTAATCATGTAAATATCAATCTCAATTAATATATATAAACATGGAAAAGTTCGAGTCACTACACATGGACTCCAAATCTTGTCCTTATTTTAGTATGTAACAGCGGAAGCTCTTAGTATTCACCTGAGAATAAACATGCTTTAAACGTCAAAAAAAAATGTTGGTGAGTTATAGGTTTAACCTATATATATCAAATCGTAACAATAGACCACAAGATTTCATATTTCAATATACATCCCATACATAGAGATAAAAATTATTCATATGGTGAACACCTGGTAACCGACATTAACAAGATGCATATATAAGAATATCCCCATCATTCCGGGACACCCTTCGGATATGATATAAATTTCGAAGTACTAAAACATCCGGTACTTCGGATAGGGTTTGTTAGGCCCAATAGATCTATCTTTAGGATTCGCGTCAATTAGGGTGTCTGTTCCCTAATTCTTAGATTACCAGACTTAATAAAAAGGGGCATATTCGATTTCGATAATTCAACCATAGAATGTAGTTTCACATACTTGTGTCTATTTTGTAAATCATTTATAAAACCTGCATGTATTCTCATCCCAAAAATATTAGATTTTAAAAGTGGGACTATAACTCACTTTCACAGATTTTTACTTCGTCGGGAAGTAAGACTTGGCCACTAGTTAATTCACGAACCTATAACAAATATGTACATATATATCAAAGTATGTTCAAAATATATTTACAACATTTTTAATACGTTTTACTGTTTTAAGTTTATTAAGTCAGTTGTCCTTGTTAGTAACCTACAACTAGTTGTCCATAACTAGATGTACAAAAATAAATCGATATATATTATCTTGAATCAATCCACGGCCCAGTGTATACACGTCTCAGGCTAGATCACAACTCAAAGTATATATATTTTTAGAATCAACCTCAACCCTGTATAGCTAACTCCAACATTACTGCATATAGAGTGTCTATGATTGTTCTAAATAATATATATACATGGGTCGATATGATATGTCAAAACATTTACATACGTGTCTATGGTATCCCAAGATTACATAATATATTAGAATATATGTATAATACAATATAAGTTAGCTAGGATATGATTTGTATAGATTGGTTAAACATTTCCCGTAGCTAAAAAGATCAAAAATATCCAATCTTGTTTTACCCATAACTTCTTCGTTTTAAATCCGTTTTGAGTGAATCCAATTGCTATGGTTTCATATTGAACTTAAGTTTATGAATCTATACAGAAAAAGTATAAGTTTATAGTCGGAATTATAGGTTACAAGTCGTTTTTGTAAAGGTAGTCATTTCAGTCGAAAGAACGATGTCTAGATGACCATTTTGGAAAACATACTTTCACTTTGAGTTTAACCATGATTTTTGGATATAGTTTCATGTTCATAAGAAAAATCATTTTCCCAGAAGAACAACTTTTAAATCAAAATTTATCATAGTTTTTAATTAACTAACCCAAACAGGCCCGCGGTGTTACTACAACGGCGTATATCCGGTTTTACGGTGTTTTTTGTGTTTTTCGGTTTTAAATCATTAAGTTAGCATATCATATATATATAGAACATATGTTTAGTTGATTTTAAAATTCAAGTTAGAAGGTGATAATGCTAAAAACGAACATATATTTCATAGCATTATTCCTCAAGAAAGACAAGCTTTTAGTTGCAATTGTTCTATTTACAAGTGATATTCGTTTAAATAATAAAAGGTGAAGACAAAAGACAGATTCGACGAATTGAAGACGCAAACGACCAAAAAGCTCAAAAGTACAAAAGACAATCAAAGAGGTTTCAATTATTGATAAGAAACGTCTCGAAATTACAAGAGTACAAGATTCAAAACGCAAAGTACAAGATATTAAATTGTACGCAAGGACGTTCGAAAATCCGGAACCGGGACCAGAGTCAACTCTCAACGCTCGATGCAACAGACTAAAAATTACAAGTTAATTATATATATAAATATAATATAATATATAATTAATTATATTAATTATATATATATTATATTTATAAAATAAATCGTCGGTAAACAAAGAGCCAAAAGCTGGTGAGCTGTATTTACAAACTCCGTGACTCGCGGAGTTTGAAGGCAAAATGGGCCGCGAGTCGCGGAGACCCAAAGTTTGAAACTCCCTATAAAGCCAACCGAATTCTGATCATTTTTCATAACATATATATCCATCTCTCTATCTATATACGTAAAATATATATATATAATTTATATTTTAATTTTAATTTTAATTTTAATCATAATAATAAGGGTATGTTAGCTAATATTGTAAGGGTGTAAGTCGAAATTCTGTTCGTGTAACGCTACGCTATTTTTAATCATTGTAAGTTATGTTCAACCTTTTTAATTTAATGTCTCGTAGCTAAGTTATTATTATGCTTATTTAATCCGAAGTAATCATGATGTTGGGCTAATTACTAAAATTGGGTAATTGGGCTTTGTACCATAATTGGGGTTTGGACAAAAGAACGACACTTGTGGAAATTAGACTATGGGCTATTAATGGACTTTATATTTGTTTAACTAAATGATAGTTTGTTAATGTTAATATAAAGATTTACAATTGGGCGTCCCTATAAATTACCATATACACTCGATCGGACACGATGGGCGGGGTATTTATATGTACGAATAATCGTTCATTTAACCGGACACGGGAATGGATTAATAGCCACTAGAATAATTAAAACAGGGGTGAAATTATGTACAAGGATACTTGGTATAATTGATAACAAAATATTAAAACCTTGGATTACACTCATTCGACATCCTGGTGTAATTATTAAACAAAGTATTAAAATCTTGTTACAGTTTAAGTCCCCAATTAGTTGGAATATTTAACTTCGGGTATAAGGATAATTTGACGAGGATACTCGCACTTTATATTTATGACTGATGGACTGTTATGGACAAAAACCAGACGGACATATTAAATAATCCAGGACAAAGGACAATTAACCCATGGGCATAAAACTAAAATCAACACGTCAAACATCATGATTACGGAAGTTTAAATAAGCATAATTCTTTTATTTCATATTTAATTTCCTTTATTTTATATTTAATTGCACTTCTAATTATCGCATTTTTATTGTTATTGTATTTAATTGCTCTTTTAATTATCGTACTTTTTAATTATCGCAAGTTTATTTTATCGCACTTTTATTATTCGCAATTTCATTATTGTTATTTACTTTACGCTTTAATTTAAGTCTTGTATTTATATTTATTATTTTACATTTGGTTTTAACTGCGACTAAAGTTTTAAAATCGACAAACCGGTCATTAAACGGTAAAAACCCCCCTTTATAATAATAATATTACTTATATATATATTTGTATTTTTATAAAAGTAAACTAATATAGCGTTAAGCTTTGTTTAAAAAGATTCCCTGTGGAACGAACCGGACTTACTAAAAACTACACTACTGTACGATTAGGTACACTGCCTATAAGTGTTGTAGCAAGGTTTAAGTATATCCATTCTCTAAATAAATAAATATCTTGTGTAAAATTGTATCGTATTTAATAGTATTTCCTGTAAAAATATAAGCTATTTTATATACACCTCGCACGACATCAAGTTATTTTTGGCGCCGCTGCCGGGGAATCGCTTAAAAGCCGAAAGCGCAACGCTAATATAAAAAAAAGATTTTTAGTTTAATTTTATTAAAATTCGTTTTTATAAAAATACGTTTTAAATATTCGAAAATATAAAAAGAAAAACAAAAATATAAGTATTTTTAAGATTTTGTTAAATATTTAAGTTTTATAAAGTTTCTTTATTTTTATATAAGTTTTATTTAAGTATTTTGTTTTTATTTAAAACATAAAAAAAAACCGAAAAAAATATATATATATAAATCTAGTTTTACGATTTTTATTTATAAAATTATAAAGTAGTTCTATTTTTATTCTAAGTTTTTAAATATAAGTTTTTTTATTATATAAAAAATTTTAGATTATATAAACAGAAAATATAAAAACAGAAAATAAAAAAAAATAAAAAACGCGTCAAGTTTTAAACTGTACCTGAGTTGAATTTTGGATCCCCGCGACTCGCGGAGTTTGATGCTTTGAATACCGCAAGTCGCGGAGCCATCTGACACGGGCCACACAGAACCCTAATCTGCATTAAATACGGAGTATTATTAATTATTATTAATTAATTTGTAATTAGGGTTAAATATTTAATTAATTTAGTATTTAATTTAAGTTTTAATTAATTTATGTATATAGTTTAATTAGTTTAATTAATTTGTAAAATTAATAGGTTTAATAAATAAATAATATAAAAATAATATTTTTATAAAAATTGTACTTTTTACAACTTTTTGTATATTTTTATATTTTGTTCTTTTTTAATTGTTTTAGCATAATATTTGTATTTTTAGCTCATATTTAGTTTTAAACTTAGTTTTTGCCATAGTTATTTTTATTTCTAGATTTTTAGGCTTTGCCGTAAAATCCCTTAAGTGCTTTTTCTTTAGACTAAGATTTAGTTGCTTTAGAATTTTGTGACGCCTTTTTAAGTTTTAGTTTCTTTTTAAGTTATTTCCATTTGGGATTTAGTTTTTCCTGTAAGCTTTAATATTTTTAGACGACTTTTACCTATGTATCAATTATCATTCCAATTAGTAATCTCAATTTGCGATTATAATTTTAAGTTAGTTGTAGTAATAAGGTTAGGTTAGTCAAGTATTTTTAAGTTTTATAAGTTTCTTTTATTTTTCCGTCACCTTTTATTTTTCAACCATTTTTCTTTTTCGATCTTTTTCCGACGAACTCTTTTTCTTTCTTATTTCTCGCTATTCTAGTTTTTAGGACATAGATTTTTATTCTACTTCTTATCTAAATTTCTTAAAATTACAAAAATTTATTTTAAGTGGTTAAATTGATAGACATCAAAATTTTCTGGTTCGTAGTAATAGTTGGATTTGTACGTGGACCGGGTTATTGGAGCCAAACAGTCCTGAATTATATTGAGACCAAACGAATCCTGCCCCTCTGCTGCATCTTTTGGCTATTCGAAACGTGGGCAAAATCAGAAAAGTCTATTGATTGGATAACTTATTATAATTTTTCTTTCCTTTTAAAAACTAATAGAATATTCAGTGAATGCACCGAGCAAGACGTTCACCACCTTTTGTACGTTCACTACCTGTAACTAGATCAAGACATTTAGCAAATATTACTGCCGTTGATTTCTCTTTAGAATCATCATCCAGTCGACCAAGTACTTCAGTTCAAATTTCCGATAATCCATTTTTTGAACCCGACCTCACAATTGAGAATCCGGAGAATATTCAGGAACGATTCGTAGATCCTGAACCACTAAACTTTCCTCCGGAACCACCAATCATTCAAACAGAGATTGTTGAGGAACGAACCATTAAATCAGAATCCTCTAGTGATTCCGATTCAACAAATTCAATTATGGAGAATCTGGAACCTTTAAGTATGGAAGACCGAATGAGAGCTAAACGCACTGGCCAAGGTCACGCAATTACTCATCCAGACATTAATGCGCCAGATTATGAAATCAAAGGACAAATTCTACACATGGTGACTAATCAATGCCAATTTAGTGGTGCGCCGAAGGAAGATCCAAATGAACATCTACGTACCTTTAATAGGATCTGCACACTATTTAAAATCCGAGAAGTGGAGGATGAACAGATATATCTCATGTTATTTCCCTGGACTTTAAAGGGAGAAGCCAAAGATTGGTTGGAATCGTTACCTGAAGGGGCGATCGATACATGGGATGTTTTAGTTGACAAATTTCTTAAACAATTCTTTCCTGCATCTAAAGCCGTAAGACTTCAAGCAGAAATTGTTACGTTCACACAGAAACCGAATGAAAATCTATATGAGGCGTGGACAAGATTTGGAAAGTTGTTAAGAGGATGTCCGCAACATGGTTTAGACACCTGTCAAATAGTACAAATATTCTACCAAGGATGCGACATCACTACAAGGAAAGACATAGATATAGCAGCTGGTGGTTCTATTATGAAGAAAACTGAAACTGATGCTTACAAAATTATTGATAACACTACTTCCCACTCACACGAGTGGCACCAAGAAAAAGATATCGTTAGATCATCTAAAGCAGCTAGAGCCGATTTTATCCATGACTTAGATTCCATTTCCGCAAAGATAGATGCTGTGGAGAGACGAATGGAAAAGATGACTAAAGATATTCACTCAATACGAATTAGTTGTGAGCAGTGTGGAGGACCACATTTGACAAAAGATTGTCTCAGTATTGAATTAACAATGGAACAAAGAGAGAATATGTCATACATAAACCAAAGGCCTGGAAATAATTATCAGAATAATTATCAACCGCCAAGACCGATTTACAATCAAAACCAGAATTATAACCGAAATATTCCATACAACAACCAACAAGGTCCTAGCAATCAACAAGTATCCAATAATACTTACAATCAGCAAAGACCTAATTTTCAAAACAAACCACCACAACAAACCAATGATAAAAAGCCGAATTTAGAAGATATGATGATGAAGCTAGTTGAAACTCAAACGCAGTTTTTCACATCTCAGAAACAAACTAATGAACAAAATGCTCAAGCATTTAGAAATCAACAAGCTTCTATTCAAAATCTGGAACAAGAAGTAAGTAACCTAGTAAGGTTAATAGGTGAAAGAAAACCGGGAAGTCTACCTAGTGATACAAATGCTAACCCCCGGAATGAAACAGCTAAAGTCATTACCACAAGAAGTGGTACAACACTTAAACCACCTGAAATACATGTAACTTCTGATGAAGCTATTCCTACTCCACAAGAACCACAACCTGATCAAGATAAGGAAAAAGAACCAGTAGTTGAAAAGGTTAATGAAGATAACACAGTTAAGGCTAAACCTTATGTTAAACCATACCAACCACCACTTCCTTACCCGAGTAAAATGAAGAAAGAGAAACTTGAAGCCGAGCAATCCAAATTCTTGGATATGTTTAAACAGATAAATGTAAATCTTCCTTTCATTGATGTGATTTCAGGAATGCCTAGATATGCTAAATTCTTGAAAGATCTAATTTCAAATAGAAAGAAAATGGAAGAACTCTCGGCTGTTACTATGAATGCTAATTGTTCAGCAGTGCTGTTGAATAAGATACCAGAAAAATTATCTGATCCAGGAAGTTTCACAATTCCATGTTTTCTGGGTAGTCTTAGTTCAATAGAAGCATTGGCAGACTTAGGTGCTAGTATAAATCTAATGCCGTATTCACTATACGCCAAACTAGACCTTGGAGAATTGAAACCAACCAGAATAAGCATACAACTAGCCGATAGATCAATAAAATATCCTAGAGGGATAATGGAGAACATGCTAGTTAAAGTTGGTACTTTAGTATTTCCAGTAGATTTTGTTGTTTTGGACATGGAAGAAGATTCTCAAGTTCCTCTCATATTAGGAAGACCATTCTTAAACACGGCTAAAGCAATGATAGACGTGTTCGGTAAGAAATTGACCCTAAGTATAGAGGATGAGAGTGTTACCTTTTCAGTTGATAGAGCAATGCAACAACCGTAATCTGCAGATGATACATGTTATTATATTCAAACTATAGATGCACATGCAGAATTATTAGAAGAATTTCCAGAATTACAAGGAACAGGAGAATGTTCTTTAGGAGAAGGTAATGAACTAATTGATGAAGCTGAAATGTTAGCTACACTTATAGCTAATGGATATGAACCAACAACAGAGGAAATTCAAATGCTAAAAGAAGAAGACAAATATCGATACAAATCATCGATAGAAGAACCTCCGAAATTAGAGTTAAAGCCACTTCCAAACCATTTGGAATACGCTTATTTACATGGTGAATCTGAATTACCTGTAATAATATCATCTTCTCTTACTGAAAATGAGAAATCACAACTCATTTCTGTGTTGAAAGCTCATAAACCAGCCATTGCATGGAAGATTCATGATATTAAAGGAATAAGTCCTTCGTATTGCACACATAAAATCCTCATGGAAGAAGGTCATAAAACGTATGTGCAACGCCAACGAAGACTAAATCCTAATATGCAAGATGTAGTTAAGAAAGAGATTATTAAAATGCTAGATGCAGGTTTAAATTATCCAATTTCTGATAGTCCATGGGTAAGCCCAGTTCAATGCGTGCCTAAGAAGGGTGGCATGACTGTCATTACAAATGAGAAAAATGAGCCTATTCCTACTAGGACTGTAACAGGATGGCGTGTGTGTATTGATTATAGAAAATTAAATGACGCCACCAGAAAAGATCACTTTCCCTTACCTTTCATAGATCAAATGTTGGAAAGATTAGCCGGAAATAGTTACTATTGTTTTCTAGATGGATTTTCCGGATATTTTCAAATTCCAATAGCACCCGAAGATCAAGAGAAAACCACATTCACGTGCCCTTATGGTACTTTTGCTTACAAACGCATGCCATTTGGACTTTGCAACGCCCCTGCAACCTTTCAAAGGTGTATGATGGCGATTTTTTATGACATGATAGAAGAATGCATGGAAGTTTTCATGGATGACTTTTCAGTCTTCGGTGATACATTTGAATCATGTCTAGTTAATCTAGAACGAATGCTTATTAGATACGAACAATCAAATCTAGTACTTAATTGGGAGAAATGCCATTTCATGGTTAAAGAATGCATCGTTCTTGGACATAAAATTTCAAAAGAAGGAATTGAAGTAGATAGAGCTAAAGTAGATGTAATTGCTAAACTTCCACATCCCACCAATGTTAAAGGAGTTAGGAATTTTCTAGGGCATGCCGGTTTTTACCGACGTTTCATAAAAGATTTTTCTAAAATTGCCACTCCTGTGAATAAACTCCTAGAAAAGGATGCTCCATTCATCTTTTCAGATGAGTGTATCAAATCTTTTAATATTCTTAAAGAAAAACTCACTAATGCGCCGATCATGATAACACCAAATTGGAATCTACCATTTGAACTAATGTGTGATGCAAGTGATTTTGCAATGGGAGCCGTTTTAGGACAAAGGATTGAAAAACGATTTCAACCTATATATTATGCTAGTAAGACGTTACAAGGAGCACAAACGAACTATACAACTACTGAAAAAGAACTCCTTGCTATTTTCTTTGCTTTTGACAAATTTCGTTCATATCTCGTTCTAGCAAAACCGGTGGTCTATACCGACCATTCTGCTCTTAGATACCTATTTTCGAAATAAGATGCTAAACCAAGATTAATCCGTTGGATCTTACTCTTACAAGAGTTTGATATTGAAATCCGAGATAAAAGAGGAGCAGAAAATCTCGCCGCTGATCATCTTTCTAGTCTTGAAAATCCCGAATTAGAAGTTCTAAATGAATCGGCCATACAAGACAACTTTCCTGATGAATATCTATTGAAGATAGATTATAAAGAAATTCCATGGTTTGTAGACTATGCAAACTACTTAGTTTGTGGATTCCTTGAAAAAGGATTATCGTACCAAAAACGAAAGAAATTCTTCAGTGATATAAAACACTATTTTTGGGAAGATGCACACCTATTTAAAAGTTGTCCCGATGGAATAATACGCCGATGTGTATTTGGAGATGAAGCTAGTAAAATTTTAAACCATTGTCACACAGGACCAACAGGAGGGCATTATGGGCCTCAACTAATAGCAAGAAAAGTTTATGATGCTGGATTCTATTGGCCTACAATTTACAAAGACGCACACCTTCTTTGCAAATCCTGTGATGCTTGTCAAAGGGCCAGAAAAATAAGTCAACGTGATGAAATGCCACAAAATGTCATCCAAGTATGTGAAGTATTTGACATTTGGGGTATTGACTTTATGGGTCCATTTCCAAAATCTCATAATAATCTATATATACTCGTAGCCATTGATTATGTATCTAAATGGGCGGAAGCACAAGCTCTCCCAACTAACGATGCACGAGTTGTAGTCAACTTTTTAAAACGTCTTTTTGCAAGGTTTGGAACACCGAAAGCTTTAATAAGTGATCGGGGTACTCATTTCTGTAATAATCAACTTGAGAAAGTTCTTAAAAGATATGGAGTAACTCATAAAATCTCCACCGCATATCATCCACAAACAAGTGGACAAGTTGAAAATACCAACCGAGCTTTAAAACGTATTCTAGAGAAAACCGTAGGATCAAATCCGAAGGAATGGTCCATTAAATTGGAGGATGCACTCTGGGCTTTTAGAACAGCATACAAAACTCCAATTGGAACCACACCTTTTAGACTTGTTTATGGAAAAGCATGTCATCTTCCAGTAGAAATTGAACACAAAGCATTTTGGGCTTTGAAGACATGTAATCTTGATTTACATGAAGCCGGACGTCTACGATTAAGTCAACTAAACGAATTAGAAGAATTAAGACATGAAGCATACGAAAATTCGTTAATCTATAAAGAAAGAACGAAGAAATGGCATGATAAAAGAATCAGAAGTTCAAAAGAATTTAAAGAAGGAGACAGAGTTCTTCTTTTCAATTCACGATTCAAGCTATTTCCTGGAAAATTGAAATCAAGATGGTCTGGACCATTCATAGTCAAAAGAGTTTTTCCATACGGAACGATAGAATTGATAAATTCAAATGGGATTGAATTTAAAGTTAATGGTCACAGAGTTAAACACTACATAGATAGTTCGATGGAAGTCGACAACGAAGTTAATCACAATTTCGACACCACAGCTAACTAAGTGTGGGGAGAATCAAGTCTTTAAAGGATAATATGTATTTCTGTTAGAGTTAGATTGTCTGTTTTCGTGTAGTTCTCGAAAATGGAACCCGAATGGTCTTTCCCTAGCAGACCCTAAAGAACTAGTCTTCTCCCCCCATTCTGAATTTTTATTTTTTTTTAGGAAATGAAGACTGCCTGTGAACTAAACCATGGTCTAATGCTACACGCTTTGATCACTAAACGTAATAATGACACACTTCCGAGTGAAATAGTATCAGTAATCAGAGAAAGAATGGACGGAGTTAGAAAAGAATCCAGATGCGAAGATAATAAGTTACAATTTGGTAAAGGAAAATCAAAATCCGCAGCGAAAAGAAGAGCACGACACCTAGAAAGATGTCACAAATGCGGAAAATGGTCACATGGAGGTAAATGTTCAAATAATCAAACCTATTCGAATACCGAATTTGTTACTTTATGCAGAGACGGACCGTTCATATGTTTAGAAGAAAAGACACTGAATGCTCGAGGTTACGCCTATGTAGCCATGGAAAACCAATTAAACCGACTATCTTATGAATGGGATAGATCATATAACTAAGAAATCTATTTCACAGGTATGTCTGTACAGTTTTTATTTTATTTTTTTTTATTTTTAACCTTTTGATAATAAACGCTAATTTGTTCGCTATAAAGTATTAAATTGGTATTGAATAAAATTAGGTTTGGCAACCGAAATTATTGATATCATACAAAAATTTATTACATCACTGCGAAATTTAACATTTATTCTTAAGGTATAAATATTTTTAATCAATCAACCCAAAATATTTCAAAAATTCGTCATGAGTTAAATTAGGTCTTGGAACCGAAATTACTTTACTGAAAAGAGGGGCGCATATTTTTGATAATATTTGATTGATTAAAGTGGGATAAAAAGCCAAAAAGATTTTTAATTATATTTTTACCATGTTTTTAAAATTAATATATAAATCTTAAATTAATATTGTAAACTTTGTAAAATCAATATATTTAAAATTGTAAATATTTGAAAAATTAATATAAGTTTGGTTTGAATTTATAATATGAATTTTTAAATTAAGTTTGGTGTGAATTTTTAATTTTTAAAATATGAATTTTATTTTTATGCATTTTAAATTTTAAGTTTGGTGAGAATTTTTAATATTAATTTTGAATTTTATATTTAAATTGTGTGAATTTAAAAACAAAAATTTACTTTATCTCATTAAGTTAAAAATATGATTTTTAAAATTCGTCGTAAGTTGAAGACTAGGTCTTTGAACCGAAATTGCTTTACCCGAGGGAGGGACGAGAACTTTTATTATCATTATTTTTAATCTTATTGAATTAAAGTATGCCAAAAACATTAAAAAAAAACCCAAAAATCTTAGCTTTTAAAACAATCGCTACAAAAAGACAAATTTTAAAATTTTGTCGAGGGACGGACTAGGACATCGATCCGAAACGACCTCGTCCTAAATAACAAGGAAAACAAAATTTTAAAAAATTAATTACTTAATTGTTTTATAAGTTAATGATTTTATAAAAAAAAAACAAAAAAAAAAAACAAACTCCGCGACTCGCGGAGTTTGAAGTTTCAAACACCGCGACTCGCGGAGATATCGAATTACAGAAAAAAAATATAAGAGCTGGAACAGATCAGTCCCAACCCACAAACACACCAATACTGCGAAATAACTGCCGAAAATACACGAAAATACACCCCCAAAATCACAATTTTTAACCGTTAATCATCAAATCTTTTACTAAAATCATGTTGAGAAGGATGCTATCAAGGAATTACTCAAGAAAAACGGTAAATTTTTACACCTAAACACCATTTAATCCGAAAATTAGTGTTCTTGAGCAATTTTTTCCCCAATTTGATTTTGATGCTTTTTAGTGTAATTATGCTTAAATTGTTTATGTATTATGCTTGTATAACCTAGATTAATGCTATTTAACATGATTAGAAGCCTTAAACTTCAAATTTTGAGTAATCTAGGGTTTGTGTTCTTGAGCAAATTTGGGGCTTTTTGATATAAACAGGTTAAGGCCGATTTTTGTCATGAATTGTTGCTAAATTAAGTAGTGTAACATGTTTAGGTAGTTAAATGATCCAAACTTTGAGCCTAAACATGATTTTGAGAATTAAAGTGGACTTTTTCAATTCTAAAATTCATGAACTTGATTTTTGAGAGATAATGCCATTTGAAACTTGTTTAATTGCTAGTGATGATTATTTTGACATATTATTTGAGTTAAATGCTTATGAACTTGGCGAACATTTTCGTATATGATTATTTGAAAAAGTGTAGATTTGATAAAAATGTGAAAATGAGCTTAAGTTTGATATAAATTGATCATGTCATTGTAATTATTTTGATTGATGATTTTGCTGACACTAATGCATATTTGGATGCACAAAAAATTGTGTTTGATGTGTTTTGCAGACTGAAAGGGGTGAATCTTCATCCCAAGCTCGCAATGCTCCTGCTGAGAATGCGGAACAACAGGAGGTGGATAACTACTACAAGCAAGATATACCTCATCCAGTCATGACATTTTCTGATATGCACTTGGAAGATTTGCATCCGAACCTGAGATTTGACAGACTTTGCATAGATTATCCAAAATACCAAAGGGGTTTGCATACTCTTCATTCTAAAGTTGTTGAGGTACCTAGGGTCATAGAATGGGGACCATTAGAAGCTGTAGAATTGGCCTGGCCAATTAGGAAATTACTTGCACAGAGGTATGGTAATTCTAAAGTTGTTGAGGTACGTTTATTCACCATGCGTAGACCTGTATATAAAGTATGGTGTGAAGAATTGTTGTGTAGTATAGAATTAAATGATCGGGTAGCTAGTTTAACCGATCGATCTTTTATTAGATTTTTGTTAGGAGGTTCGATGTGCCACATGTCTTTACTAGACATGGCTCAGGCTTTACGTATATATACGCCTGAGGAGTTAGCATCTACCGATTGTAGAGGGTTGATACTAAATGGTAGAAAGATAGATAAAAATTTTGATACACACAGTGTATGGAGTCAAATGACAAGCCATCACCGATTCAAAGGGGGAAATTACTCTTATTTGGATATAGATAGAGCTGAATTAAGAGTGATTCATATGTTTTTAGCTAATTCGATTACACAAAGAGGTAAGAACAAGGAAAAGGTAAATGAACAGGATTTGTTTTACCATATGTGTATTCGAGACCCACAAAGCGCTGTAAGTATACCGTATTATGTGGGTTATTATTTATCAGCTATGGTTAGGGGGATGAGACCGCATAGCATAATAGGAGGTGGTATTTTTATTACTTTGATTGCTGAATATCTCGGTGTGGATATAAGTCGGGGGGGATTATTAGTCGAAGAACCAGAACCCCACGATACTATAGGTTTAAATGTATACCATGGTGCGAAAGTTTTGAAGAGGCGAAATAATGCCGCAGTACAATACCATGGTAGACATCCACAGGTTGAGAGAAACCAACAGCAAGGTAATGTAGGAGGGGGAAATGAAATGCAAGAAATGCAAAGGTTTATAGCTTCACAGGAGTACGAAAATGCTAGACAGAGAGCATTTGAAGATTGGCAAGTTCATCAAAACCAAATCATAGCTCATTGCCAACATATAGGTAGAAACTATATTCCTACACCAAAACCCATATTCCCTCCCTGGTCTATAGAGATGCAACCACCGTATCCTACGTATAACCCTGTCGAAGCATTCTATAGCACCTATGGTTATGCTTGGAACCCCTATTGGTATCAATATCATCCCTAGTCTACTTAGTTTTATTTATTTTGTAATTTGTAATGTTGATACGTTTAATATTTATGTTAATATTGTAATAGTTTTTATAATTTTCTAACTTTTATTCTTAGATTTTAATAATTTTTGAATGTGGGGTAATATACCAAACTTCAAAAATATGTATATATGTTTGCAGTTTATCTTATGTACACAACAGGGTAAAACAACGCATTTTCAAAGACTGGCATTAAGTTCAGCAAAAGCAACTAATTTTGACGATAAGATCAAAATATATGTGAAATAACAACAAGACGGAATGAACAAATGATGTGCACCATTTATCATTCAGCAAACAAACGCCAATATGTTTGGAAACTTTGGTAAAATTTAATCATTTTCACACAAATCACCCTCAATAATTTAAATTGTTACTGATTTCTTGCAAATGAGGGCATTGCAAGATCTTAAGTGTGGGAAGGGGTTAAATTCTTTCGGATTTTAAAATTTTTACTTTATACACTTGGTTACCATTAGAAATACTAGTAAAGTAGTAGTTGTATTAGAATCTAGTGCTCTCTGATAATAAAGAACAGCCCTAGTCTTATATACTGACTACCCAATTCTAGTAAAATTTTTCAAAATTTTCAATTAAATGAACTCAAAATCATGTTTATACATATTTATGAACGATAAAACTAGGTTTTAACACCGAAATTATTGTAACCTCGGAAAGGACATAAATTGAGAAACAAACCAAAATGTTAAAATTCATTCAAAATGAAATAGAGGACGATAAAAAGGAAAATAAAAGCCAAGTGTGGGAAAATTTACCAAGTTATCTTAAACATATGTCACATATATCTGTGACAAATAACTGAAAATACTTTTGCTTTGGACTAAACTAAACTGTTTTACTCGATGAAAGAAAAGAAAAGATGGATCTACACGATGAATCAATTCCATCATTAAAAGGAAGTAAAGTCTTCCGAAAGAGACTCGCGCTTCTTGATTTAGGTCATGAAGTTGTCGTCCAGACCAGCTGTAGGTTGACGAAAAATCTTGAAAAGTCATCACTAAAATCAGCAGGAAATCCACGGACCTCAACATTAAACAGGGTCGCCAAGTGATCAGATTTATCCTAACCATGAGAAGGATTTATCTCGTACAATGGGGGGCACCATGCGAATTAGCTGGATAAGACTAATGAATCAGATCCCCAGAAAGGATAATCTCCTTAAAAGATCAAAAATCAGCTTTTAAGCCTGATATTACTCAATCCTTGAGATTGACCTTAAAGATTGAGAATTACAAACTCATGGAATTCAATGATATCTAAACTCGAGCTTGAACGAGAAAATATTTTGATCAAAATTACAAACCGATTTGTTTTCTGAAAACCCTATTTTCAATGCGTTCATTACCATTGAACGTAAAATCCTAGGAATTCACCTGGAATTCATTAGGTCACCTGAACTAAATCGGGTGTCAACCGTAAGAACGGTGGTTGCATAGTGGTCAAAGACAGGACCTTGTGCCAGACTGAAAAATCATAAGGGTGAGCTTACTATTGCTCCTACCAAGGATAGTAATTGCGTCCGAAACGTTATAGACCATAATTAAAAGCATGTCAGGGGACATTGCCTTAACAGTTGCTTGTTCAACGCTTTCCTTTACAACCGGACGGTAGTTTACCGAAAGGTAATATACGGGACAAGTAAACTGGACGTGTTGCTTTCCAAATACAAGGTTAGCAAGTGGGTGACACAAAACCATAAGTTTTGAGCTAAAATTTTCAAATCTGAAACCCACCAAACCCACAAAAATATTTTGCAAACACCGGTGAAGGGTTATTCCGGAAAACTTATCTAGGGTAAAAACTAGATTTAATTTTCAAAAGATCAAATGTTTTCATAAAGATCCAATTTCCTTAATGGATCTAAATTTTTATAGTCATGTGGGACTGTAAACCATATCGTTACTACCATTGTTTATACCGCCGTATAGAAATCACTGATGTACAAAGTGTGAAGAATAAAGAAGTGATTCTAGTATTTCAAGACGATATTGCTTGAGGACAAGCAACGCTCAAGTGTGGGAATATTTGATAATGTTAAAAATGAACATATATTTCATAGCATTATTCCTCAAGAAAGACAAGCTTTTAGTTGCAATTGTTCTATTTACAAGTAATATTCGTTTAAATAATAAAAGGTGAAGACAAAAGACAGATTCGACGAATTGAAGACGCAAACGACCAAAAAGCTCAAAAGTACAAAAGACAATCAAAGAGGTTCCAATTATTGATAAGAAACGTCTCGAAATTACAAGAGTACAAGATTCAAAACGCAAAGTACAAGATATTAAATTATACGCAAGGACGTTCGAAAATCCGGAACCGGGACCAGAGTCAACTCTCAACGCTCGACGCAACGGACTAAAAATTACAAGTTAATTATATATATAAATATAATATAATATATAATTAATTATATTAATTATATATATATTATATTTATAAAATAAATCGTCGGCAAACAAAGAGCCAAAAGCTAGTGAGCTGTATTTACAAACTCCGCGACTCGCGGAGTTTGAAGGCAAAATGGGCCGCGAGTCGCGGAGACCCAAAGTTTGAAACTCCCTATAAAGCCAACCGAATTCTGATCATTTTTCATAACATATATATCCATCTCTCTATATATATACGTAAAATATATATATATATAATTTATATTTTAATTTTAATTTTAATCATAATAATAAGGGTATGTTAGCGAATATTGTAAGGGTGTAAGTCGAAATTCTGTCCGTGTAACGCTACGCTATTTTTAATCATTGTAAGTTATGTTCAACCTTTTTAATTTAATGTCTCGTAGCTAAGTTATTATTATGCTTATTTAATCCGAAGTAATCATGATGTTGGGCTAATTACTAAAATTGGGTAATTGGGCTTTGTACCATAATTGGGGTTTGGACAAAAGAACGACACTTGTGGAAATTAGACTATGGGCTATTAATGGGCTTTATATTTGTTTAACTAAATGATAGTTTGTTAATGTTAATATAAAGATTTACAATTGGGCGTCCCTATAAATTACCATATACACTCGATCGGACACGATGGGCGGGGTATTTATATGTACGAATAATCGTTCATTTAACCGGACACGGGAATGGATTAATAGCCACTAGAATAATTAAAACAGGGGTGAAATTATGTACAAGGACACTTGGTATAATTGATAACAAAATATTAAAACCTTGGATTACACTCAGTCGACATCCTGGTGTAATTATTAAACAAAGTATTAAAATCTTGTTACAGTTTAAGTCCCCAATTAGTTGGAATATTTAACTTCGGGTATAAGGATAATTTGACGAGGATACTCGCACTTTATATTTATGACTGATGGACTATTATGGACAAAAACCAGACGGGCATATTAAATAATCCAGGACAAAGGACAATTAACCCATGGGCATAAAACTAAAATCAACACGTCAAACATCATGATTACGGAAGTTTAAATAAGCATAATTCTTTTATTTCATATTTAATTTCCTTTATTTTATATTTAATTGCACTTCTAATTATCGCATTTTTATTGTTATTGTATTTAATTGCACTTTTAATTATCGTACTTTTTAATTATCGCAAGTTTATTTTATCGCACTTTTATTATTCGCAATTTCATTATTGTTATTTACTTTACGCTTTAATTTAAGTCTTGTATTTATATTTATTATTTTACATTTGGTTTTAACTGCGACTAAAGTTTTAAAATCGACAAACTGGTCATTAAACGGTAAAAACCCCCCTTTATAATAATAATATTACTTATATATATATATTTGTATTTTTATAAAAGTAAACTAATATAGCGTTAAGCTTTGTTTAAAAAGATTCCCTGTGGAACGAACCGGACTTACTAAAAACTACACTACTGTACGATTAGGTACACTGCCTATAAGTGTTGTAGCAAGGTTTAAGTATATCCATTCTCTAAATAAATAAATATCTTGTGTAAAATTGTATCGTATTTAATAGTATTTCTTGTAAAAATATAAGCTATTTTATATACACCTCGCACGACATCAGAAGGATTAACTTTTGTTTGCGAACAAGTTTAGAATTAACTAAACTATGTTCTAGTGATTTCAAGTTTAAACCTTCGAATAAGATAGCTTTATATGTATGAATCGAATGATGTTATGAACATCATTACTACCTCAAGTTTTCTGGATAAAACTACTGGAAATGAGAAAAATGGATCTAGCTTCAAAGGATCCTTGGATGGCTTGAAAGTTCTTGAAGCAGAATCATGACACAAAAACAAGTTCAAGTAAGATTTCCACTCGAAATAAGATTGTTATAGTTATAGAAATTGAATCAAAGTTTGAATATGAATATTACCTTGTATTAGAAAGATATCTTATTGTAAATAAGAAATATTTCTTGAAGTTGGATGATCACTTTACAAGATTGGAAGTAAGCTAGCAAACTTGGAAGTATTCTTGATTTTATGAAACTAGAACTTATAGAATTTATGAAGAACACTTAGAACTTGAAGATAGAACTTGAGAGAGATCACTTAGATGAAGAAAATTGAAGAATGAAAGTGTTTGTAGGTGTTTTTGGTCGTTGGTATATGGATTAGATATAAAGGATGTGTAATTTTGTTTTCATGTAAATAAGTCATGAATGATTACTCATATTTTTGTAATTTTATGAGATATTTCATGCTAGTTGCCAAATGATGGTTTCCACATGTGTTAGGTGACTCACATGGGCTGCTAAGAGCTGATCATTGGAGTGTATATACCAATAGTACATACATCTAAAAGCTGTGTATTGTACGAGTACGAATACAGGTGCATACGAGTAGAATTGTTGATGAAACTGAACGAGGATGTAATTGTAAGCATTTTTGTTAAGTAGAAGTATTTTGATAAGTGTCTTGAAGTCTTTCAAAAGTGTATGAATACATATTAAAACACTACATGTATATACATTTTAACTGAGTCGTTAAGTCATCGTTAGTCGTTACATGTAAATGTTGATTTGAAACCTTTAAGTTAACGATCTTGTTAAATGTTGTTAACCCAATATTTATTATATCTAATGAGATGTTAAATTATTATATTATCATGATATTATGATATATTAATATATCTTAATATGATATATATACATTTAAATGTCGTTACAACGATAATCGTTACATATATGTCTCGTTTCGAAATCATTAAGTTACTAGTCTTGTTTTTACATATGTAGTTCATTGTTAACACACTTAATGATATATTTAAATATCATTTTATCATGTTAAATTAAGTGTATCAATATCTTAATATGATACATATGTATTTAGTAGTCGTTATCATAACGATAATCGTTATATATATCATTTCGAGTTTCTTAACTTAGTAATCTCATTTCTTATGTATATCACACATTGTTAATATACTTAGTGAGATACTTAATCATCATAATCTCATGTCAACCATATATATATGTCTATATATACCACAACATGTAGTTTTTACAAATTTGTAACGTTCGTGAATCGCCGGTCAACTTGGGTGATCAATTGTCTATATGAAACTTATTTCATTTAATCAAGTCTTAACAAGTTTGATTGCTTAACACGTTGGAAACATTTAGTCATGTAAATATCAATCTCAATTAATATATATAAACATGGAAAAGTCCGGGTCATTACATAATCTAACAGCTAAATCACACATGTACAATCACTAAAACACGTAGCATCAAATCAGGCAGACAGTTAATCAGACAACCACTAGAACATGTAGAAACAGAGCAATTTACCCATTAGCATACAACATAACAACAATATAAGCACAATATCATACAACCGTCAACAATCAACTAAATCCAAAGATCACCGCAGCATAAAAACATCTACAGCAACGGTCATTCCAAAGCAACCGTGATAACACAAGCAACGGTCAATTAGAAGTAACCATCTGGGTAATTCGAAGCAACCCATTGAGAGACTCGGCGTCCTGGTCGGGCCAACGACCCCAGTTGATCAGACTAGAGTCTACCGAAAACTCATAACCATGTATTACTAGTATAAGTCTTCCACACGCGATGAACGCGTGATTCCGAATTATATGATCATAAAACATCAATGAGCCCAACCTGATCATAATCAAGGTTGATCTCTCCCGACCTGATCAGAAGCAAGGTCAGTCCAACTAACGCGCGAGGCCACAGTCTACAATACACAACAACATAGGTTCAAAGCATAGCAACTAGGTCAATGGTCTAGGTCATGTCACTATATGCCTTAACATCTAGATTAACCTACTCACTGAATACCAGCACGAGAAGAACTCAGAGGTTTTATATTTTCGAGTCTTCACTTCTCCTGATCACCTGGAAACATCATAAAAAAAGTTAGTATAGTGTTCTTATCAATAATATAATAGATTCATACTATAAACTAGGTCATATTATCGTATATTCATCATATTATAAGTCCACAACATAAATCCATTCAATATCGACATTCGGGTGCGTGCAAAACAAGACACACACGTTAAAACCTCAATTTACGATCCAAATATAGTTTTATCTAGCTTCTTAAAAGTTTAGAATTGAAAAGTACTCTTCAATACGATTCCAACGATAGTTTATTCATCAAAAACGGAGTTACGGTTTGAAAGTTATGCCATTTTTAATTTTACCAAAAGCTGACAAGTGCTCAACCGCGTGGTTGAGCCCTCAACTATATGGTTGAGTCCTCAACCATGTGTTTGAGCCCTCAAATGCGTGTTTAACCGCGTGGTTGAGCTGTCAAAAGTGTGGGAGCTGAAGAACAGCTCCAGCTCGCTGTTTTCGCTTTTTTGACCCCAAATCATGATTTTTGCTCAATCTGATTATGAAACCACTTCAAAAACATGATATAAACTATATAGAAACTATTTATAACATCCATCAAGAATTTCTAACACATTTAGATCAAGATTAAAGCAAAATCTAACCAAAACCCATAAGTACACAAAAAACCCAAATTTAACAAGAATCGGAGCATGTAATCGAATACAAACCTGGAGATATACTATATATGATGCAAGAAATCCGATTCTAAGCTTTAATTAATCTAATTGCACACAAAGATCAAGCTAGAGTTTGCAATGGAGATGAAGTTAGGTGCAAGAGGTGAAGTGAAGTTTCTGGAATCCCAAATGAGGAAATGAGCTGATTATACACTATATTTGGGTTAAAACCCATACCCCACAACACACGGGTATTTACCAGTTATCTGATATCTTTTGTACATTATTAGGTGGTCCTAACGGAGTCCAATTTAAATAAACAAACTTGTTCTGTAACTCTTGTCACGAACTCGTCTAAACTAAACAATGAAATAACCATAAACACATAATTAATTAAATCACTAATTAACACCATACAAGGGTAATTTGGTCATTTCCACCTAGGCCCATTCTCAGGGTGTTACAGGTAAAGCTAAAGTAAAATGGGACGACGTTTGCTTACCAAAACAAGAAGGGGGTCTTGGTATTAAACGATTGAAATGGTGGAACATGTCGCTAATGGCATTTCATCTTTTGAGTATTATTACACATCGTCAATCGTTATGAGTCAAATGGATACATGAGTATAGGTTGGCGTCAAAAAGCATTTGGAATGTTTCGATTCCTCTGGATGCAAATTGGGGTTGGCGGAAAATTTTGCGTTTGCGTGATATTTTTCGTTCGAGTATTATTCATATTTTGGGGAATGGAGATAACACGTCTGCATGGTACGATACGTGGTGCGATGTGGGGTCACTTGTTGGTTTCATCTCAAACCGTGATATATGTGCAGCTCGGTTTACTCCTCTATCCACTGTGAGTGACATAGTGGACAACTCTAGGTGGAAATGGCCTCAATTTTGGGTTGATAAATATGTATTACTAAATCATATTTCAGCTCTTATTCTTAGAAATGAGTTGGACAGTGTCAAGTGGAAGAATTATGAGGGTGACCTTCGAGATTTTTCGATTGCTATAGCGTGGCATTCCATTAGACCTCGGGCTAATAGAGTGCCATGGTATTCAACAGTGTGGTTCTCTCAATGTATCCCTCGTCATTCGTTTATTGTGTGGTTGCTCATGGGAGAAAGGTTAAAAACTCAAGACAAGATGAAGTCGTGGGAATATAATGGTAGTTATAACAACCCTCACTTTTTGACTTCTGAAATTACTGAAATGACCCTAGGGTTTACTGTCTGACTATACGTATTAATTATTTAAGGGTTGTTATATACACAATCAATTTAACGTTGACCAAATAATAAATTTTTATTCGACACTCACTGCTAATTAAAATTTATGCATTTCAGTAATATTATTTATAACTATTAATCTATAAGTAATAAATAAAAAGTGACATTTATATAAATAATAAAACAATTGGGAACTAAATAAAAATAAATACAAGTCATGAATTAGTAAAAAGAAAATAATACTTATCATGTAGTAAATGTAAATAATAATAATAATAATAATAATAATAATAATAATAATAGTAATAATAATGAGACTAAAGAATCTTAAACAATTACATCCTTATTTTGACTAAACATAAAGTATAAACTAGTACATCCTTATGTTGACTAATTATAAACTAGTACCACCTTTTGTTGACTAAAAATTATAAAACAAAATAAAATCATTAATTAGAACATCCTTATGTTGACTAACACTCTAATACTTGCACTATATAAACACTCCTAGACTCTTAGTTTCTCATTCACAAATCACACCAAAATCCTCTCTCAAAAACAATCTCTCCCTCTCCCTCTCTTGTGGTATTCGAATCTTCAAGCTTGTTCTTCGTGTTCTTCAAGAATCTTCAAGGAGTTCTTCAAGATTTTCAAGGCTTTGATCTTCCATCTTCATCGTGTTCATCTTTTCCTTGTTAATTATCTTGAATCTTCAAAGGTATAACATAAACCCTAAACTATTTACATAAACTTTAATCTTTGTTAATTCATATTCATATTATAAACTTGTTATTCATAAGTATATACATAAACACACCTAGATTTATATATACATATATACATGTAAAAAAATATTTTTATATATATATACATATATATACGAATTATATATACATATACATATTAAAACCTTAAACCCTAATACTACTTATACTAGTACTTAACATGTATACACTATTACTATTACTAGCACCTATAACCTACTACTTATATTGTAGCACAAAAACATTTTGGGATATGTATTAGAGATGTATAGATCTTCGAACTTTCTTGACGAATGGTTTCTACGAGATTCTAGGCAGAGGGTTTGGATTTCCGATTTAAAGGGTCCTATGGCTCAAGCCCCTATATCTAAATTAGCCATTCGAAGGGAAAGGGGTGATTGGAAGCTTATCTAATACGGCAAGTATCCTAAAATGGAAAACACTCATAAAAGTAGAAACTATCTAGTCATAGAAGCTTAGTAAAATAAGAAACTTTCTAAAAATGGAAACTTTATAAAAATAGTAACGTACTAGGAATAGAAACTTAGTAAAACAAACTATACTTAAACACATACTTAAACCTAAACATGGGCAAAACACTTAACTACTCTTAAATGTCAATAGGTTGACTTTCCTGCTCACTCGTTCAACTCTTTATTCCGAGGAATAACTCTCTCTCTACTTACTAAGGTGAATTCATAGCCCCACTCTTTATTGCTAGCAAACTTATTTAACTTTTTGGGGTGAGACACATGCTACTTTTACTATTTACAATTTAGACACAAGTACCAACTGTTAAAACTATGCTATACCCGGCTATGTCCGACTAAGTCCCTACAGTGATATTTTTAAGTGCTGCGGCATGTTTATTTATTAGGGGTAGGCCTATCGAGAGTAACGTCCCCGATACATTTGACTAAGTCTTTGTATTACTTGATAATGAAATTAAACCGACAAGGACAGACACAACTTGTCATGGGGCAAACTTGAATGTTTAGTCTAAATATCACGCACTGGCATAACTTTTGGATCTGCGAGATCTACTTTTTGATCCTGCGGGAGATCAACTTTATAACTAAATCTTGTGGTCTAAAAACAACGATAACTACTTTTGTTAAACCTATGAACTTCACTTAACCTTTTTGGTTGACACTTTAGCATGTTTTGTCTCAGGTGATGTTTAATTCAAGCTTTCCTATCTACTGCTTATGTGATGCTACTTGGACATAGGATCAAGAGATTATCGCATTTATTACTACTGCATTTAAACAATTACATATTTCTTTTGTAACGACATTTCATTTTCCGCTGCGTACTCATTCCAGTTAATTTTATCATTTAGTATTGTTCTCGTATTATAATATGTTGGTTTATTTGATATTAGTAACGTTTCTTCCAGACCCTATTGGGAGGACGTTACAGATTGGTATCAGAGCATAACCAGGCTGTTATAGAGAATCAGGATTGCATTTTTATGTGTGCCTTACTTGCTAGCTAGGGTGCCTTAGCAATCTAGGAAACTATAACCTTTCCTGCCTTAGACTTAAAGCACTTTGGATTGCCTTATAATCTTAACAATCATGCTTTACCAAACTTGAATTAAAGATTCTAATCAAAGTCTCTTTCCTAATGTAGGACTACAACTTTTCTTGACCATAGTGCCTTTAATTTTTGCCTTTAACTGTTAAGTGCTACACTATACTTTAGAAACTCTACTTATCTTAGAATGCCGAGCTAATCTAAGAACTCTGCTCACTTTCCTGAGTACTATCCAATTACACCACCGCATCTAAATGCAACACAATGATTTCAGAAATTCTTGACAGTCATAAGTCATCTATCATGGTTATGTGTATTACATATGTATTACATGAAATATTATCCATGATTTTGAAACTCTTATAATTGTTACTACTCACACTCAAACGTATATAACTCCCTGTTATATCACGTACCTATATGCCTTATGCCTTTATGCATCAGTTTGCGAATCGAAAAATATCATTGGGTTATCACAGTATACGAATTGAAAGTCTTTAATCAAAAGATTATTAGATTACATACTTATCACTTTATGATCTCAACATGTCATACTGCCATTATTAAAGTATAGACACATCATATCTTATTATATCTTATCGTATCTATCCCAATAGATTTTGTCTAACACTTTTCCTAAATTCCCTCCGTAAATTACGGAAATCTTTTTGCTATATACACGTATTCGAGGAGACGAATATATCATCCAGTATTCAACACTAATCTCATATCAAGAACCCTATTCCAAACACATAATATGGATTCCTCGAACTCTTCGAGCTCCAATGGCAGCGTAACCAGAACAAATGAACCAATCAGCCATCATCTATTTTGGATGAATTGAGGATGGGTTCGTAGTAAACTTAATCAGTGGAGACAAGAAGAAGGTAATCCCTTCCACCAACCGAATTCACCTCTTGGTGAAGAACCTGAAGCACTTACTGGCGAACCCGTTCGGAACACTATTTTCACCCTCATTTCCAGGATATCCAGTCACGAATATATAATATCTAAAATTTTAGATCTTATTCATCCACTTGTCCGAACCGCCAATCATCCCGGAATAATAGAAGAAGTCAACGAGCTTCGCGCTCGAGTAGTGGCTCTAGAGAATATGGTGCGAAACCTACGAACACCAGCAGCAGCACCAACAGCATAACCAGTACCACCAGTACCATCGGCATCACCACCAACATCACCAGCTTCACCAACGACAACATCCGCATTCCACGCCTCAACATCACACTCAGTACCTCAAACATCAACATCATACACCCCATAGATACCAAGGAATATTAGTAATAACGAGTTAAGATGTATTGACTCATTCTTCCTGAAGAATTACATATGTATACTTTATATATATGGATTGGAACAATAATAAATCTTTTCGTACTAAGCTATTACGTGTGAATCTGAACTAGTATGTACTACATGGTTAATTCATATCACAATATGCTATGATGTACATCTTTTGTTAATAACTTAACAATCGTTAATCATTGCTTCAACACAATAAACTCCATTTCGTAATAAACCAAGTGTATTACTCAAATACATGATTGATTACTTTAATTTTCGATGTACTCGAAACTTTCTAGAAAACATCATAGTGCCTTATGAATTTCACAAGAATTCCACGAGCACCAACATCATATACCGAAGTATATCAATAACAATGAACGATGAAGTATTGATTCATAACATCATTAGCGAAATATTTCACGACAATTATGAAATCTCTAAGGTTTTGGAGATTATTTATTCACGTTTCAACAGCAAATCAAATGAGTTTAATATTATATTAGCTCATTAAAAGCATGATTACATCTGAAGAATACATATATGAACGTATATCTTCTCTTTTGTACAAACTGTTAATTGTGAAAAATATTTTAACGGGTAGGTAAAACCCGAGAGATATTCATATCTCATATAAATATGTTACATTGTACATTCTTCCATTCTGATTCAGCAGTTGTTAACTATACTACTTACATTCACATGATATATGTATATGTTCACCAAAGAACAACCATTTTCATACAAATTCAGTTACATATTCTGATTTTGACATATCGGAACTTAAGTAAAGCTTTAGCAAGTGTTATCTTCCTAAAGATCACTACATTCATGAATTATATTCATTGGTATTCTATGATGAATTATCACATCAAACCACCGAACTTACCATTCCTTACTTTTGAAAATCACAACATTTCTTCGTCAACCGTTAGATCCATTGATGGATGCATCTTACGCTTAAACACTTCAAATTCAAAAATTCTTGAAAACATCCTTTGAATCTTGACGATCGCAATCAGCGTTTAATCATCTAAAAACGAAATTTCTTGAAACCATCTCGGATTGATAACCGATGATTCAAATATGGCTGCATTAAATGCAGAGGAAACAGAAAAATTGTAGATGATCTTAAGGGCCAACAGTTTGATAATAAAGAATGGTACGTTGGAAAAGCTCAAAAGAAAATTTGGAACTGAAAAACGGATTGAGCTAACCATGGAGGAGACCAAGGACAAACACATGGGCCAAACCCTATATTCAAAGAATCCAGGTAATTCTGGATCCGGTGAAATCTTTAGAGAATATCTTGCTCCGAAGTCATGTTAAAAGCTTGCGGAAAATTTTTCTTCATCAACTTTCGAACTTAGAAATTCCAAAATATCATCATAAATATCCTCTATATTTCAGAAGATATCTTCATAACGATTCATGTCCGCAATTAAGTATCTCTTTGCGATATCTTTATAAAGGAAACTGTTTTAGTTTCTATATTCTGTAAAATTCGAGTTTAAATTATAAATGCTTTGAAGAAGTGTTGGAAATTGAAGCATGAGTTAGTATAATATAATAACGTCAGGCCAACGTGATTATATTACAGTAAGTCAAGCTAAGTTTTTAATGGAAGATGATGATTCATAGATTTTATAATCATCATTTTCCATGTTACACGACTCTTACATTCTATTTAACCTCTAAACATATCAAGAAAATATTTTTCTTGATGATTCGGTCTTTTCCGGATATTATAGTAATATGACAAATCAAATCGTGCTATTACCTTTCCTTTCTACTTTATATATTATGATCATTAGAAACTTCGTACCTATGAATTCTGGACCATTAATCGCTTGACTTGAAGTCGGGAAGAAGAAACAAAAGCATAAAGCTCCGACATATAAGGGAAAATATAAAGCCCGATAACGACTCCGAAATTACAAACCGTGTATATCAATGCGTATAGCAATATAAAGACACGGGATAATTAAAAACACTATAACCCCAAGAGCATAGTAGAAGTAAACAGATTCCTCTGGCGGTAAAAGAAAAAGAAGAATGACTGCATATATGGTCAATATAATAACCAGGATCAGAACTGGATTAAGCATTTTCTTAATCTTTTGGAAGTTTGAATTGAGGAAGAAAGTATAGAAGTGGTGAAGATAATGAAACGGAAGAAGCTAATTTATAGCAAAATTTCAAACACAACAATCGAGATAATCCACCGCATTTAATCAAAGAAAATCTCAAATTCCTTAATTATCGGAGAATCAAATCTTATAGATTATGTAGATTTCCTTTAATTCCTTGAATTCCGAAAATCAATCGTGACTACGTCAAAAGTTAAGGCGAACATTTAATTTTCTCATTTCACTCTTTTATGATAGCTTCGTTTATACTCTTCCTATAAACGAATCGTTTTATCCATATTATTCAATAGTGATAAAACTTTATTTTTCAACTTATATTCATCATTAAAATATTCTTGTTGTAAACAATGAAGATCTCTATCAAATTTCATGACTGTGATTTTCACGAACTCCTCTCTGTTTGTCTGCCCTAATATTGTGGCATAAAATGCTCAAGGTTTTAAATGAGCTCAATACTATTCATAACACATTTCATGTATCCAATTTACGGAAATGACTTGTATAACATCATCATTTTGAATGATCTTCGCATTAATGATAAAATGCACTTCGTTGAAGAACCTATAGAAATCATGGAAGGAGAGGTCAAACAAACGCGTAAAAGCAACATACCTATCATTAAAGTCTATTGGAATTCGCGTAGAGGCCCCGAATATACCTGGGAACGCAAAGACCATATGAAACGGAAATATCCCCATCTCTTCTCAACTGCTGATGCATCCGAGAAGTCTACCTAAAACTTCGGGACGAAGTTTTTATTAACGGTGAGGTACTATAACAACCCTCACTTTTTGACTTCTGAAATTACTGAAATGACCCTAGGGTTTACTGTCTGACTATACGTATTAATTATTTAAGGGTTGTTATATACACAATCAATTTAACGTTGACCAAATAATAAATTTTTATTCGACACTCACTGCTAATTAAAATTTATGCATTTCAGTAATATTATTTATAACTATTAATCTATAAGTAATAAATAAAAAGTGACATTTATATAAATAATAAAACAATTGGGAACTAAATAAAAATAAATACAAGTCATGAATTAGTAAAAATAAAATAATACTTATCATGTAGTAAATGTAAATAATAATAATAATAATAATAATAATAGTAATAATAATGAGACTAAAGAATCTTAAACAATTACATCCTTATGTTGACTAAACATAAAGTATAAACTAGTACATCCTTATGTTGACTAATTATAAACTAGTATCACCTTTTGTTGACTAAAAATTATAAAATAAAATAAAATCATTAATTAGAACATTCTTATGTTGACTAACACTCTAATACTTGCACTATATAAACACTCCTAGACTCTTAGTTTCTCATTCACAAATCACACCAAAATCCTCTCTCAAAAACAATCTCTCCCTCTCCCTCTCTTGTGGTATTCGAATCTTCAAGCTTGTTCTTCGTGTTCTTCAAGAATCTTCAAGGAGTTCTTCAAGATTTTCAAGGCTTTGATCTTCCATCTTCATCGTGTTCATCTTTTCCTTGTTAATTATCTTGAATCTTCAAAGGTATAACATAAACCCTAAACTATTTACATAAACTTTAATCTTTGTTAATTCATATTCATATTATAAACTTGTTATTCATAAGTATATACATAAACACACCTAGATTTATATATACATATATACATGTAAAAAAATATTTTTATATATATATACATACATATACGAATTATATATACATATACATATTAAAACCTTAAACCCTAATACTACTTATACTAGTACTTAACATGTATACACTATTACTATTACTAGCACCTATAACCTACTACTTATATTGTAGCACAAAAATATTTTGGGATATGTATTAGAGATGTATAGATCTTCGAACTTTCTTGACGAATGGTTTCTACGAGATTCTAGGCAGAGGGTTTGGATATCCGATTTAAAGGGTCCTATGGCTCAAGCCCCTATATCTAAATTAGCCATTCGAAGGGAAAGGGGTGATTGGAAGCTTATCTAATACGGCAAGTATCCTAAAATGGAAAACACTCATAAAAGTAGAAACTATCTAGTCATAGAAGCTTAGTAAAATAAGAAACTTTCTAAAAATGGAAACTTTATAAAAATAGTAACGTACTAGGAATAGAAACTTAGTAAAACAAACTATACTTAAACACATACTTAAACCTAAACATGGGCAAAACACTTAACTACTCTTAAATGTCAATAGGTTGATTTTCCTGCTCACTCGTTCAACTCTTTATTCCGAGGAATAACTCTCTCTCTACTTACTAAGGTGAATTCATAGCCCCACTCTTTATTGCTAGTAAACTTATTTAACTTTTTGGGGTGAGACACATGCTGCTTTTACTATTTACAATTTAGACACAAGTACCAACTGTTAAAACTATGCTATACCCGGCTATGTCCGACTAAGTCCCTACAGTGATATTTTTAAGTGCTGCGGCATGCTTATTTATTGGGGGTAGGCCTATCGGGAGTAACGTCCCCGATACATTTGACTAAGTCTTTGTATTACTTGATAATGAAATTAAACCGACAAGGACAGACACAACTTGTCATGGGGCAAACTTGAATGTTTAGTCTAAATATCACGCACTGGCATAACTTTTGGATCTGCGAGATCTACTTTTTGATCCTGCGGGAGATCAACTTTACAACTAAATCTTGTGGTCTAAAAACAACGATAACTACTTTTGTTAAACCTATGAACTTCACTCAACCTTTTTGGTTGACACTTTAGCATGTTTTGTCTCAGGTGATGTTTAATTCAAGCTTTCCTATCTACTGCTTATGTGATGCTACTTGGACATAGGATCAAGAGATTATCGCATTTATTACTACTGCATTTAAACAATTACATATTTCTTTTGTAACGACATTTCATTTTCCGCTGCGTACTCATTCCAGTTAATTTTATCATTTAGTATTGTTCTCGTATTATAATATGTTGGTTTATTTGATATTAGTAACGTTTCTTCCAGACCCTATTGGGAGGACGTTACAGTAGTCCTCTTTCATGTTTTTTCTGTTCGCAGCAGCCGGACACGCATACTCATTTATTTTTTCAATGACCTTTTTCAAGCAATATTTGGTCGAGAATCAAGCTGCTCATGTTTTGTCCTATTACTAGTGATGGTTGGCGAGAATTCATGGACAATGTCAATCCTGTTGCGCATAGGAAAGTCAGTAAGGTGGTGGTTGCAAAACTTTTATTTGCGGCGACTATATATTTTATTTGGCAGGAGAGGAATTCTCGGTGTTTTAAAGGTAAACCATGGTCGGGTGATCAAATCTTTGATTTAATTTTCTCAACCAATAGACTCAAGTTGTTAAAGCTCCATTTTAAAGACTCATCTCAGGTGCGAGTGTTAAAAGATAGATGGAAGATTCCGTAAGAATGTTTAATGTTTAGTTGGGTCTATTTCCAGTTTCTGGGTTGGTGCTCGATTTGAGCTTGGCTGTGGGTTGCGTGGCTTTATGCTAGCATGTAACCGTTTTTTAAGTTGTACTTTATTGTAAAATTTTATATCATTAATAAAATTTACCGGGTGATACCCATTACTTAAAATATATACTACTATATTTGTCAAAAAACAAAAAATGTATACACGAACATCATTAACACACCGAAACAATTATCCGGCGCAATGCGCGGGTGATGGGCCTTGTCCATCTAATTCTTTTTCATTTTGTTGTATAAAACTAGCCTTTAAGAGCTCGTGCGTTGCACGACGACTCTTAATCAAACAAATTGGAAACATATATGTTATATATCATTTAACCGTATGATAAAGAGAGTACAAAATGACGATTACATGACAACTACAAAATGACCAAAAACAACCTAGGAGGGATTATTAATGTACATCCCAGTTCCATTTTCCAAAAATAATACAAATGTCAAATAAGTTATACCAAAACCCATAAACATAAAACTTTGCATATGGACGGTAGATCAACCAAAAAGTAACATCTTTGATAATTATGTCTTGTATCACCATCAAAATCTTTAATACTTCCACATCCTGTATCATCAACTAAGTCCATTACCCACATTACCAAAAGAAAAACAGAATAAAAAGTCCCCAAAAAATTGGCCAGTTGACTTTTAAAAATCAAAATGTCAGCACAAGTCAACCCATCAGTATGCATCAAAAATTGACCAAGAGCAGGCTTTGCAAAAGAATAATAATGAAACCAAATTCTAAAATTGTAGCATTTAACACTCTGATCCAAACCAAAATAATCCATATCCTTACCCTTTTCCATGACCCATATTTTATCCGTCACATTAACATGATCAACCTTTAACACTTTGAGCCGTTTACTATCAGTGGATATTAAAATTAGACTTCGGACGACTTTCATGGATCTGAAGTGTAGTTAACTTCTTTCCACTCATTTGACCGATAAGTGAAACACAACCCAGATTGTTCCCTTATGAAGTAAAAAGGTCAAAAACACATACCTAAAGATTTGATCGTCGCCTAACAAAAAAGAAACGTCAGAAATAACAAAATACATTCTTATAATCTCCTGCTACCACTCAAACATTAATAGTGTAGCCACCTACATTCTTATGGATCATCAAACACAAAAAGTAATTTAAAATAACTTAAGCGAATGTTTTTTTCTCCCAAACCTGAAAATTTAACGTTACATATCCATGTGTATAAATCACAAGTATTATTAGAAAAAAAAAAGATTATATTACTAAAACACCCTTTAAAGTATAGAATCAACCATACATATATATCACTTGGATGAATTTCATTAAAAGTGTAGTCAAACTAAATGATAACATAATTTCATAAGTTAATAATTTCATCAACAAAATCTATAAGTGACCATCCATCCAGCAAACTAATTACTTTAAAATCACCTCTATTAGCTCGACTTGGTTTGTGATTAATCTCAGAATGGTAATAGAGCGAGTCAAATGGGTGGATCAAGTCAAATATGCTAATAGAGGTGTTTTTATTTCAAACCTCCTGAATAATATTTTAAACAGATTAATAATCATTGTAGTACGGAGTATGATATTGTTTTTGAAATTTTAACTAAAGCATTAACTATTTTTAAAACTTTTTAACATGTAATTCAAAGTGTTTGTGGGTCAATCTGACTTGTTGTAGTCTGACCCATGCTAAAATGACCCGTTTTAACTGTACTAATTTTGACCCGTCTCGACATGAACTAATTTTGACCCATTTCAACCTTAACTAATTTTGACCCGTTATGAGATGAAATACATCTGACCCTTACCGACATGAACTAATTTTGACCCGTTTCAACATGAACTAATTATGACCCATTGAACCCGAAACTGCTTTTAAACCATTTCAACCCCAAAGCACTTTTGACCCGTTTCAACCTGAACGAATTTTGACACATTGATACCCGAATTTGCTTTTGACCCATTTTAACCCCAAACCACTTTCGACCCGTTCTTAAAGTGACATTAAATGTAAGAGTGGAGACGTACACTCTCCACACTGATCTTTCACAACAAAAGCCTGATTTTTTGCTTCTCTAATTCTATCACGATTTGAAGTAGTATTCGCGATCCGCGCACCAATCATGCACTTTCTCCTCCTTGACCATCTCGAATTATCAGTAAAACATAATTAACCTATGCATCTTTATCTCCTTAGTAGGCTGATAGACAAATATAATAATACTTTTCAACAACCGAACCTTTTCTGTAGCTTAAGCAACTAAATTCAATATTTTTAATTTTTAATTTCTATCAAAAATAAAGGCTTTATCAACGTAGGCTTAATTATACAGTGAAAATTCAAGAAAAAACTCCTCCATATTGTAGGTTAATCAATATTGAAGAATTAAAGTTACATACAACGCAAGAATTAAAATAACCTATTTTAAATTTTTGACTAATTTTGAAACTTTAATCAATTAATATAACTAATTTGAAATTTTTACAGAGTTGGAGTTACACACCCTAATGAAATGTATTTACAGAATCGCCAATTTTAGGTGTGATTTTATTAATTTTCACCATTACATACCTCTATCTACCCGTTTCAATTGTGGTGTAACACCTGCAAAATTAGAAAATATTATGTTATTAAGATATTGATGGTTTGAAACTACATAAAATCAATTGATGTTTAAACTTAACTAAAAAACTATAATTTCTTGATAGCCAAAATTAATTTCCAGATCTATTCCAAATCCATAATCACGCACGGTGTTTGGATATCCAGATAGGTTTTAATCGTCAACAGCCGGAAACCGATTAAATGAACGGATTAGGTTTAGCGAGTAGAATCAATTAGGGTGTTTTGGATTTTTCAATTTGGTGGCGCAACCCGATTTACTAAATGATGAACCTTCCGGCGAGTTTTTAAAAAGATGGGCTATATTATAAAAATTTGTACCGTTTCGTTGCAAAAATCTCAACGGATTATTTAGTGATACCGGCGTCCTCTATTATGGCGGCCTGAGGCCGTAGTAGCCGGATTGAAGAAAGGGTTTTTTCAAGTTTTGAAGAGAGAGAGGAAGAAGGTCCTGTTTTCTTTGCACATTTTGTAAATCGGGGTAGAGATGACGAATTTTATGATGCCACGTATTATTTTTAATGTAATTAACAGAGTTAATTTAGATTAAAAGACTGATTAACACGTCGACCATCATTAATGGGGTGATTAGCGGCCTGACACGTTGGATGTAACTTTATTGTAGAGAAGAGAAGCGTGCATGCTACTTTTGAACCACAATAAATTAGAAACCAAATAAATAAATAAATAAATATTAAATATTCCGCGATAAAAAATTACCACATTTTAAGTACCACATTTTAGATTTTTAATTTCTTAAAAAAGAGTGGCTGTTATCCTCGGACCTCAAATAGGATTATAGGACAGTGGGTTTAGTCCACAAGAAAGTTGGGCTTTTTCCCATTTTGTTAATTTTCAAGTTAGCCCATAGGAAGAAAAAGCCTACAAACTTAGGTTTTATACGTTTTACTATATAAACTACACCATTGTCTCATACCCTGCACACAACTATGTCAACGGCTTTAGTTTCTGAACCAATTACTACTTTATCTACCTCTCTCATCTTATGATAGATGTTTCAAGTATGTGTATTTACTTCTCTCTCTCTGTTCCTTTGCATTTTCAACAAATACAAGCCTTAAATTGTTTTGTTTTTATGTTAAGTTGTTTTTCATTTTATTATTTTTACTCTTTTACAAGATTTTGTTATGCTAATTAACCATAAATATTTGGTTGTGTAAAAGCAAAACTTGTAGATCTGACTTTGTTTTTAATCAAATCTTCATATCTGAAGTTTCTAAGTTATTATTGGGATTTTTACTTTTATATACTGGATTTTATGTTTCTAGTACAAGCCTTAAATCGTTTTTCATTTTATTATTCCAATAATAAAAAAAATTTGTAATGCTAATTTAACCACAAATACTTGGTTGTATAAAAGCAAAGCTTGTAGATCTCCCTTTTGTTAAGCAGGATCTCTCTTTTGTTAAGCAGATCATTGGGAGTTTTACTTTTATATACGGGATTTTTTGTTTCAAGTACAAGCCTTAAATTCTTTTTATTTAATTATTATTACTCTTTTGCAAGATTTTGTTATGCTAATCAACCATATAGAATAAATATTTGGTTGTATAAAAGCAAAACTTGTAGATCTGCCTTTTAGTAATCATATCTCTTTAGATCTGAAGTTTTAAAGTTGTGATTGGGATTTTTACTTTTATATACTGGTTTTTATTTTTCAATTACAAGCTTTAAATTGTTTTTTATTTCAATATTTTTACTCTCTTTACACAATTTTGTAATTCTAATCAACCATGAAACACAAAATACTAACAATAGACCCAATCTTTTCTCCGTACACTAGACCCAAAACACAAAATACTCTAAAACAACACAACACTATTTCTCTTTGTACATATTTTTATCAAAAGCACATATTTTTCAACGTACTGTCTATTCCTTTTTCTCATATTATTATATTATACATATATTCTAAATGGCATAGGGAAAGTGAATAGTAACCAGGGGTATTTCTGACTTTTTGCCTTTTTTTTTTTATAAATTCACTCACAAACAACCCCACACTTTATCCAAACCATCAAACCCACCCCCCAAACAGGGGGTAAAGTGTTAATTAAGCATTCTCATAAAAAAATTTAAACAAACTCCCCCAAATATTCATTGGGTCATATCTTCGCACTCGCAACGAGTTAAACTTTTCAGCCACTATCGTTAAACTCGAAATAATTTTAGGAACACAATGTCAGTAGCTATAAGCAAAATAGACGCTTTTTAAAAACGCTAAATATTTGAGGTACTTTTCATACACGTTAACTCTCCGTTAAATTTTTAAAAGTCGACAACTCCATAGCGAAACGCGGAGATACACATATATATTGTTAATTTTAAATAACATTTAAATCTTTCACGGGTTCTTTTAGTTCGACTCGAGTTGCGCTTCAACGACATTATCGTTAGCAACAAAAAAAATTTCAAACTAAACGCAAAAAAAATACATTGAAAACCGAATCCCCGGCGCGAAGCGAGTGTTCGAACACTAGTTTTTATCAAAAGCACATATTTTGCAACGAACTAAAAGTAGTCTAATAAGGTCTAATAACATCTTACGCCACTCAATGCTCTTTCTCATTGTTCGATTCTTGTTGTGCAGCCTCCAGATTACCAGCATTAACTTGTGCCCATGTATAACTGCTTTCAGTCCCCCAAGCTGGCTGTGCATCCACTCGAGTGTGACTATAGATGGGCAAAAAAACCGGATCCAGATCCGATCCGGTGACCCGATCCGGAACCGGATCCAAGCAAAACCGGACACAGCAAAAACCGGATCCGAGATCCGATCCGGTTCCACCCGGATCCGAGATCCGATCCGGTTCCACCCGGATCCAGTTTTTCAAGAAAACCGGATTTTTTCCGGATATAAACCGGATTTTGTCCGATCCGGTTTGGATCCGGATCCGGATCCGATCCGTTTTTTTTTTTTTTTTTTTTTTTTTTGCAGTTTTTTTGAGCTTTTTCAAAATATGTTTGGTATTTATGCAACAAAATATGGTCGACAATCAAACCCAATTGTTGACCAACCCGGATCATCTTCTCGAAGGAGCCGAGACCTCAAAATAAGTCTTTTTAACTTGGTACGTGAAGACGCTTCCAAACGCGCACGAACATCGGCACTCACAAGCGAGTTGGGAAATTATAAGATAGCAAACTTTGCACTAAACATGAGTGAAGAACAATTTAACAACCTTGACATTTTAAAATGGTGGAAAACAAAACAAGACACATATCCAATATTAAGCATTATGGCTCGTGACTTATTTACCGTTCAAGCTTCAACCGTAGCTTCCGAATCGGCCTTTTCTTTGAGTGGTCGAATTATATCGGAAAGAAGGTCAAAACTTACCCCCCAAGCTGTGAAAATATGTGTATGTTTGAAAGATTATTTGGATGGGGTAGATAGGATACAAGATCAAACTTCATTATATTATTGTTGTCAAACGTTAAAAAAAATAGAACCGGTAAAAATATAATTCGCAAAATCGAATCCTAGTCCAAGAAAAATCCGAAAAAATCCGATCGAGATCCGAAAAATAACCGGTTCCGGAAAAAAATCCGAAAAAAATCCGACGCCGAGAACCGGAACCGGATCCGGAACCGGTTCCGAAAAATCCGGACAAAAAAATCCGGTTTTTTTTTTGTCCGAATCCGGTTTTTTATCCGGTTTGTGCATCTATAAGTGTGACGCCTTCTCCAATAATCAAGTTCGGCACTTTGAGATCTGATTAGTTCAGCCTGATCCCTAATTTTATATGCCATGTCACTAAACACTGCTTCATGTGTATCTGTATGGAAGAAGTAGCCTTTTAAACTTTTGTTTTCTTCAGTCAAAAATTGCAGTTGATTCTTATAATCCGTTCGTTCATAGTTGTTAATGTGGACATGCAGGTGAAGCAACTGATTTTCATATGAAATATTCTGTATCTGTTGTTTCAGGGTGATTATAAGCCTATCATTATCAGCATATTGTTTCTCCAGGTCACTGTTTTCATCTTCTTGGACACTCTTTCTCTTTTGGCTTCTTAACTGCTCCATCAATTCTATGTTTTTAGCCTCCAATTGTTGACACAGATTTGATAGCTCATCTTTATCATTCTTCAGAGTTGCACTCTCAGCATTAACCAGATTGAATTGCTTTTTAAACTCATCTCTTTCATTCCTCAGATTTACACTCTCAGCATTAAACAGATTGATTTGTTTTTCAAACTCATCTCTTTCATTCCTCAGAATCTCCCTTTCAGCATTAACTAGATTCACTTGTTTTTCAAACTCATCTCTTTCATTCCTCATAATTCCAATCTCAGCATTAGCCATATTCACTTGCTTTTCAAACTCTTCAGCTTTGATAACCAGATTATCTTTCTCTCCTTTCAAAAGATTATTTTCTTCAGTTAGCATCCTGTTCTCCTTCTCTAAACTTTCTGCACTCAAAAGTTTGAGTTGTAGCTTCTCCTTTTCAGTCTTCATACCGTCAAAGTCTAAACTCCACAAATCAAGTTTTTCATGTAGCACCTTTTTTCTGACTCAAATCTGCTTGTCTCTTCAGTCAGTTTGCTATTTAGTTCATCTATCTCATATCTCCTTCCTTCCTTTTCGTTTTTCAGTGATTCATTAAGATTGTTGACTTTAATTTTCAGATTTTTGTAATTATTATCTAAGTTTTTATATGCTTCTCCTGACTTTAGCGCTCTGTTTTCAACCTTGAGTGCTTTATTCTCTTCCTTTAACTCCTCCATCTTGTCTTCGTACTCTTTATTCAGGTCTTTGGTAGCGTTCACATAGTTCTCTAATTGCTTCACTGCTTCATTGCGAAATGCTTCAGATTGCTGGAATCATTTCTCCATTTTTGTGAGTTCATCCTATAGCTCTAGCTCTTTCGTTGACGGCTGCTGCTCTTTTTCAGCTTTCTTTTTACCTTTGTACCCCATGTTTTGACCTAAAAATATCCAAAAATTTCTGAAGTCAGATCAATGACACGAATATACTTTTTTAATCACAAATTATTCATCACAAGTATATAGAATTCACATCAAATAATAAAAAATTAGAAATAAGATAATATCTTTATACTGTAATCAGTTCAATCATTAATCACAAATTAATCAACTAGCAGTCAGATCAATGAAAAACGCAGAGTGTAATAATATAATCAAATTGTAACTGTGTAATCGAATTGAATAGTACAATAACTGTACTGTTACTGAGAAATCGTACAATAATCCAATCGAAATGTGTTTAATGTTAAACAGATCAATGACGCCAACGGTTACTGTTTAATACGGAGTAGAAGACAGAACAGTCGTAATCAAATCAATTTAATACGATAACTGTTATTGTAATTGAATTGTACAACTGTTAACAGAGAAATCCTACAATATTATAGAAGACTGATCATAACGCCAAAACTATAAATCAATCTAATCAAAATCTAATACAATACTGTAACTGTTACTGTCTAATTGAATTGTGCAATAACTGTTTACTCAATCCTACAATATTATAGAAGACAGACCATAACGCTAACAGCCGTAATCAGTCATACTGTGTAATCGTACAATTATCGTAAAGGACTACAATACTGTTACCGCGTAATCGAAAGTAGAGAATGAGTTTAACTGACACACACCTGATTTGCTGATAAAAGTTGATGTTTAATGGAGTAATGGTGATGAGCTAATGATGAAGATAGATGATTATCAGGTGTGGAAATGAAATGTGAAGTGGTTAATAACAAACTAACTGAATGGTGAAATGAGGTTATGATGTATTGATGACTTGTCACTCAAGACGGTGGAAAGGAAATAACAAATTCACTCTCTCAATTAATTCAAACTAGTTAAACAACCCGCGGAACCACGGGTCAGTTTAAATATTATTTTGAATGATATATTCATATTAATGTTGACAATTGATGGATTGTTTGGAATATACGACAAATTAGATGTAATGTTTGAAGTGTTTTTTTGTTTTTAAAAAAAAACTTAATGTAATTTATTTTTTAACATCTTATCAGCAGCGTCACATATGTATAAAACGGGTTAGAAAAATTCATTAGAGCTTTTAGTTTAAACAAATTTATTATATCAATTAAAGTTTTAGAGAGTTCATTTTCATAGGTTAATAAATTTTATTAACCTTTTTAAATAACGTATTACATGAAATCGTAAAAAATTGATGTAAAAAGTATCGAATACTACTATCGTAATTTGATTAAATTTAATCTGCATATATTTAAATATAGAGTGTTTAATAAATTCAATTTGATTAATACAGTAATAGCCGAAGTGTATTAAAATTAATAGGTTTATTTAATTTAAATGGTTAATTAGTTGCAATTTTCCTACACATAGTTTCCCTAATTTAAGATTAACCTAAAATTCTTTGGGTCGCTACCTCCAAAGTACAAAAAGAATTCAAATTACTTTTGAAATCCTCAAAGTCTCAAACTCTCTTCATGTTACTTGATTTACAAGGACTTTAAGCGTAATCATAACAGATGTCATTTGGAATTGATTTTAAATAATCAATTCGATTGTAATATGATAATTCGCTTAATAGAATGCTTCGATTGTAATGATAATTTTCATCCATTGATTGTTAAGGTAAGCTTATGGTCATCCTGCAACTTTTATGAATTGAAAGGCAGTCTTATTTTGTGTTTAATTACAGTATATTATCTACACTTGATTTACAATTGATTTTGACATATGGTTATGTACTTTAGGAGAAGATGATTGAATTAGAGCTTGATTGTACAATATGAAAGCTTCAAAAGGTATGTTTCATGTGTTAATCACCTATATAGTAATTGTGTATCTGATAATTTTGTTTTTGTTTTTTTTTTTTTGTGTGTGTGTGTGTGTGTGTGTGTGCATCTATATGGTTACAGAGTGTATATATATATATGTGTGTGTGTGTGTGTGTGTGTGTGTGTGTGTGTGTGTGTGTTTGAGTTATAAAATGTGTCTGCTGATTTTGATGTTCTTTAGAGTCTGTACGTTAGTGTTCTTGTAACACTAATGGTTCCAAATAAATGAAGAACGCCATCCAACCCAAAGTAAATTATTAAGATAAATGATCCTGAATAACGTTGCAACCAACATCACACTCCAGAACAAACAAAAGGAAGTAAAAATCTTTTCTAACGTGCACATCATCATCATCATCCAAATTCAATATAGGATGCCAGCCTACATGTTAAAATTATTTGATAATGATTAGAACTATACATAGTAAAAATAAATAGAGTAAGAAGAATGGATTAAGAAATTTACATCATTTTCCATATCCATTTTTTTGTAGCATCGTAAATTCGAAATGTTGTAATCGGCACCTATCTGTTAACATATAAATCATCAACAATTATTAATAAATAGCATATCACCATTACTAAATTGTAAAATAAGGTCATATATGCCTTTGTTATATTTTTCTAATTTACTTAAAAAGTAGAAACTTAACTTTTGAACAATGAAGTATTAAAAGCTTTGTAGAACTTCCTTGTAAACAACATTAGTTGTAGTGTTGGAAACATTCACGTCCTTATCACAAATGAGTATCTTCAGTCCATTTTTATTCTTTACTCTTGAAATAGCAACGTATAAATGTTCATGAGTAAAGACCGGCCGTGGTAAATATAACCCAACCTGGGACAACGATTGACCTTGACTTTTGTTAATGGTCATGGCAAAACACATAGATACTGGAAACTGCTTTCTAGTGATCTTAAAAGGTAATGTGTTATCGGATGGACTCATTTTCATGCGCGGAATCAAGGTTTCAAAGCCAATATTTGTACCAGTTATAACCCTGGCTGTTATCACAGATTTTTCAAGTTTAATAACTCTTAGTCTTGTTCCATTACACAAACCATTTAGTTGGTCGATGTTTCTTAGTAACATGATCGGAACACCTATTTTTAGTACTAACTTGTGATTAGGAATACCTGCAAACTTGAGACTGTTTAAGAATTCAGGCGTTTGCATACCACGATGACCTGTCATATAGTTGTCAGACGCATCCACACCATCACAACTTAAGTAAGTCATTTCTTCCCCTGGCACAAGTTGTAACAAACGATCATTAATCTTATCTACATGTTCATGCGTAGGAGCAAGAATGGCTCTCTCTTGAAAATATGCCGACTCATATAGGTTATTAATTAAATTCGGGTACGTGGAATCAACAATAGAGGTAATTGGATCATCTGTCTGCTTAATTAGAAATTCATTTGGTATGATGATTTCTACTTCGCCATCATTTTCTCCTCCAACAGTTCCATTGCCAACATCTAAAATCCAGTTTGCAAACGCTTTCATTTCTGCCACTTCTTCCGTATTACATCTGGATTGTAACCTCATGTTTATAGTCAACTTTAATATTTTAATGTGATCCCAGAGATATGATGAGTTCAACGAAGCATTCACGATGTCTTGTCTGCTACCTTTAGGAACAACCGGCAGTATTTGTCTAAAATCTCCACCAAAAATGACTACTTTCCCTCCGAACACTTTATCTTCATTCTCAGGTGACGTTTGTCGCATTATATCTCTCAATGTCCTGTCTAGAGCTTCAAAACAATGTTTGTGTATCATAGGGGCTTCATCCCATATTATTAAAGAAGCTTGCCTCAACAAATCAGCAAGTTGACTGTTAACATTAATAGAACAAATAGAATCCTCGTTTATATTTATTGGAATCACAAATCTGGAATGTGCTGTTCTACCACCACTTAGCAAAAGTGATGCAATTCCACTCGAAGCAATGTTTAACACAATTTTTCCCTTAGATCGAATAGCCGTAGATAGTGTTTTCCATAAAAAAGTTTTGCCAGTACCGCCATACCCATACTCAAAGAACACACCTCCAACATTGTTATGAACGGCGGACATAATTTCATCATATACACCTTTTTGTTCTGAAGTCAAACTACTAAACAAAATGTCATGTTCTGATTTCAAAGCGACACGATCATACCGTAGCTCATCGTGAATCAATCTGTTAGTAGTGTCTATAACAAAGTCACTGGATGGATAAGGAATCCCTGAAAACTTCTTTAACGAACTACCTTGATTACGCAAGAGTAATTCAATTTCATACAATGCATGATTGTCAATATCCTTTTGTTCCATGGTATATGCTGAAAAAAAATCAGCTAAATAAAATAAGTAAATTCATATGATATGAGTAGTTGTTATATTAATTTTAAGAGTAAAGGTTATGATAATGTACTAATAAAGTATGTAATTAGAGCATATTACATCAATAATCTAATGTTGTATTATTACAACTCATATGTGATCAGTAGTTTTTAACGCATATTTCATAGGTCAATATCGTATGTGTTGAAATATTGTAGTGAACGTTATTAGAAGAAACTATCTAATTCATAGGTGTATAGTTGTTATACTAATTTATTAATAAAGGATGTATGTAATACTAATAACACAAATAATAATAAGTCGATGTGCATGTGATGAATATATATATATATATATATATATATATATATATATATATATATATATATATATATATATATATATATATATATATATATAAGCCTGTGGCTAAATATGTGTTAAAAGTTGAAGATTTATTACCTTTTTCCAAGGCATGTCCATATGATCCATATATAGTGTTTTGATGTTACTGTAAATATATGTATAAACCAGCAGCTATAAATTTGATTATGCAAATTATTTAGAATAAAGGGTTTTGCTCAATGCATTTTATGTAAGTACTGATATGTATAATATTAGGTAAATATGTTGGATATGTTGGTTTATACACATATATATGCTGATGCATCATATCTATATATATGACACTACTTATATATATAAATTGAAAAGACATGTGCATGTGATGCATATATATATATATATATATATATATATATATATATATATATATATATATATATATATATATATATATATATATATATATATATATATATATATATATATATATATATATATATATATATATATATAAATCAACATGCAAATATCAGTACTTATGTCAAATAGGATATAAGATTTTAGCATAACTAATGTTTACGTGTTGTAATAATGAAGATTATGTTTATGTAAATGAACCTGGAAACGCGAGTCTTTTTCTTTGCTTATGGTGTATGTCCTCACTAAGTAGGTTACTACATTGTGACCATACATCCTCTGGTCTAGACAAATTGTTAGAAACTAACAACATCACAAATAAGGATCGTAAATACGGCCCAGTTGAATACTGACTTGCTTGTTGAATGGCTTCTATATATTCTTTGTCATCATCTAACAAACCAAGTTCATAGCAAGCATCCTTAAATGTTGGACATATCTTTCCGTTAACCGTTCGAATATCTTCAAAGCATGTTGGACCTCTTACCTTGTTCAAAAGAATCCTCAAGTAGTATGCTTCACCAGCAGAAGGAGGAACGTGATGGATTCGTCCTAACTTTGGTTTTATTTTTCTTACCGTCCAAACTCTATCGGCTGCATTCCAAACATACTTTTGAGGGAATTCCGTATATGTTAGGTTTCGAGCATTCTGGTCCCATGTATTCCTTTCCATCCAACTGGTAAATTGAGATGATGCTACTGAGGGTTTTTCAATCACATCTTGAAGATCGGCATCATCTTCAAAAGTAACTGGCTGTTCATTTGGAAGATGAAATGATAACCTTTCAACTGCATGAGTTCTATAGTGAATCTCGTTCCCAAAGATTCTCCAAGCAGCTTCGCACGCTGAAATATACCTGAAAAAAAAATATAAATATGTGAGGTCCGAGTTAGATAAAAAGTATTTGTCCAACGAATAAATACTTCAAGTACAATAAAATATGTATTATGTATCGTAAATTATCAAACCTACAGTCGTAATACTCTTTGATTTCATCAACGGGTTTTCCAGCGACTTCACCATAACGGGTTTTCCAGCGACTTCACCATTACTGTCATCATTCCTAACTAAACCTGCAGTTATTCTGTCGTATCCTTTATTTATATACTTGAACAAATATTTAATGGCACCAGATTGGTTACACCTTTCAACATTTATATGTGACTGGAATTTTTTTAGAAGAAAAGGATTGTATGGAACTACATATCCATTGTGAAGTTCAGCTTCACCTTTGTAAACACGACTTTCATTATCACGTCTTCTATATACAGGGTATCCATTCTCATCAACAGACGCATGCTCTTGAAATCTCTTTGGAAATGATTTGGTGCAGGTTTTTGTCGTTTCGTTCATGCAAGCACTCTTCGGGTTTTGAGTACCACAAGGACCATGCATCATAAAGTCTGCCACAAGTTCATATAGGTCCAAATTTGTTGACTTGTCTGGAATTTCAGCAGAAATTATAGAATCGATGTCTTGACTGGTCGTTAACTTATAAGATGCTTTCAAAAATGTGCAAATGTGTGCGTGAGGGAGTCCACGTTTTTGAAATTCAATCCTATATAGTACTGCACAAAGAAAGTGTGATCAATACAAATTATAAGTAAGAGAAAAATAGGTCAGTGACTAATTATAATGTATCAAATATGTTTTGTAATTTAATACATAATGTTATACGTACATGAATCCATCTCTCCAAATACGTTCTTTTTTTTTCAAATCCTCAATCATACTATCCAACTTTATTTTGAATAATCTGCATATAATATCAGGCCTGTCTTCTGGTTTTTGTTGCTTGTTGTTCAGAAACCGAGCAATCTCCGGCCAATTAGGGTTACACGTGAAAGTTATGAACAAATCTGGGTATCCAAAATGTCGAACTATCGCCATTGCATCCAAATAATTTTGCATTAGATATCAGGAACCTCCCGTAAATGACGATGGCAAGATTATCCTCTTTCTTGTGTTTCCCGCTATTGTATTTCCTTCCGTGACATTATTAGATACGTCACTGGCACTTGTCAATCGCATCTTTTTTTGTTGGTACCGTATGTAAGTCAACCTGTTAGATTCGATCATAGTATATGCGTCGACCAAAAATTGCTGGTACAGTTTTTTTGCCAAGTGCATCAAAGAATGTGTATTTACCCTATCTTGGATATGATATGCAAAGTACTCTCTGAAGGTTAAATCAGTATGACCGGTGGTATTATTATCAACATTTCTATGCTTGATTCCGCGTCTGTAACCATCTTGTCCTAAAGGAAATATCATTGGATACTGAAGTGACAAATAGGATGGATGCAACTCACTTATACGTTGCAGTAGACCTGTTTGTGTTTCAACAATAATATCTCTCGCCTCAAATGATGAATCAATGTCACCCACAATTAGTCCTGCTACTTCTGAAATTATTGGTAGGTTATAAGTTCCGCCATCAGTAGTCCTTCTTGCTATAAGTCTTAATCTAAGACGCTGGTTTGGATTCTCTGTAAAACCATCTCGGGCCATTCTATATGCCTCTACTAAAGGATTGCAAGCATCCAGAACAATCTTAAGTTCTTGAATGAGTGAGGGATCTAGTGGTTGCTCATTATCATCAACAGCTCCTCCAGTTCTGTAACAAAATTAAATTAGAATAATCAACATATGCATCAAAACTAATATGCACAATTTGATTAGTTACGGATATAAACAGACCTGACTGAATTGATACGATGATGGACCTCATTTGCTGTATCATAAATGTATAGCTATGAAAATTTTGGACTACAACCATAATTTGGAATGAGGCTGCCAGTACGATGGCAGTTTTTTCCTGACATTCTAAAGACGTACGGACCACGGCCATTATTGATAGATTTATCTATTTTACCTCCCATTGAAGTGAAAGCAAACATATTGCTGTATGCCCTGATATATTTCATAAAGTTCTTGCTGCATGAATGTTTGTTTTGATATAAACGCAAAAACAGAGGTGGAGGTTGTGGTACTCGCGGCAACTCAACTTTCCCTTGTCCGCAACACATAGAATAAGATGTTTTTCGACCATTTGGATTGTTTGTAAGTGACTCAGAACGCCACAGAGTAGCACGACAGTAACTGCATATGAATGTAGGATCACCATGGTCGAAATAATCTGTATATAAAAATGAAGATAAAATGTACTTTAGAAAAAAAGACTATGTACCAAAAGTAAATAGTATGTTATGTATTACATGTGCCGGTTTACCTTTAGAAATTCCAAAAAACTGTTTTATTTCGGACACATGAGAATGTTCATCATCAGTTGGGATTTGAATTACCGGAGGCACGATGTCTGCATTTATCCTTGCTCTACATTTATTATTCTGTGATGTTCTCCTACCAATATGTCCTGAGATGTTTAGAAAAGTATAAACCTGAATTATATAGTATTATGTTTGTTATGTAATAAACATGTTTAAAACTATGTTGTAGTACCGTCATATTCGTTGCAGTTGGGTGTTGAAACGTTAGCTGATGTAGAACCAGATATAAAAATCTCACGTGTCAATACCGAAAGCGGAGTATCTAAGCCTGGTGCAATTTACATGAATGACTAATTAGACAACAATTAGGGTTTCAGCACTATTACTTTAACTTGACTAACAATTGTTAAACCATAATCATACCAAAAGAATCATAATGTCTAGGTAATGGTTTCTGAACCGTATTTGAAGGGGTTACACAAGATATTAGAGTTGACGGACAGTAACTTTCATTGATTACAGAAAATGAACTTGAACTTGGCTGCAAAGGATCGGAAATGCATGATGTGGTTAATTTATATGTATCTTTCAACATGTACATAACTATCTATAAAGATTAAAGATATGTAATGAATTTTAACATACATCTATAAAGATATGTAATGATAAGTAACATAGTAATAAAATATTAGATATAGATAATTAAATCTAATAACAACATTAATTGAATAGTAAAGATCAAATATGTAGTTGTTAATATTGTTGCTTACCATTAGTAATATCATTCAATGGAGAATTGTAAGGTCTTTTTAATGTAGAATGACGACTCCTCTGGTTGTTGATAGAAATGTTAGGAAAGCTTGGTACTGCATCAGCATTAAGTAACAATACATCAAAGATTAAACGGGTGTAAATTAGTATATTTGTCATCAGCACTATGATTATGACTGGTACTGATTTCTGGATTATAACCAAAATTAGATGCATAAGATGTACACTATTTGTCTGATTCATATTTATCTTTCATCATTTTGCATTTCATATGGGATACTGATTCATGAATTGTTATATTTCCAGTAGGGTAATGCTTGTTACATCAGTTGATATTTCTACACCAGATTTCATTAATCAGTTCTAGAAAATGTGTACAGTAGGTTAGTGATTCATCAATTAATATATTTTATAATTAGGTTTGATGATTTGGCTGCTAATTGTATAGTTAACCTGAACACGTGAATCAGTTGTACAGCTAAATATACTTCTATCTACAGCAAAATAAATCAAAGTGCTAATGAGAAGATAATAGATCTACTGTAAAACAACATTAAAGTGGTTTAGAGGGTGTAAATAGCACAGGTAGGATTATTAACGGAAACATGGGTTCTAAACCAGTTATCATCATCCTGTATAATTAACGTTTCATTACAAACCTCGATTGGCAGGGTATGTTGTAACATTTACTAATGATCTGACATTTGCAGATGATGATGATCCAGGTACATAATTCTCTTTATTTTCATTCCTTTATGAATCATTTATTCTCTTGTTGCATCGAATTTTCATTCTATTTTGTCTAGCTGTTTTGGAATTAATGTTGTCCATTGTAGAATAAGATGAATGATTAAATTCACGAGTTCACGAGTAATTACAGGTGAAATATTGGTTACAGTGAATTTGAATAGGCATTTTGTCCACACATTTAGTGGAGGATTGAAATGAAATGGTTCTTTTCTTTTCTTTAATTAATATTATTCCTTTAACAATGAGAATCATGATGGAAAAGGTAATGTGGTCCATGAGATCATGGAATTTTTAGTGGTTAAAAACATTTATGGAAGAAGAGATGATTACTACTCCTCCGTAATACACGCTATAATTAAAGGAATTTGTGATTAAATTATACTATTTAGTTGGGACCATTGTTTCACTCATGCAAGAATGGATTCAAAGCGAGATCGTAAGAACTACTCTGGTCAATATTGACTACTAATGATTAACTGGTAAGGTTCTTATTTTTTAAATACTAAAACTTTTTTTCTTTGACTCTGGTCCATTTTGTACATATGATAGTGAAGAACATATGTAATATATGGCATTGTAGAACTTATGTAACCTATGACCAACATATTCAGCGGGAGGTTAAGATAATTGAGTGGCTTTTTTTTTTGTTTTTTTTCCTTTAAAGTTGGTCTCTTATTTAATGTTAATTAGTTTGATAAGTTTCTAAGTGATCAACATGAAAAATTAAATAATTGTTTTAGTTCTTTAGACACATTTGATCTTATTTGTTGCAAAACTAATATTCTATCATCAGATTTGGGTTTTGGTAGTTTTTATTGCTATTGCTATTAAATTTGTCATTTTATTTTATTACAGTATATTATCTAAAAAATGCCGTGATTATCTATTTGACCAATATTACTTGTTTAATTCCTTAATTTTATTTTTTTTATAATAACATCATCAAGATAGGGGGTGCTGATGGTACATCTAATGCGCTTGCCCATTTTGTTATTTAGCAACTTTCCCATAAAAATTTGCACGTTTATGGTTTAAAGCAATAACTATGAATAAAGTGTAAATATTGGCGAGGTTTAAAGCAATAAGTACGACTAAGAAGTAAATATTGGCGAGGTAAGTGGCTACATGCCTTGTTTTTTAATTATTTTGTTAATGACATTATGAAATGCTATTGAGCATATGACACGTTTAGATTAGTAGTTTAAGAAAGAGGATTAGTAGTGGGTGCGGTAAATTTTGGTCCACTTAAGCCACTTCAGTAACATTTAACCTTCTACTTAGTTTCATTACTTATCTGCTAACATGAAATGATCGAAATCATGTCATACATAAGTTTGCTTAACCTTGTAGCAAAAGTGTAAATATGCTAGCATATGTAGTGACCCGAACTTTTCCATGTTTATATATATATATATTAAATGAAATTGTTATTTACATAATTAAGTGTTTTCAACATGTTAAGCAATCAAACTTGTTAAGACTTGATTAATTGAAATAGGTTTCATATAGACAATTGACCACCCAAGTTGACCGGTGATTCACGAACATTAAAACTTGTAAAAACTATACGATGACATATATATGGTTATATATATAGTTAACATGATTTTATTATAAGTATGTATCTCATTAGGTATTTAAACAATGAGTTATATACATAAAAATGAGACTATTAATTTAAGAAACTCGAAAACGGTATATATAACGATTATCGTTATAACAACGTCTTACTAGGTACATATGAATCATATTAAGATACTGATACACTTGGTTAATTATGTTAAATGATAAGTAAATATATTATTAAGTGTATTAACAATGAAATACATATGTAAAAATAAGACTACTAACTTAATGATTTCGAAACGAGACATATATGTGACGATTATCGTTGTAACGACATTTAACTGTTTATATATCATACTAAGATATATTATATATCATAATATCATGATAATATAACAATTTAACATCTCATTTGTTATAATAAACAATGGGTTAACAACATTCAACAAGATCGTTAACCTAAAGGTTTCAAAACAACATTTACATGTAACGACTAACGATGACTTAACGACTCAGTTAAAATGTATATACATGTAGTGTTTTAATATGTATTCATACACTTTTGAAAGACTTCAAGACACTTATCAAAATACTTCTACTTAACAAAAATTCTTACAATTACATCCTCGATCAGTTTCATCAACAATTCTACTCGTATGCACCCGTATTCGTACTCGTACAATACACAGCTTTTAGATGTATGTACTATTGGTATATACACTCCAATGATCAGCTCTTAGCAGCCCATGTGAGTCACCTAACACATGTGGGAACCATCATTTGGCAACTAGCATGAAATATCTCATAAAATTACAAAAATATGAGTAATCATTCATGACTTATTTACATGAAAACAAAATTACATATCCTTTCTATCTATTCCATACACCAACGACCAAAAACACCTACAAACACTTTCATTCTTTAATTTTCTTCATCTAATTGATCTCTCTCAATTTCTATCTTCAAGTTCTAAGTGTTCTTCATAAATTCCAAAAGTTCTAGTTTCATAAAATCAAGAATACTTCCAAGATTGCAAGTTTACTTTCAAGTTTTCTAAATCCATTCCAAGTAATCATCCAAGATCAAGAAACCTTTGTTACTTATAGTAGGTTATCTTTCTAATACAAGGTAATAATCATATTCAAACTTTAATTCAATTTCTATAACTATAACAATCTTATTTCGAGTGGAAATCTTACTTGAAATTGTTTTCGTGTCATGATTCTGCTTCAAGAACTTTCAAGCCATCCAAGGATCCTTTGAAGTTAGATCTATTTTTCTCATTTCCAGTAGGTTTATCCAAGGAACTTGAGGTAGTAATGATGTTCATAACATCATTCGATTCATACATATAAAGCTATCTTATTCGAAGTTTTAAACTTGTAATCACTAGAACATAGTTTAGTTAATTCTAAACTTGTTCGCAAATAAAAGTTAATCCTTCTAACTTGAATTTTAAAATAAACTAAACACATGTTCTATATCTATATGATATGCTAACTTAATGATTTAAAACCTGAAAACACGAAAAACACCGTAAAACCGGATTTACGCCGTCGTAGTAACACCGCGGGCTGTTTTGGGTTAGTTAATTAAAAACTATGATAAACTTTGATTTAAAAGTTGTTATTCTGGGAAAATGATTTTTATTATGAACATGAAACTATATCAAAAAATTATGGTTAAATACAAAGTGGAAGTATGTTTTCTAAAATGGTCATCTAGACGTCGTTCTTTCGACTGAAATGACTACCTTTACAAAAACGACTTGTAACTTATTTTTCCGATTATAAACCTATACTTTTTCTGTTTAGTTTCATAAAATATAGTTCAATATGAAACCATAGCAATTTGGTTCACTCAAAACGGATTTAAAATGAAGAAGTTATGGGTAAAACAAGATTGGATAATTTTTCTCATTTTAGCTACGTGAAAATTGGTAACAAATCTATTCCAACCATAACTTAATCAACTTGTATTGTATATTATGTAATCTTGAGATACCATAGACACGTATACAATGTTTCGACCTATCATGTCGACACATCTATATATATTTCGGAACAACCATAGACACTCTATATGTGAATGTTGGAGTTAGCTATACAGGGTTGAGGTTGATTCCAAAATATATATAGTTTGAGTTGTGATCAATACTGAGATACGTATACACTGGGTCGTGGATTGATTCAAGATAATATTTATCGATTTATTTCTGTACATCTAACTGTGGACAACTAGTTGTAGGTTACTAACGAGGACAGCTGACTTAATAAACTTAAAACATCAAAATATATTAAAAGTGTTGTAAATATATTTTGAACATACTTTGATATATATGTATATATTGTTATAGGTTCGTGAATCAACCAGTAGCCAAGTCTTACTTCCCGACGAAGTAAAAATCTATTAAAGTGAGTTATAGTCCCACTTTTAAAATCTAATATTTTTGGGATGAGAATACATGCAGGTTTTATAAATGATTTACAAAATAGACACAAGTACGTGAAACTACATTCTATGGTTGAATTATCGAAATCGAATATGCCCCTTTTTATTAAGTCTGTTAATCTAAGAATTAGGGAACAGGCACCCTAATTGACGCGAATCCTAAAGATAGATCTATTGGGCCTAACAAACCCCATCCAAAGTACCGGATGCTTTAGTACTTCGAAATTTATATCATATCCGAAGGGTGTCCCGGAATGATGGGGATATTCTTATATATGCATCTTGTTAATGTCGGTTACCAGGTGTTCACCATATGAATGATTTTTATCTCTATGTATGGGATGTGTATTGAAATATGAAATCTTGTGGTCTATTGTTACGATTTAATATATATAGGTTAAACCTATAACTCACCAACATTTTTGTTGACGTTTAAAGCATGTTTATTCTCAGGTGAATACTAAGAGCTTCCGCTGTTGCATACTAAAATAAGGACAAGATTTGGAGTTCATGTTTGTATGATATTGTGTAAAAACTGCATTCAAGAAACTGATTTCGATGTAACATATTTGTATTGTAAACCATTATGTAATGGTCGTGTGTAAACAGGATATTTTAGATTATCATTATTTGATAATCTACGTAAAGCTTTTTAAACCTTTATTTATGAAATAAAGGTTATGGTTTGTTTTAAAAATGAATGCAGTCTTTGAAAAACGTCTCATATAGAGGTCAAAACCTCGCAACGAAATCAATTAATATGGAACGTTTTTAATCAATAAGAACGGGACATTTCAACATAACCATGTAGCTATAGTGTAAATATGCATGTAATAGAAAGACTCAAACTTTGCAAAAACCATACAAATACAAACCATCACATTTGAAACAGAGTTTGCAAAAACCAAATAACATAATAAAGTAGAAACCAAATAATATGTCTTTCAGAAGGAAAACAACAAAACCAAACAAATACAAACCATCAAATTCGAAACAAAGTTTGCAAAAACCAAACTACCATAATAAAGTAAAAACAAAATAATGTCTTTCAAACAACAAAACCAAACAAATACACACCATCAAATTCGAAAGAAAGTTTGCAAAAACCAAACGTCTCCAAATAAGTTCAGAAGGAAAACAACAAAGCGAGTACTGGAAGGAGCATCAATCGGATAAGATTGACTTCTTACACTTAGTTGAAGAAGACTTGACCGACATCGGTGAAGTCCCGGGCTCCTGCTTGATTGTTTTCTTCAAAGGGCTAAAACCGGTTGAACTATCTCCTACTACACTTTCAGAAATCCTAGTTGAAGAACCACACTGCAAATTAGTTATGTTGATAATGTTAGTGAGTAGCCTTGATGCTAAATGCGGTTTTAATAACGTATAACAATAATTACTCATATAATGCAATGTAAAATAGCTGATATTACAATTTTTGAGTGTAATGATAACATGAAAATGAACTACTGTTTTTTTAATGTTGATACAACTTAATCATCAAGGCTACTAATTAAGTTATACTTACATTTGTTCCACCTCTCTCATCACGTAGCACATCGGTATAACAGACAGGATCTCCATGAAACTCTTCATCTTCATTAAGCTACCAATTCAAAGTAATAGATGTTCAAGGTTAAAAATCCATGTCCCAAATAATATGTTTTAAAAACCATAGATGTTAATAGTGAGAATATATTAAGTTTACCTGGAATTTGGGATCTTCTTTAATGAATTCGGAAATAATAGCTGGATCCGAACATAGTTTCTGACATGTATAAACTCGATAACTATTTTCAACATTAAATTTCGACACCTCAACCTTGAACAAAAACTGCTTCTCCTCCAATTGTACAAATTCCGAAGGAAAGTCATCAATGCCATCCTTAAAATGACAAATTTCGAATGAAAGTCATCAATGACATCTTTAAGTCATACATTCTTATTAAATGTGCAATATTACTAACCCTTTGTTGCTTATCAACGATGTCGGCTGCAGTAACATTTAGCAACTTCACAATATCAGTGTCAAACAATGCAAAGGATGTAGTACCATGCAAATCTTGAACTCTCACATGAACCTTAAACCTATCATTTAAACACCAGATAAACGAATAACTAATATTCAGTTAATTTAATAATTAGATTGATTGTGTAACTAAGAATAAAAAACATTTAAATTTAACAATCATGGGCACACCGCGGAAGTATATATTTTGCATTTTGTGCAATACAATCTTCCATCAGCAGCATTATTCTCCCCATCATCAAAGTCGTCAATAGTAACCATGACAGACCCCTTGATAACCTTCTTTTTGTCTCTTCTACAACCAATATAGTTCCATCTATGCTCTTCTTGGAAGGAGCTGATTTTTGCTAACACAACAGCATATCCTGGCTGGTATTATTTTTAACATCTTTAGAACAAACTTATTTATAAGTAAAAGCGTATGGAATAATATGAATACTAATTGTTATACCGAGGTTAAATCAACGATTTCATCAATAGTCTTCCTTAAATCCTTGTTAAGGAAATCATCAACAGTTGAATCTTTCACCTTGCTAGACAGTATTGTACTACCATTGCTAGAAGAGGCACCTCCATTGCTTGTCAAATACTTGGATCGAAATTCTTTTATTTCCGGAAGACACTCATCGGTCCACAACTTAGTTCCAAATAATGCATTTTGGAAAGTGGTAACACCTGGTAGTATTCAAGATCTTATGAAGTAGCATATACTAATTGAAAAGTAGCATATACTAATATACTAATTGAAATATAAGTATCATTAAAAGTTATTATATATCCATCTATGGTGCTATATATATATATATATATATATATATATATATATATATATATATATATATATATATATATATATATATGATGTTATAAAAAAGAACATTATATTAATTTACAAACATACTGATTGCGTAAGTTGATAAATTGAAACTGTTGGCTACTCATATAATATATTATTTTAGCTAAAAAGTTTGAAGATGCCTATTGAGTATATGTATTCTATCCACCGAGTATGTTATATATATACAAAGTAACTACACTAAGAAAAAGTATGATAATTGAATTACTGATTTATGGTTAAAAGTTCCATAGATGTGTTTGTGTAACAAATCAAAACATACTTTTTGTGAGCCATTGATCATAATATATTACATCCATGACATAATTAAAATTCACATTATAAGATGATAAAAATAATATATACCTTTTTCTACCCAAGTTTTGATTCTACCAAATTGTAGTAGAATGAAGACGTTGCTGTCCGTTCTTTCAGCGTTCACATGTTCATGGAGTCGTTCCGCATATTTGTCCCAGAAAGTACACCCAACCTTCACGCCACTACACAAGATATCCGAGCAAGTTAAATTCAAAACGTAATACGTTGTAATTATAAGCTAATAGATTGATAAGCAAGTAGGTAACATACTCCAAATCTTGAAGTTCAAGATTAATACGCTTGCCCTTAATTTTTCCTTCCTTGTCTTTGTTGTAGTTAGTAAGATCACCACAATCGACAACACATCCAATGATATCTAACACATCAAGTAAATAGTCAACAAAGGTGTATTAGTCAGTCATTGTTAGCAACAATTTTCATTTTTAAATGACATACAGAACTTTGCATAATATTAAAGTGAAATACTATAATTGCTTACCAACTGGAAGATGTTCATCGTTTTTATGGTTCATTAATTCAGAGAACGAAAAAAAATCGAATCCGTTATCGGAACCTTCAAAATTGTCACATTGATTGACAACTGAACCACGAAGCAGAGTAATCTTGTATTTATGCGTGGTAGCGGGAAACTTAACTATGTTGTCTATTACCATGAATTTGCTTATGATTACAACAAATCCTTCCCGTAGTTTTTTCTCGAATGAGTGGATCCACTCATGCTTGATAGTAGCAAGAATCTTGTCATTCTATAGTAAAGAGAGTTAAATTTAATTAGTTACAAATAAGGATGGACAAAATAAATTTGATAATTAAATAAAAATAGTAGTTAGTTTATAATACGTATACCTTCTCATCCATGATAATCATTTCAAAGTTCCAATTTGTCTTCCAAAAACTAAGTATCTTAACTTTTAGTATCCATGAATCTTTTTTCACATTCAAATCTTGAATGTAATTATAATGTGTATTCACCATAGTAGGATAAATGGTGTATTGTATTTGAAGAATTGCAATTTGAGAAATTGTGCTTTGATAATGTTTTCATTTATAGAGTTAAGAATAAAGGGTGAAGTGAGTTATTCGCTCCATGAATTCGCTCCATGAACTGTTTACGATTATTTTGAATTTGAAAGAAAAAACCCGCTAATCAAACAAATGCAAAAGGAAAATTAATGATGGAAAAGTTAAATGTGGTCCATTAGATCATGGAATTTCTAGTGGTTACAGTGAATTTGAATAGGCAATATGTCCACACATTTAACGGGGGATTGAAATAAAATTGTTTTTTGTTTAATTAATATTGTTCCTTTAACAATGAGAGTAATGATGGAAAAGGTAATGTGGTCCATGAGATCATTTCAATTTTTAGTGGTAAACAACATTTATGGAAGAAGAGATGATTACTCCTCCTCCGTAATACACAATCTAATTAAAGGAATTTGTGATTAAATTATACTATTTGGTTGGGACCATTGTTGCACTCATTTAAAATTTGTAGTAGTTTTAAAAAAAAATGCGGTGATTTTAAATTGTTATAGTAATGACATCATGAACCGGATCTGTGAAGATGCCACGTGCAGATAATTTTTTTAGATAGGGTTTTATTTTCGTTAGATGACATCATCAGATTTCTGTTTGAATATTAAGTATAGATGATAATACAAATACAAATAATAATAATAATAATAATAATAATAATAATAATAATAATAATAATAATAATAATATTATTATTATTATAATAATAATAATAATAATAATAATGATAATAAAAATAATAATGAATAATCATAATAATGAAGCAATTTTTATTTTATTTTTTTATGGTATAAGCCGTTAATCAAAGCTAAACACATACTGACCAAAATAATGAAGTGATTTTAACAAACTAACAAAGCGCCTTTGTTCTTGAAACGGGTACTCGTATAGAAATAAGAACTCTTTTTAAAAGAAAACGAATTCAAGCAAAATACAATACGAGAACAATATGATTTACTTAAAAACATAGAGTATCGTTAATTTTTTAACGGAACTCTAAATTAAAAGTATTAATAATAATAATAATAATAATAATAATAATAATAATAATAATAATAATAATAATAATAATAATAATAATAATAATATAATAATAATAATAATATTGTAGTAATAATAATAATAATGATGATAATAATGAATAATCATAATAATGATAATCATGATTTAACTCAAAGTATAATATTTTTAGAAAAATAATCATTTAAGGTTGTTTACATGATGGAAAATGATTAACTTCATAAGTTTCACTAAAGTTTGACCTATGACCTGTGATTTCGAATACAAACTAAGGTATTTACAGTTCATAGTCTTAAAGAGGGACTCGATCCAAGGAAGTGACAAGTTGAATCAACGAAAACGGAGTTGTAACGAAGAAACTATGACCAAAACGAGATCGGATATCTAAGACTTGTTTAACTTCGGGATTAATTGGGAAAAATTAAATAAAATCACATATTTCTAAGATAACATGATATTTTATATATATGTACTTATAATTCAATTTTATATGGTTCAGGATCACCCGCAAACAACACGAGAAGATTAATCATAAGATCCCATGTTTGTACGCAACACGTCATTTGACAACAACGGTACTTTATGTACGCAACACGTCATTTGACAACACCGGTACCGTGGGTCAAGATTAATCTCGACCAATACATATACGATGGGGTTTTATTTATTTCGTTAGGGGGTTTTATTTATTTCATTGCAGGTATATTAAACATCTAAAAATGAACCATTAAAATTGAATTACTAACAACGAACTGCTAACTACGGACTAAGGAATTATTCAAAGTATTAAAAGTATAACAAGTATATATATGTGACGTTTGTTTAAAAAGAAAAGGTATTGATATATTATATATGGATAGGTTCGTGATATCAACCGGAGACCAAGTCAAATTATATATATCTTCAAGACAACAGTGAGTATATAGTCCCACTTTTAAACTCTAAATATTTCGGGATGAGAATACATGTATTTTATGTTTTACGATATGGACACAAGTAACTGAAAAATATATTCTACGTTGAGTTGTACCACTGGCATACTTCCCTGTAGCTTGGTAACTGTTATTTACAGCGGTATTGTAAACCCGAATCCTGTTGATAGATCTATCGGGCCTGACAACCCCAACCGGACTGGACGACCAGTATTCAACGGTTGCACAGTACTTCGTTTCGTGACTACACTTGGTACGGTGTAGTAAGATTTCATAATAAAGGGAATATGCGACGTGATTAAATGTTAAGTATGGTTACCAAGTGCTCAACCACTTAGAATATTTTTATTAAAATGTTTATATATGAAATCTTGTGGTCTATATTTATATCGCTGCCGGCATTAAACCTATATCTCACCAACTTTATGTTGACGTTTTAAACATGTCTATTCTCAGGTGATAATTAGAAGCTTCCGCTGCATCATGTTGAATCTAAGCAGGATCTTGCGTACGCATATTTGTGTCAAAAATAAGACTGCATATCCAAGAACTTGTGTTGTAAAATATGCTAGAAATCGGGTTGTTATTATCATTTGTAAAGTTTGTAAGTCGAAGATTATCGCTAAACGATAATCATCTTTATTTTGTCCAAAGCTTGTATCAAAAATAAGGATCATGGTTTGTAATGTATAATATATGCAGTTTTTCTTTAAAAAAATGTCGCATATAGAGGTCAATACCTCGCAATGAAATCATACGTTATCTAACACGTTCTTATAGTTAAGGACGGGTTATGACATATAATCTAGCCCTAACCATAAATCAGTTAAGCGAACCAAAATGATAGAAGGAAGAGTAGAAACCCTGACAAAAATGGTGTGTGATTAACAAGTTAAACTTGTTTTACCAACAACATCAACAGTACCGTCAACGTCTCCAGCATCGTCAGTACAGTCAACATCAGAATCAACAACACCTATAACATCACAAACTCCGTCAGTTCAAGAATCACTGTGGACATCATTACGAATCAATAACGTGTATATTGTATCAACAAGTTATGAAGAATTAACTCATTCCCTCTGAAGAAATTATATATATATTTTATATATATATATATATATATATATATATATATATATATTTTGAAATAAAAAATAAATCTTTCCGTGCTAAGCTATTGTGTGTGAATCTTAACTACTCAGTTAATTCATATTACAAATATACAATAATGTACGTCCCTCACCCGCGACTTAACCATCGTTAACTACAATCTCTGTCTCAATTCAACAAATTCCAATTCCTAATAAATCAAGTATATATTTGATTTTACACTTCATCATTGATGTAACTGAAACTTTTCAGATAACATCATTCGTACTTTGTGAAGTTCACAAGAATTTAACGAAAACCAACATCACATCTCAACAAATAATGAAGTATTGATTCATAATTTCAATATTATTGAAGAAATACTTATGTAACCTCTAAACCTTCAAGAAATTATTCAATTCTAGTTCCAACCGTAAATCGAATGAGTTTAATTTAGTATTAACTCATTAAAATTTATGTTACATCTGAGGAGAATATATACATATATATTTTCATAAAGACTGTAATAAAATTCTTATGTACAAAATATTAATTGTGAAATTTTTTTAACGGGTAGGTAATACTCGAGAGATATATATAAATTCACAATTAATATGTTACATTCTTCGAATCAGATTAAGCAAATTATCAATTATACTTCCTACTTTCACAATAATATACATTCTTTCATAGAAATCAAAACAACCATACTCATTCAAACCCAATTAAGTATTCTGATTTTAAAATCTCAGAATTCAATTCGAGATATAACCGGTACCATCACTTTTAGATTCCTACATCTTTCAAAGCTATACTTTGACTTCAAAAGTGTGTTAGGACATCAAATGTATACAAACAATTACAATTTGTGTTCAAACCCTTCGAAAATCTCTGAAGACACTTCAAATAATGAGCAATCGAGATGATGATCCAACCACATATTACCCACAGTTATGTACTTAAAAAGCTCTCGAAACCAAAGTCATAATTCAACACATATCTGTGTCAGATCTTTTGGCATTTATTAGCAAAAATAACCTTGCAATTCCTTTGCAAAGTAGCAAATTATATCACAGCTCCAGCAAGACAACTTCGATTTTTTCATTCGGAGTAGCCTTATCATAATTTTGATATATGTGATTACCCTTTTGTTACCGGAGAACCTTTCATATTCCACCACATTAGCAATAAACTTACCAACAACTTCACTGATCTTGGGCATTTCGAAGAATCTTTATATTTATCGAAACCTCATCATTTACTCATCTGCCTCTTGTAACGAGAATTGTCATACGAATCATTGGGAGTTAGCAATCAGTATTTTGAAATCTCACAGCATGTTGACGCCAACAGTTATACATAACGTCTATTTCCAAGGCTTACATACTTCGAATGTGAAGTTTCTGAAAAACACTCTGAACCGCGAACTAGTTCTCGAAATGCTGATGAAGCAACAAAAACTGTAAACGACCTTAGCAGTAAAAAGTTTGATGATAAAGATTAGTGTATTAACAAAGCTCAGAAATAGAGAAGTTTTGGAACTGGAAAACGGATTGAGCAAAGTATGAAGGAGGCTGTGGACAAATCACAAAGACTGAACCTGCCTTCAAAGAATCCAAATGATTCAGTGTCTGCTGAAGTCATTAACGAATACCTTGCTCCTGACACTAAACCCTTACAGACAATATTCTTCATCATCCTCTGATATTAGAAATTCTAAGATATCATCGTATCTTTCATTATAAATATCCTCCATATTTCTGAAGATATTTCCATAACTATTCTTATCTGGAATCATTTATCTCTTTGCGCTATCTGTATTACATCAAAAAGGAAACTGTTTAGTTCCTGTACTCTGTAAACCTTTGAGTTTAAAATATGAATGTTTTTGAAGTAGTGTTGGAAACTGAAGCATGAGTTAGTATAATATAATGACACTTGATCAACGTGATTATATTACAGTAATTCATGCTGAGTTTCTAAATGGAACGTGATGATTCACAGATCATAACATCATCATGTGCCATGTTATACGACTCTTGTATTCTATTTAACCTCTAAAATATCAAGAAAATATTTCTTGATGATTTGGCCTTTTCCAAGGTATTCTAGTAATTTGACAAGTCAAGATCGTGCCATCACAATTTCCTTCCTAGAACATTAACAATGTTCATTCCGAAAATCATATTTGTGAATTCTGGACCATTACAAGCGGTGCTTAATCGCAAGAAGAAGAAACGAAAGGACAAAACTCCGAAATAGAAATTGGGGTATAAATTGCAGCAAATAAAAGAGAGCATTAACTGTGGATGACAATGATTATAGAAGATAGAAACAGAGACTTTGAAATATAAGGGAAGATATAAAGCCCAACGACAAACCAAAAATTATAAACCATATATATCGATGCATATAGCAATATAAAGACACGGGAGAACTAGAAACACTATAAACCCAAGAGTATAGTAGAAGTAAATAGATTCTTCCGGTGATAGATGAAAAAGAAGAATGACCGATATGAAAGTTATAAGTATATCGAGAATCAGAACTGGATGGAGCATATTGATGAATACTTTAAAATATGAGTTGAGGGGGAAAGAATAGAAGGTGATGAAACATGACTAGGAACTTAGAAATCAACAGATTTAACTCACACAATGACGGAATAAGTGAATCAAACCCTCTAGTAAATAAGCTAAGCTTTTTGGGATTAATTTAGTCATACCATAACTAAATCAAGTGTGATTAGATCAACAACTAGAGCTATTATTCACCACCTGGGTGATTTGGGTTGAGAGAGAATCGGAGGAGCTCACCAGATCTGAGTGTGCGTAACAAATGAGAGGCTTAACCTAAAATGATGAACATAAGACTTTATATACCCCTGCTGTTGACTCACCCGTACGATTCATCCATCACACATACGAGTTAGCTTCATCAGCCGTACGGGTGATCAGTCACTTGTGTCTTCTCATTTAGGTTGTAATTGTGACTTAGCTTAGTATCAACCGTGCGTATGAGCCTATCAGCCGTACGAGTGAGGCTTCACTCGGACGTCTGACTAAGTCTAACATTGTCAAGCATCCACATCTCATTCCTGTAGTTGCTGTAACCACATACAAACACGGATAGGATAATAACGAACGATCATGGTGGCCTGTAAACTGTTGTACCTACAATGGACGTGGGTAGATGTCTAGGGACTTGCATAAAATGCATCAACAGAAGGTGTGAGTTGTAAGAAAAGGAAGGAGGTGAATTTATAAGAAAATCTCCGACAGAACAATTAAAATGGACGATCGCATTTAAAGCGGATCCTAATTCCTTTTGTTACCGGAGAATCAAATCTTATTACAAAGATTTTCTTCAAATCCCTTGAAATCTGGAAATCAATCATATCTATGTCAAATGATAAGATGAATCTACACTTACTCATTTCACTCTTCTATGTTAGCTTCATTCGTACTCTTCATATAAATGGATTGTTTATCCAAATTATTCGCTGATGATAAAACTCTAATTTTCAGCCTGTATGCATCATGAAAACATACTTATTATCATTCACGACCTTTCCACTCGAATTTCGGGACGAAATTTCTTTAACGGGTAGGTACTGTGACAACCCGGAAATTTCCAATCAAATTTAAACTTTATCTTTATATTATTCTGACACGATAAGCAAAGTTTGTTAAGTTAAATCTCAAGAATTTTAAATTGTGTTCATACATTCATTATAACCTCGACCAAATTCAGACGATTCACGAACTGTTATATATAAATAAATATGTATATATATGTATATATATATATTATAACTTGAGAATATTAATAAAGTATTAAACGTATAATACTTTACATGATCGTATTTATTTCAATATGTTTATCGATGGAATTAGAAGATAATATCAAATTGTTGATTTATCAGATACATTATGATATGATTACGGGTCTATGTTATGAGGTCCACTGTGATTTAAGAAATCTATTCTTTTTGACAACATTCGGAAAATGGTAAAGTGATTTATAAGTAAGAACGTGAAGTGTAAATAACTTAGATGTTGGATATCGACAAGTTAAGTAACTCGACATTTTTTATTAAGATGATTTCATACGTTTATTTAACCTTTGAACTTTATCTCATGCTTCACCAACAAACTGTAATTTAAAAACTTGAAACCTATTATGAATATATATGATTCTACTTTTCTAAAACATTTTATGATATAACGATTTCCATTATTTTAACCTTTAAACAAAATGATTCTTAAAAATATATTTGGTTTTGGAAAACAAAATTATTATATTTATTTGATTTAGTTTTAAACGTACAAAAACGTTTTCAGTTTAAAAAGAACTTTATTATTAAAACGTATATAACTTTTATAAATTTCTAGAACCATTTTTGACAACTCATTACTTAACCAGTATGATAAAGATAACGATATTTATATTTTATTTTATTAAATATATATAACGATTTAAATTAATATTATATATATTTATACGCGTATTATACGTACATAGTTTTATACTTTTACTATACTTAAACTTTACCTTTACTTTATTTTTACTTTACTTTAACTTTAATAATTCACTTTAATAATTCATACTTTAATAATTCACTTTAATAATTCATACTTTAATAATTCACTTTAATAATTCATACTTTAATAATTCACTTTAATAATTCATACTTTAATAATTCACTTTAATAATTCATACTTTAATAATTCACTTTAATAATTCAAAAATCTATTATAAATAGAATTCAATAGGTTTCATTATTTCATAGAAACTTGAAAATATTTTTCTCTAAACTCTCTCAATCGATTTACATATATATATTTACTCCGTATTATTTCAAGATATTATTAGTATACATAAAATATTACGTCAGAGTGCTGTCCGAGTGATTTTGAAATTATTTTTCGAGTGGGATTGGATTAAGGAAATTATGGGTTATAGCTATGGAGGTGATTGGGTATGGTTCATGGGTATGCTCGTGAGGTTAATATAGTGTTTATCATCTCCGTTGCGTCTACGTACCTTTCCTGCAATATTGAATCTCAATATTGATACGTGAGTACTCATAATTTAACTTTTACATACTAATAGTGTATCCTTGACTAGTGCTCGAGTATATAGGATTATGCATATTTGTACTTTTGATATTGCCTTTAGTTAGGTTATGTTGAATCCTGAATTAGTTATATATGCGACTGAGATAAGGTATAAGATATGCATGTCGTTGAAAAGCTAGCGAAAAATTAAGAACTTTTCATTTAGATATCGAATGATTTCGATGAACGGATTTGAAGTTATAGTCCATCGAATTTTTGTATTATTATTAAAAATGATTATTATTATCGTCGTTATTATCGTCGTTCTAGTTTTATCTTATTATTATTATTATCTTTATCAATAAAAGGATTTATCATTAAAAAAATTGTTATTTTTTTTTATTATTACTATCGTTATTATCGTTAAAGTTATAATTAGTATTATTATTATTATCTAATTATTATTATTATTATTGGTATTATTATTATTATTATCTTTATTAATATATATATCATTATTTAAAAATGGTTATTGTTATTGTTAATATTATTATTACTATATTATCATTAAGATAATTATTAGTATTATCGTTAATAATGTTATAGTAACTATCATTATTAATATTAGTGTAATTAAAACAAATATTTGTAACACCTAATTATTTTGATTACTATTATTATCATTATTACGAACACGATATAAAAGACGATTAAAAGCAATTAAACGAAACGATTAGGAAATAATGGGTAAGAGTATCATGATGAAATTAAAATATTATAAGATATTAATTTAGATAAAATTACCGTTCTTATTATTTTTATCATTACTATTATTATTAAAATTATCGTTAGTATTAAAACTATCATTTTAACAAAAATTATCATTTTAATAGAAATGTCATTGTTACTCTAAAATATCATTATTATTATTATTTTAAATAGAATTATTATTTTAAAGATAATATTAAAAATTATCATAAATATTAAAGTTATCATAATTAGAATTATCGTTTATCATAATGTCATCTTAGTAATTACAAATATTGATATTTTTATAATAATAATTATTATTACAAAATAATACAACTTTTACTTACTATCATTATAGATATTATTTTATCAAATAAATATTTGATACAAACATATTTTACTACGTGTAATAACTTACTTTAATAATACCTATCATATTATCTTTATAATATTAAATGAACCCTATAAATTTTATTACTTAATATATATAAAAGTATATTTTATTATATAAATATAATATAAAATTTTATTTATTAATAAATAAATTATATTATTTACTCTAATAAATCTTTTAAAAAATATTTAAAAATATAAAACGACGATATTTAAACTATATATTAATCATGTATAGATTTTTGGAAATTATTTTGAGTCAAATTTACTTTTGTTGACTTTTGCATATTAGTCTCGAGCATTAGGATTGTGGTACACTATGACTTGACCTAATTTGTTAGACAAATATTGACCAACACATAAATATATATAATTAATTTAGGTTCGTGAATCCGAGGCCAACCTTGCACTTGTTCAATGACGTTATATATATTTTTACTACGAAATACAGTATGGTGAGTTTCATTTGCCTTTTTACCCTTTATATTTTTGGGACTGAGAATACATGCACTTTTATAAATGTTTGACGAAATAGACACAAGTAATTGAAACTACATTCTATGGTTGAATTATCGAAATCGAATACGCCCCTTTTTATTAAAGTCTGGTAATCTAAGAATTAGGGAACAGACACCCTAATTGACGCGAATCCTAAAGATAGATCTATTGGGCCTAACAAACCCCATCCAAAGTACCGGATGCTTTAGTACTTCGAAATTATATCATGTCCGAAGGAGGATCCCGGAATGATAGGGGATATTCTTATATGTATCTAGTTAATGTCGGTTACCAGGTGTTCACCATATGAATGATTATTTTTTTGTCTCTATGCATGGGACGTATATTTATAAGAATTGGAAATGAAATTCTTGTGGTCTATTAAAATGATGGAAATAAATGATTATGATAAACTAATGAACTCACCAACCTTTTGGTTGACACTTTAAAGCATGTTTATTCTCAGGTGTTAAAGAAATCTTCCGCTGTGCATTTGCTCATTTTAAAGATATTACTTGGAGTCTTTCATAGCATATTTCGAAGAACGTTGCATTCGAGTCATTGAGTTCATCAAAGATTATTATTAAATCAATTTATAGTTGGATAGTGGATATTATGAAATGGTATGCATGCCTGTCAATTTTTGATGTAAAGAAAGATTGTCTTTTAAAAACGAATGCAATATTTGTAAAATGTATCATATAGAGGTCAAATACCTCGCAATGTAATCAACTATTGTGAATCGTTTATAATGTATATGAACGGGTTCTTTCACAATCTACAACCGTACGGATGCATTCATCGAGACAGGGGTGGTTTTTATAACCCATAACTAACAAATATGACAATGATCTTTCAAACATTAGCTCAAAAACCAACCTATCTATCCTGAGAAGCATGATGGTAAACATCTTAAGGTCAAATACCAGACACCTTACGTAACTTCACGAGATATACTATCTTCAAACAAACAATTAAATCATGATGGGTAAAAAAGTTTCACATTACCTTGATCTGAAGCAAAGATCAAAATAGCACATTTAGTGATTACAGATAAGCTCAAAGGATACCAGCTATTGCACTTTTGGAGATAATGTGATAAATGAACAAGCACCACAAGATGTAAAAGTAGATCAAATTCTTGTTCACCCTTTTTGGAAATTACGCCCATTTTGCAACCGTGCGGATGCAAGTTGTACCCGTGCGGGTGCATGTTGTGCCCATGCAGTTGTACATTAGGCTCACTAACTCTTTAAAATTACCTATCCAGGCGATTACATGTTGTAACCGTGCGGTTGCATAGTTCAACCGTCCGGATGCACACCAATAATTTAAACAATATTAAAATTTTTACATTTAAGTCCCTTCCGTTCTAGCCTTCTATTCACATCATAAATGATGATTTAGTCAAACTTGAGTCAACTAATCGTGCTAGAACTCTCTAATCAAACAACCATTCCAAGATCCCGTTTCAAGTCAAACTAAGTCAAATAACCTAATATCCGACCTATTCAAATTTAACGGATCTATCTCACACACTTACTCCACCTGGTTCACACATACGGAGTTTATGAAATAACACCAACTGTCATGCAATCATGTACAGTATGAACATGCATACAGAAGAAACTATACGAAATTCTAAAATCTTTTGGCTTTTTCATAATATCATGCACATAAACAGAACTAAATGCAGACCTAAAACATCATGGCAGTATATATAGAAAATTATGCAAGCATGAAGATGATGATAAAACTTAACATGAATTAATCTACTTAACAAAAAATAGAAATAACGTCTAAAGAAGCATTAAAACATATTTTTGTGAGAGGATGACTTTGTCCGATTTTTTTTGGGATCAGAACTGAACTATCTTTTGCAGTTTAGACATCGTTAAATCCTTAGAACTGATTAGTTCTGATCATGTACCTACATACTTAGTCTCTGAAAATCAATAAACTTATTCGATTTTCCTTCCAGACTTTTTGACGATCACGTTAGCGTTTAATTACCTGAACATATTTCTGTGTCTGCTTAAATCTTGGACTCAGTCCCCATTTGAGATCGCACAAATTTATTAGGTAGTCAATTGAGCCCAAATCTATTGAACTGTCCGATATCACTTCGATGTAGTTTCGATTTAAACGAACAGGAAGCATCTCACGGTGTCTCTAGCAACCCTGGCAGCCATGAGCTTCTACCTTAAACTCATACCTTTCGCTTCGGAGAGCTTTACTTGTCACAATTTTATTGCATACTCTGAATGAACTCCAATACCGGTCGCTTTAAACCCCATGCTTGAGCGAAAAGCTTATTATGATGGAATGATATGATATTTGGAGTGATGGAATTCTAAGACAGCATATCCTCCAGAAGATATCCCAAGCTATCTGGATCAATCAGTATAACCCATATCACAGACAACAGAAGCACCGTCTTGCCAGATAACTACTTTGAGAATCAATGATTTGAGTTTTCTAGATCTGAATATATATGACACTTCTCCCCCTCGGATATAGATAACTTAAATCAGTACTGCTCAGCACGTAGTGTATTCATCGTTTTCTTTTGTGATGCATCATCTTTATTGAGATCTGAACATCATATATACATGATCACTTTTATTGTGATCCCCCTTTTTTTCTGATGTTGCTTTTCCGCTATAGCTGACATAAATAGGCTATACATTGATGATGATGCATCATTTCTATTTTATGGTAGATGAATCACACTGCAGATCTAATCCTTGAAGTTGAAGTAGCTTTCTCAAATCGAAAATTATCTGTGATACAGAGTTTGCACTTCTCAATCCTTCAAACCGAGAATACCCCCCTTTGAATACCTGAATGACCTACTGAAGCATTTCGGCCCAAGCAATAAGGTGAATAGAAACAAGTATACGTTCTAACATAGTATACTTAACTTGTTGACTTACTTGGCAGTCCTTCACTAGAGTACAAATCGTAGTAGGGGAGACCTCAATCGTCTGTTGAGTTCCTGAACAATCATTTCTCAATACATTCTCAGTGATAGTTAGGTGACTACCGTCAACTGATTTAGACCTTTCCATGATTTCTTTGTCAAGATTATTTACTTGATGTTTGTGTGATCATCTCATTCCAAAATTTGATCATCAAAATTTATCAACCTTCATTAACTAAACATGCATTACATACGTTGTGCGCAAAATGATAAACATGCAAGTTCAGTAATACAATCATCTCCCAATTTCTCAAACCACCTACACATTTTCGAATTTTTCAACTTTTTATGGGATTTTCAACTTTTATATTGTTTTTGAATTTTCGAGTGTTTCCATTTTCTCAGCTAATCTACGAAACAAACAAATCTTTTTGGGTTTTTCACATTGAACATGCAGAATTTAAAATGATATAGAGATTAACATGCATGCAGGAGCAAAACTAAGTAACATGCAAAAATGATGCTTCATGAAGATGCATATATACAAATGAAACATATTAGATGGTGTGATGACCCGGAAATTTTCGAACAAATTTAAACTTTAATCTTTATATTATTCTGACACGATAAGCAAAGTTTGTTAAGTTGAATCTCAAGAATTTTAAACTATGTTCATACATTCATTTAACCTCAACGAAATTCCAATGATTCACGAACCGTTATATGAACGGACATGATTATATATGTATATGTGTATATATTATAACTTGAAAACGTTAACAAAGTATTAGACGTATAATACTTTACACAAACGTATTTGTTTCGATATAGGTTTAATATAATTATCAACGGAATTAAAAGATAATATCAAATGATTGATTTATCAGATACATTGTATGATCGTGAGTCTCTATTGAGAGGTCCACTTTGATTTAGGAAACCTTTCCTTTTTAACGATATTCGGAATAAATGGTAAAGTGACCTACAAGTAAGAACAAATATGTCAATTAACGATTACTGGACAATGGTTAGTAGAGATTAACTTTCAATACAATGATTGTCTCGTGTCTCTTGATAATATTAATTATTTAGTTTTCTTAATATTGAAAACGTTTTACGACATAGATGAAACCTTTTAAAGAATGATTTTGAATATAACTAATTCTGGAAAACTAAATTATATTTATTCGATTTAGTTCAAATATATGAAAGCGTTCTTCGAAATAATAGATTTTTAATTATTATAATGTTTCGATAAAAAGATGTGAATGTAATTAGTTTTAGAGAACTATAGTTATTCGATTTAGTATGGACACGTTTTTCGATATAATAGAATTTGATTGTTAAAATGTTTTTATGGATTTTCAATGATATGAAAATGAAAATAAAGATAAAATAAAGGTTTCTAATGAGCACTAAAAGACTACAACATTTCATCTCAAGATTTCAAGTTAAAATGATGGAAATCACTAAACATGCGCACTTGCACGAGAAAAATCATAACTAGATCATACTTACTCGAAAAAGGGTGATTACGATGTCCAGACGTCCGTAACTCAAAAATCTACAACTTTCGTGAAGACACCATATGCGGACCGCGTACCTATTTACGTGAAACGCGTAATGTTTGTCGACATAAAGAGTTTGTCGACATAAAAGTGATGGCGGCTTACCTTTATTATTATTATATTATATATTATATTATTATTTTACATTTATATATATATATATATATATATATATATATATATACATATATATATATATATATATGAACGAAGTACTTGTGATTAGGAACTTAAAAACACGCACACACTCACATAAATAAATCACTCTGTATATTTCCTAGCTTAAATTTTAAATTAGTAGTATGGTACTGTAACAAGTGATACACGGGTATTTTAATTCGGGTTACAAACCGATTATAACTAAGGAAAACTATGGGTTATTGCCAAGGAGGTTATGGGTAATATTCGGGGATATATTTATGAATCAAACCTAGTGTTTATCATCTCCGTTACGTCTACGTACTTTTCTACAATATTGAATCTTGATGTCGAACGAGGTGTATATAAAATAGTTATTATTTTACTAGAAAATACTATTAAATACGATACAATTTTACACAAGATATTTATTTATTTATAGAATGGATATACTTAAACCTTGCTACAACACTTATAGGCAGTGTACCTAATCGTACAGTAGTGTAGTTTTTAGTAAGTCCGGTTCGTTCCACAGGGAAATCTTTAAACAAAGCTCAACGCTATATTAGTTTACTTTTATAAAAATACAAATATATATATAGGTAATATTATTATTATAAAGGGGGGTTTTTACCGTTTAATGACCGGTTTGTCGATTTTAAAACTTTATTCGTAGTTAAAACCTAATGTAAAATATAAAATAAATACAAGACTTTAAATTAAAGCGTAAAGTAAATAACGATAATGAAATTGCGAATAATAAAAATGCGATAAAATAAAATTGCGATAATTAAAAAGTACGATAATTAAAAGTGCGATTAAATAACAATAAAAGTGCGATAATTAGAAGTGCAATTAAATATAAAATAAAGGAAATTAAATATGAAATAAAAGAATTATGCTTATTTAAACTTCCGTAATCATGATGTTTGACGTGTTGATTTTAGTTTTATGCCCATGGGTTAATTGTCCTTTGTCCTGGATTATTCAATATGTCCGTCTGGTTTTTGTCCATAACAGTCCATCAGTCATAAATATAAATTGCAAGTGTCCTTGTCAAATTATTATTATACCCGAAGTTAAATATTCCAACTAATTGGGGATTCGAATTGTAACAAGGTTTTAATACTTTGTTTAATGAATACACCAGGTTATCGACTGCGTGTAAACCAAGGTTTTACTACTTTGTTAACAATTACACCAATTACCCTTGAATGTAATTTCACCCCTGTTTTGATTATTCTAGTGGCTATTAATCCATTCCCGTGTCCGGTTAAATGAACGATTATTCGTACATATAAATACCCCGCCCATCGTGTCCGATCGAGTGTATATGGTAATTTATAGGGACGCCCAATTGTAAATCTTTATATTAACATTAACAAACTTTCATTTAGTTAAACAAATATAAAGCCCATTAATAGCCCATAGTCTAGTTTCCACAAGTGTCGTTCTTTTGCCCAAACCCCAATTATGGTACAAAGCCCAATTACCCAATTTTAGTAATTAGCCCAACATCATGATTACTTCGTTTTAAATAAGCATAATAATAACTTAGCTACGAGACATTAATGTAAAAAGGTTGAACATAACTTACAATGATTAAAAATAGCGTAGCGTTACACGGACAGAATTTCGACTTACACCCTTACAACATTCGCTAACATACCCTTATTATTAGAATTAAAATTAAAATTAAAATATAAATTATATATATATATTACTTATATATTGAGAGAGAGAGATGTAAATTATATGTATAAAACTCGGCAGAAAACTGGCTTTATATAGGACCTGACCAACATTTTCACTCCATGCGACTCGCATGGAATTGTGCCTCTGGCCATGCGAGTCGCATGGCCACCCTGGATCCAGCCAAATTGCTTTGTTTTCTTCTTGCCGACGTAATATAATAACAATAATATATATAATATATAATTATATATAATTATATATATATTATATTATATTTTTGTGCATAGTAGACTAGATATTTTTGGTCCGTTGCGTCGGGCGTTTCTTCTTGGCTCAGGTCCCGGTTCCGGATTTTCGGACGTCCTCGCGTATTATTTTATATCGTGTACTTTGCGTCTTGTAACTTGTACTCTTGTCATTTTGAGACGTTCCTCATCAATATTTTGAACCTTTTTAGTTGTATCTTGTACTTTTTAGCTCTTTGGACCTTTTTGTCTTCAATTTGTCGAATCTGCCTTTTGTCTTCACTTTTTAATATTTAAACGAATATTGCTTGTAAATCGAACAATTGCAACTAAAAGCTTGTCTTTCTTGAGGAATAATGCTATGAAATATATGTTCGTTTTTAGCATTATCAAATATTCCCACACTTGAGCGTTGCTTGTCCTCAAGCAATATTGTCTTGAAATACTAGAATCACTTCTTTATTCTTCACACTTTGTACATCAGTGATTTCTATACGGCGGTATAAACAATGGTAGTAACGATATGGTTTACAGTCCCACATGACTATAAAAATTTAGATCCATTAAGGAAATTGGATCTTTATGAAAACATTTGATCTTTTGAAATCTAGTTTTTACCCTAGATAAGTTTTCCGGAATAACCCTTTACCGGTGTTTGCAAAATATTTTTGTGGGTTTGGTGGGTTTCAAATTTGAAAATTTTAGCTCAAAACTTGCGGTTTTGTGTCACCCACTTGCTAACCTTGTATTTGGAAAGCAACACGTCCAGTTTACTTGTCCCGTATATTACCTTTCGGCAAACTACTGTCCGGTTGTAAAGGAAAGCGTTGAACAAGCAACTGTTAAGGCAATGTCCCGTGACATGCTTTTGATTATGGTCTATAACGTGTCGGACGCAATTACTATCCTTGGTAGGAGCAATAGTAAAGCTCACCCTTATAATTTTTTCGGTCTGGCACAAAGTCCTGTCTTTGACCATGCTATGCAACCACCGTTCTTACGGTTGACACCCGATTTAGTTCAGGTGACCTAATGAATTCCAGGTGAATTCCTAGGATTTTACGTTCAATGGTAATGAACGCATTGAAAATAGGGTTTTCAGAAAACAAATCGGTTTATAATTTTTGATCAAAATATTTTCTCGTTTAAGCTCGAGTTTAGATATCATCGAATTCCATGAGTTTGAATTCTCAATTTTTAAGGTCAATCTCAAGGATTGAGTAATATCAGGCTTAAAAGCTGATTTTTAATCTTTAAGGAGATTATCCTTTCTGGGGATCTGATTCATTAGTCTTATCCAGCTAATTTGCACGGTGCCTCCCCATTGTACGAGATAAATCCTTCTCATGGTTAGGATAAATCTGACCACTTGGCGACCCTGTTTAATGCTGAGGTCCGTGGATTTCCTGCTGATTTTAGTGATGACTTTTCTAGATTTTTCGTCAACCTACAGCTGGTCTGGACGACAACTTCATGACCTAAATCAAGAAGCGCGTGTCTTTTTCGGAAGACTTTACTTCCTTTTAATGATGGAATTGATTCATCGTGTAGATCCATCTCTTCTTTTCTTTCATCGGGTAAAACAGTTTAGTTTAGTCCAAAGCAAAAGTATTTTCAGTTATTTGTTATAGATATATGTGACATATGTTTAAAATAACTTGGTAAATTTTCCCACACTTGGCTTTTATTTTCCTTTTTATCGTCCTCTATTCCATTTTAAATGAATTTTAACATTTTAGTTTGTTTCTCAATTTATGTCCTTTCCGAGGTAACAATAATTTCGGTGTTAAAACCTAGTTTTATCGTTCATAAATATGTATAAACATGATTTGAATTCATTTAATTGAAAATTTTGAAAAATTTTACTAGAATTGGGTAGTCAGTATATAAGACTAGGGCTGTTCTTTTTTATCAGAGAGCACTAGATTCTAATACAACTACTGCTTTACTAGTATTTTTAATGGTAACCAAGTGTTTAATATAAAAATTTTAAAATTCGAAAGAATTTAACCCCTTCCCACACTTAAGATCTTGCAATGCCCTCATTTGCAAGAAATCAGTAACAATTTAAATTATTGAGGGTGATTTGTGTGAAAATGATTAAATTTTTACCAAAGTTTCCAAATATATTGGCGTTTGTTTGCTGAATGATAAATGGTGCACGTCATTTGTTCATTCCGTCTTGTTGTTATTTCACATACATTTTGCATCATTGTCGTCAAAATTACTTGCTTTTGCTGAACTTAATGCCAGTCTTTGAAAATGCGTTGTTTTACCCTGTTTTGTGCATAAAATAGAATACATACAATACAAATATAATCATACATGCAATTTGAAATGGAACTTTGGCATCCCACTTTCAAACTATAAGAAAAATATTAGTACACAATAATAATAGAAATATCAAACATTACATAAACGTAATAAAATGTTAAGTGTTTAAAATAAAAATAAAAATTACCAACTTATCTCTACTGATCAGGAGGTGGGTTAGGAGGAAAATTACGATATGGATCCCAATTCATGTTCGCGTCCGGGTTCCATGGCTGATTATAGATGAACTGGTATGCTGCGTCATAATCATATGAATCATAGGGTGGTCTCATTTCTGGCTGATGTGCGGGATAGTATGCGGGTCGGGTCGGATAATACATCTCGCCAGGCTGCAACTGGCTTATAATTTGGCGCTGATGATAATCCCATCGGCCATGCTCTCGTTGCCGGGAATGCTCGTAGTCATTCCGGCGTTGCCATGCCTCGTACTGCATATGCCTATCATAGTTCGTCATGTATTCATCCTCCATACGAACGCCTAAATCAAGAGCAGTCTCCCGAACAACTCCTATAATGTTGTTCGCCTCCTCCATCTCGTCATCCGCACCTCTTTCTACCTGTCGCTGAGGTCCCTCATATCGATATACCCGACCACGTCTCATCAATAATACCCTTGCACCGTGATAAAGGTTTGAACTTATAGTTTCACCTCCGTCCTCTATTTCGTTCATTGGACCCCCTTGGTGCTTATCTACACCTAAATACTCTCCAATGAGAGTAATGAAAATACCACCACCTATAATACTCCCCGATTTCATCCCCGAAACTACATTAGCGAGATAATAACCAACACAATAGGGAATGTTAACGAAACTCCTCGGGTCTCTAATACACTTGAGGTAGAACAAATCGTTTACGGTCAATTTCTCCTTATTCCTACCCCTTTGTGTAATTGTGTTTGCTAAGAATCTATGAATCACCCGGAGTTCAGCTCTGTCTATATCTAAATATGTATGATTTCCACTGGCGTGAAATTCATTAAAGTGGGACATTCGCCTCCAGACAGCGTTAATATCAAATTCCCTATCTACCCTTTCTCCTTGGGCAATCAGGCTATTACAGTCGGGGCTTAAAAGTTCAGCAGGGGTGTAAATCTGTAAGGCCCTGGCTAAATCTATCATGGACATTCTGTACATGCGTCCACCTAACAGAAATCTAATAAAGCTTATATCATCTATCCTCCTAACATCACTGTTTAACTTAATAGTACTAAGTAATTCTATACACCATTCCCTATATATGGTTCTATGAATGGAAAATAGGCGCATCCAATCGTTAAACTGAGAATTACCATACCTTTGCACCAATAATTCCCGAATCGGTTCGGCAAGGTCAACTGTTTCCAAAGGTACCCAGTCAATTGCCCTTGGCATTTCAACAACCTTAAAGTAGAGAATGTGCATGTTCTTTTGATAATCTGGATACTCTATCCAACATCGATCAAATCTCAGATTTGGGTGTAACTGATCTTCATTAATGTCTAAGCTCAGAATCCTTTGATGTGGAGCGAATTGACGAAACTGATTCATGAATAATTGATCTTGATCGTGATATGGAATATGTTGCTCCTCCTGTTCTTCTTCTTCTTGTTGCATATGTTGTTCTTGTTCATAAAACATTTCCGGTTCGGGCTCTGGTTGCCTGGACGATGATGCTCCTGAACCTCCAGTATCGGCTCTCTGTAAAACACATTAAACACAAAAATTGTGCATCCAAATATGCATTAGTGTTAGCAAAATAATAACTTGAAACAATTATGATGACATGTTCAATTCATAACACATTTTATACACATTTTCTTAACAATAACAATTCTACACTTTTACATACGAAAATGTGTACAATGTTTTATCACATTTAAATTCTTAAACATGTCAACAATAATCATTATAGCAATTAAACACTTGTTACATGGCATTCAAATCAAACTAGTGCTCATTTTCATATTTTTGTCAAGTCTACACTTTGTCAAATAAGCATATACGAAAAATGTACATCAAGTTCATAAGCTTTTATCTCAAATAATATGCCAAAATAATCACTACTAGCAATGAAACAAGTTTCAAATGGCCTTTATATCAAATTATCCAAGTTCATGAATTTTTAGACTTAAAAAGTCTACTTTAATTCTCAAAAACATGTTTAGGCTCAAAGTTTGGATCAATTAACTACCTAAACATGTTACACTACTTAATTTAGCAACAATTCATGACAAAAATTGGCCATAACCTGTTTATATCAAAAAGCCCCAAATTGCTCAAGAACACAAACCCTAGATTCTTAAAATTTTGAAGTTTTTAGCTTCAATTCATGTTAAATAGCTTCTATCTAGGATATACATGCATAATATAACAACAATTTAGCTCTAATTACACCTAAATTTAACAAAATCAAAATATAAATTTTCTAGCTCAAGAACACAAAAATTCGAATTTAAAGAGATTAGGGGTGAAATCTTTACCTTTCTCCTGAAGGGGTTGAGACTACTGAATCTAGGCATGATTATTGTGAAGTTTTGCAAGAAATTTGATGAAAAATGATGAATTTTTGAGAGGGTTTTGGAGATGGTTCGTGTTTGTGTATGTGTGTTTGTGAAAAAGAGCAGCTCGCTGGATAATTTGATCCTGTCCAGTTTTTGGCTGCCATGCGACTCGCATGGATTATGCCTTTCCCCCATGCGAGTCGCATGGGGGTATTTTCCAGGTTTTGTTTTTTTTTTTTTTTTTTTTTTTTTTTTTTATATAAAAACCTTATACTTTTAAAACATAAAATTTAATAAAATTTAAAAATTTTGTTTCTTTTTAAGACGAGGTCGTTTCGGGATGATGCCCTAGTCCGTCCCTCGACAAAATTTTAAAATTTGTCTTTTTGTAGCGATTGTTTTAAAAGCTTAGATTTTTGGATATTTTAATTTTTTTGGCATACTTTAAATCAAAAAGATTAAAAATAATGATAATAAAAGTTCTCGTCCCTCCCTCGGGTAAAGCAATTTCGGTTCAAAGACCTAGTCTTCAACTTACGATGAATTTTAAAAATCATATTCTTAACTTAATGAGATAAAGTAAATTTTTGTTTTTAAATTCACACAACTTAAATATAAAATTCAAAATTAATATTAAAAATTCACACCAAACTTAAAATTTGAAATGCATAAAATTAAAAATTCATATTTTAAAAATTCACACCACTTAATTTAAAAATTCATATTATAAATTCACACCAAACTTATATAAATTTTTCAAATATTTACAATTTTAAATATATTGTTTTTACAAAGTTTACAATATTAACTTAAGATTTAAATATTAATTTTAAAAACATGGTAAAAATAAATTTAAAAATCTTTTTGTCTTTTTATCCCACTTTTATCAATCAAATATTATCAAAAATATGCGCCCCTCTTTTCGGTAAAGTAATTTCGGTTCCAAGACCTAATTTAACTCATGACGAATTTTTGAAATATTTTGGGTTGATTGTTTAAAGATATTTATACCTTAAGAATAAACGTTAAATTTCGCAGTGATGTAATAAATTTTTGAACGATATCAATAATTTCGGTCGCCAAACCTAATTTTATTCAATACCAATTTAATACTTTTTAGCGAACAAATTAGCGTTTATTATCAAAAGGTTAAAAATAAAAATAAAAATAAAAACTGTACAGACATACCTGTGAAATAGATTTCTTAGTTATATGATCTATTATATTCATAAGATAGTCGGTTTAATTGGTTTTCCATGGCTGCATAGGCGTAACCTCGAGCATTCATTGTCTTTTCTTCTAAACATATGAACGGTCCGTCTCTGCATAAAGTAACAAATTCGGTATTTGAATAGGTTTGATTATTTGAACATTTACCTCCATGTGACCATTTTCCGCATTTGTGACATCGTTCTAGGTGTCGTGCTCTTCTTTTCGCTGCGGATTTTGATTTTCCTTTACCAAATTGTAACTTATTATCTTCGCATCTGGATCCTTTTCTAACTCCGTCCATTCTTTCTCTGATTACTGATACTATTTCACTCGGTAGTATGTCATTATTTCTTTTAGTGATCAAAGCGTGTAGCATTAGACCATGGTTTAATTCACAGGCAGTCTTCATTTCGTAAAAACCTAAAAAAAATAAAAATTCAGAATGGGGGGAGAAGACTAGTTCTTTAGGGTCTGCTAGGGAAAGACCATACGTGTTCCATTTTCGAGAACTACACGAAAACAGACAATCTAACTCTAACAGAAATACATATTATCCTTTAAAGACTTGATTCTCCCCACACTTAGTTAGCTGTGGTGTCGAAATTGTGAGTAACTTCGTTTTCGACTTCCATCGGACCATGTATGTAATGTTTAACTCTGTGACCATTAACTTTAAATTCAATCCCATTTGAATTTATTAATTCTATCGTTCCGTATGGGAAAACTCTTTTGACTATGAATGGTCCAGACCATCTTGATTTCAATTTTCCAGGAAATAGCTTGAATCGTGAATTGAAAAGAAGAACTCTGTCTCCTTCTTTAAATTCTTTTGAACTTCTGATTCTTTTATCATGCCATTTCTTCGTTCTTTCTTTATAGATTAACGAATTTTCGTATGCTTCATGTCTTAATTCTTCTAATTCGTTTAGTTGACTTAATCGTAGACGTCCGGCTTCATGTAAATCAAGATTACATGTCTTCAAAGCCCAAAATGCTTTGTGTTCAATTTCTACTGGAAGATGACATGCTTTTCCATAAATAAGTCTAAAAGGTGTGGTTCCAATTGGAGTTTTGTAGGCTGTTCTAAAAGCCCAGAGTGCATCCTCCAATTTAATGGACCATTCCTTCGGATTTGATCCTACGGTTTTCTCTAGAATACGTTTTAAAGCTCGGTTGGTATTTTCAACTTGTCCACTTGTTTGTGGATGATATGCGGTGGAGATTTTATGAGTTACTCCATATCTTTTAAGAACTTTCTCAAGTTGATTATTACAGAAATGAGTACCCCGATCACTTATTAAAGCTTTCGGTGTTCCAAACCTTGCAAAAAGACGTTTTAAAAAGTTGACTACAACTCGTGCATCGTTAGTTGGGAGAGCTTGTGCTTCCGCCCATTTAGATACATAATCAATGGCTACGAGTATATATAGATTATTATGAGATTTTGGAAATGGACCCATAAAGTCAATACCCCAAATGTCAAATACTTCACATACTTGGATGACATTTTGTGGCATTTCATCACGTTGACTTATTTTTCCGGCCCTTTGACATGCATCACAGGATTTGCAAAGAAGGTGTGCGTCTTTGTAAATTGTAGGCCAATAGAATCCAGCTTCATAAACTTTTCTTGCTGTTAGTTGAGGCCCATAATGCCCTCCTGTTGGTCCTGTGTGACAATGGTTTAAAATTTTACTAGCTTCATCTCCAAATACACATCGGCGTATTATTCCATCGGGACAACTTTTAAACAGATGTGGATCTTCCCAGAAATAGTGTTTTATATCACTGAAGAATTTCTTTCGTCTTTGGTACGATAATCCTTTTTCAAGGAATCCACAAACTAAGTAGTTTGCATAGTCTGCAAACCATGGGATTTCTTTATAATCTATCTTCAATAGATATTCATCAGGAAAGTTGTCTTGTATGGCCGATTCATTCAGAACTTCTAATTCGGGATTTTCAAGACGAGAAAGATGATCAGCGGCGAGATTTTCTGCTCCTTTTTTATCTCGGATTTCAATATCAAACTCTTGTAAGAGTAAGATCCAACGGATTAATCTTGGTTTAGCATCTTGTTTTGAAAATAGGTATCTAAGAGCAGAATGGTCGGTATAGACCACCGTTTTTGCTAGAACGAGATATGATCGAAATTTGTCAAAAGCAAAGACAATAGCAAGGAGTTCTTTTTCAGTAGTTGTATAGTTCGTTTGTGCTCCTTGTAATGTCTTACTAGCATAATATATAGGTTGAAATCGTTTTTCAATCCTTTGTCCTAAAACGGCTCCCATTGCAAAATCACTTGCATCGCACATTAGTTCAAATGGTAGATTCCAATTTGGTGTTATCATGATCGGTGCATTAGTGAGTTTTTCTTTAAGAATATTAAAAGATTTGATACACTCATCTGAAAAGATGAATGGAGCATCCTTTTCTAGGAGTTTATTCATAGGAGTGGCAATTTTAGAAAAATCTTTTATGAAACGTCGGTAAAAACCGGCATGCCCTAGAAAACTCCTAACTCCTCTAACATTGGTGGGATGTGGAAGTTTAGCAATTACATCTACTTTAGCTCTATCCACTTCAATTCCTTCTTTTGAAATTTTATGTCCAAGAACGATGCCTTCTTTAACCATAAAATGGCATTTTTCCCAATTAAGTACTAGATTTGATTTTTCGCATCTAATTAGCATTCGTTCCAGATTTACTAGACATGATTTAAATGTATCACCGAAGACTGAAAAGTCATCCATGAATACTTCCATGCATTCTTCTATCATGTCGTGAAAAATCGCCATCATACACCTTTGAAAGGTTGCAGGGGCGTTGCAAAGTCCAAATGGCATTCTTTTGTAAGCAAAAGTACCATAAGGGCACGTGAATGTGGTTTTCTCTTGGTCTTCGGGTGCTATTGGAATTTGAAAATATCCGGAAAATCCATCTAGAAAACAGTAGTAACTATTTCCGGCTAATCTTTCCAACATTTGATCTATGAAAGGTAAAGGAAAGTGATCTTTTCTGGTGGCGTCATTTAATTTTCTATAATCAATACATACACGCCATCCTGTTACAGTCCTAGTAGGAATAAGCTCATTTTTCTCATTTGTGATGACGGTCATGCCACCCTTCTTAGGTACGCATTGAACTGGGCTTACCCATGGACTATCAGAAATTGGATATATCAAACCTGCATCTAGCAGTTTAATAATCTCTTTCTTAACTACATCTTGCATATTAGGATTTAGTCTTCGTTGGCGTTGCACATACGTTTTATGACCTTCTTCCATAAGGATTTTATGTGTGCAATACGAAGGACTTATTCCTTTAATATCATGAATCTTCCATGCAATGGCTGGTTTATGAGCTTTCAACACAGAAATGAGTTGTGATTTCTCATTTTCAGTAAGAGAAGACGATATTATTACAGGTAATTCAGATTCACCATGTAAGTAAGCGTATTCCAAATGGTTTGGAAGTGGCTTTAACTCTAATTTCGGAGGTTCTTCTATCGATGATTTATATCGATATCTGTCTTCTTCTTTTAGCATTTGAATTTCTTCTGTTGTTGGTTCATATCCATTAGCTATAAGTGTAGCTAACATTTCAGCTTCATCAATTGGTTCATTACCTTCTCCTAAAGAACATTCTCCTGTTCCTTGTAATTCTGGAAATTCTTCTAACAATTCTGCATGTGCATCTATAGTTTGAATATAATAACATGTATCATCTGCAGATTGTGGTTGTTGCATTGCTCTATCAACTGAAAAGGTAACACTCTCATCCTCTATACTTAGGGTCAGTTTCTTACCGAACACGTCTATCATTGCTTTAGCCGTGTTTAAGAATGGTCTTCCTAATATGAGAGGAACTTGAGAATCTTCTTCCATGTCCAAAACAACAAAATCTACTGGAAATACTAAAGTACCAACTTTAACTAGCATGTTCTCCATTATCCCTCTAGGATATTTTATTGATCTATCGGCTAGTTGTATGCTTATTCTGGTTGGTTTTAATTCTCCAAGGTCTAGTTTAGCGTATAGTGAATACGGCATTAAATTTATACTAGCACCTAAGTCTGCCAATGCTTCTATTGAACTAAGACTACCCAGAAAACATGGAATTGTGAAACTTCCTGGATCAGATAGTTTTTCTGGTATCTTATTCAACAGCACTGCTGAACAATTAGCATTCATAGTAACAGCCGAGAGTTCTTCCATTTTCTTTCTATTCGTGATTAGATCTTTCAAGAATTTAGCATATCTTGGCATTCCTGAAATCACATCAATGAAAGGAAGATTTACATTTATCTGTTTAAACATATCCAAGAATTTGGATTGCTCGGCTTCAAGTTTTTCTTTCTTCATTTTACTCGGGTAAGGAAGTGGTGGTTGATATGGTTTAACATAAGGTTTATCCTTAACTGTGTTATCTTCATTAACCTTTTCAACTACCGGTTCTTTTTCCTTATCCTGATCAGGTTGTGGTTCTTGTGGAGTAGGAATAGTTTCATCAGAAGTTACAGGTATTTCAGGTGGTTTAAGTGTTGTACCACTTCTTGTGGTAATAGCTTTAGCTGTTTCATTCCGGGGGTTAGCATTTGTATCACTAGGTAAACTTCCCGGTTTTCTTTCACCTATTAACCTTGCTAGGTTACTTACTTCTTGTTCTAGATTTTGAATAGAAGCTTGTTGATTTCTAAATGCTTGAGCATTTTGTTCATTTGTTTGTTTTTGAGATGTGAAAAACTACGTTTGAGTTTCAACTAGCTTCGTCATCATATCTTCTAAATTCGGCTTTTTATCATCGGTTTGTTGTGGTGGTTTGTTTTGAAAATTAGGTCTTTGCTGATTATAAGTATTATTGGATACTTGTTGATTGCTAGGACCTTGTTGGTTGTTGTATGGAATATTTCGGTTATAATTCTGGTTTTGATTGTAAATCGGTCTTGGCGGTTGATAATTATTCTGATAATTATTTCCAGGCCTTTGGTTTATGTATGAAATATTCTCTCTTTGTTCCATTGTTAATTCAATACTGAGACAATCTTTTGTCAAATGTGGTCCTCCACACTGCTCACAACTAATTCGTATTGAGTGAATATCCTTAGTCATCTTTTCCATTCGTCTCTCGAAAGCATCTATCTTTGCGGAAATGGAATCTAAGTCATGGCTAGAATCGGCTCTAGCTGCTTTAGATGATCTAATGATATCTTTTTCTTGGTGCCACTCATGTGAGTGGGAAGCAGTATTATCAATAATTTTGTAAGCATCAGTTTCGGTTTTCTTCATAATAGAACCACCAGCTGCTATATCTATGTCTTTTCTTGTAGTGATGTCGCATCCTTGGTAGAATATTTGTACTATTTGACAGGTGTCTAAACCATGTTGCGGACATCCTCTTAGTAACTTTCCATATCTTGTCCACGCCTCATATAGAGTTTCATTTGGCTTCTGTGTGAACGTAACAATTTCTGCTTGAAGTCTTACGGCTTTAGATGCAGGAAAGAATTGTTTAAGAAATTTGTCAACTAAAACGTCCCATGTATCAATCGCCCCTTCAGGTAACGATTCCAACCAATCTTTGGCTTCTCCCTTTAAAGTCCAGGGAAATAACATGAGATATATCTGTTCATCCTCCACTTCTCGTATTTTAAATAGTGTGCAGATCCTATTAAAGGTACGTAGATGTTCATTTGGATCTTCCTTCGGCGCACCACTAAATTGGCATTGATTAGTCACCATGTGTAGAATTTGTCCTTTGATTTCATAATCTGGCGCATTAATGTCTGGATGAGTAATTGCGTGACCTTGGCCAGTGCGTTTAGCTCTCATTCGGTCTTCCATACTTAAAGGTTCCAGATTCTCCATAATTGAATTTGTTGAATCGGTATCAATAGATGATTCTGATTTAATAGTTCGTTCCTCAACAATCTCTGTTTGAATGATTGGTGGTTCCGGAGGAAAGTTTAGTGGTTCAGGATCTATGAACCGTTCCTGAATATTTTCTGGATTCTCAATTGTGAGGTTGGGTTCAAAAAATGGATTATCGGAAATTTGAACTGAAGTACTTGGTCGACTGGATGACGATTCTAAAGAAAAATCAACGGCGGTTATATTTGTTAAACGATGTCTTGATCGAGTTACAGGTGGTGAACGTATTAAAGGTGGTGAACGTCTTGCTCGGTGCATTCACAGAATATCCTATTAGTTTTTAAAAGGAAAGAAAAATTATAATAAGTTATCCAATCAATAGACTTTTCTGATTTTGCCCACGTTTCGAATAGCCAAAAGATGCAGCAGAGGGGCAGGATTCGTTTGGTCTCAATATAATTGAGGACTGTTTGGCTCCAATAACCCGGTCCACGTACAAATCCAACTATTACTACGAACCAGAAAATTTTGATGTCTATCAATTTAACTACTCAAAATAAATTTTCGTAATTTTAAGAAATTTAGATAAGAAGTAGAATAAAATTCTAAGTCCTAAAAACTAGAATGGCGAGAAATAAGAGAGAAAAAGAGTTCGTCGCAAAAGGTCGAAAAAGAAAAATGGTTGAAAAATAAAAGGTGACGGAAAAATAAAAGAAACTTATCAAAACTTAAAAATACTTAACTAATTTAACCTTATTACTACAACTAACTTAAAATTATAATCGCAAATTGAAATTACTAATTGGAATGATAATTGGTACATAGTAAAAGGTCTAAAAATATTAAAGCTTACAGGAAAAACTAAATCCCAAATGGAAATAACTTAAAAAGAAACTAAAACTTTAAAAGGCGTCGCAAAATTCTAAAGCACCTAAATCTTAGTCTAAAAAAAAAGCACTTAAGGAATTCTACGGCAAAGCCTAAAAATCTAGGAGTAAAAATAACTATAGCAAAAATTTAAGTTTAAAATTAAATATGAGCTAAAAAATACAAATATTACGCTACAACGATTAAAAAGGGACAAAATATAAAAATATACAAAAAGTTGTAAAAAGTACAATTTTTATAAAAATATTATTTTTATATTAATTATTTTATAAAACTACTAATTTTACAATTTAATAAAAACTTAATTAATACTAAATACATAAATAAATAAAAAGTAAAAATAAAACTAAAACTAAAAATAATAATAATTATAATTATAATTAGGTTAAATAATTAATAATAATTTAAAATAACCCGTAATCAATGCTTGATTAGGGTTTTGTCCGTGTGTCAGAAGGTCTCCGCGAGTTGCGGTGATTAATGAGGAAAACCCCGCGAGTCGCGGGGTTCAGTAATTCAGTTGACAGGTAGTAATTTTTACGCGTTTTCTTTATTTATTTTTTTTTATTTTATGTTTTCTGTTTTTAATTTAAATAAACGATTTTAAAATAAAACTTATATTTTTATAAACTAAAATAGAAATAAAGAAACTTATAAAACTTAAATATTTAACAAAATCTTAAAAATACTAATATTTTTGTTTTTCTTTTCATATTTTTCGAATATTTAAAACGTATTTCTACAAAAGCGAATTTTTAATAAAAGTAACTAAAATTTTTTTTTTTTTTTTTTTTATATATTAGCGTTGCGCTTCCGGCTTTTAAGAGTTTGTCCCCGGCAGCGGCGCCAAAAATACTTGATGTCGAACGAGGTGTATATAAAATAGTTATTATTTTACTAGAAAATACTATTAAATACGATACAATTTTACACAAGATATTTATTTATTTATAGAATGGATATACTTAAACCTTGCTACAACACTTATAGGCAGTGTACCTAATCGTACAGTAGTGTAGTTTTTAGTAAGTCCGGTTCGTTCCACAGGGAAATCTTTAAACAAAGCTCAACGCTATATTAGTTTACTTTTATAAAAATACAAATATATATATAGGTAATATTATTATTATAAAGGGGGGTTTTTACCGTTTAATGACCGGTTTGTCGATTTTAAAACTTTATTCGTAGTTAAAACCTAATGTAAAATATAAAATAAATACAAGACTTTAAATTAAAGCGTAAAGTAAATAACGATAATGAAATTGCGAATAATAAAAATGCGATAAAATAAAATTGCGATAATTAAAAAGTACGATAATTAAAAGTGCGATTAAATAACAATAAAAGTGCGATAATTAGAAGTGCAATTAAATATAAAATAAAGGAAATTAAATATGAAATAAAAGAATTATGCTTATTTAAACTTCCGTAATCATGATGTTTGACGTGTTGATTTTAGTTTTATGCCCATGGGTTAATTGTCCTTTGTCCTGGATTATTCAATATGTCCGTCTGGTTTTTGTCCATAACAGTCCATCAGTCATAAATATAAATTGCAAGTGTCCTTGTCAAATTATTATTATACCCGAAGTTAAATATTCCAACTAATTGGGGATTCGAATTGTAACAAGGTTTTAATACTTTGTTTAATGAATACACCAGGTTATCGACTGCGTGTAAACCAAGGTTTTACTACTTTGTTAACAATTACACCAATTACCCTTGAATATAATTTCACCCCTGTTTTGATTATTCTAGTGGCTATTAATCCATTCCCGTGTCCGGTTAAATGAACGATTATTCGTACATATAAATACCCCGCCCATCGTGTCCGATCGAGTGTATATGGTAATTTATAGGGACGCCCAATTGTAAATCTTTATATTAACATTAACAAACTTTCATTTAGTTAAACAAATATAAAGCCCATTAATAGCCCATAGTCTAGTTTCCACAAGTGTCGTTCTTTTGCCCAAACCCCAATTATGGTACAAAGCCCAATTACCCAATTTTAGTAATTAGCCCAACATCATGATTACTTCGTTTTAAATAAGCATAATAATAACTTAGCTACGAGACATTAATGTAAAAAGGTTGAACATAACTTACAATGATTAAAAATAGCGTAGCGTTACACGGACAGAATTTCGACTTACACCCTTACAACATTCGCTAACATACCCTTATTATTAGAATTAAAATTAAAATTAAAATATAAATTATATATATATATTACTTATATATTGAGAGAGAGATGTAAATTATATGTATAAAACTCGGCAGAAAACTGGCTTTATATAGGACCTGACCAACATTTTCACTCCATGCGACTCGCATGGAATTGTGCCTCTGGCCATGCGAGTCGCATGGCCACCCTGGATCCAGCCAAATTGCTTTGTTTTCTTCTTGCCGACGTAATATAATAATAATAATATATATAACATATAATTATATATAATTATATATATATTATATTATATTTTTGTGCATAGTAGACTAGATATTTTTGGTCCGTTGCGTCGGGCGTTTCTTCTTGGCTCAGGTCCCGGTTCCGGATTTTCGGACGTCCTCGCGTATTATTTTATATCGTGTACTTTGCGTCTTGTAACTTGTACTCTTGTCATTTTGAGACGTTCCTCATCAATATTTTGAACCTTTTTAGTTGTATCTTGTACTTTTTAGCTCTTTGGACCTTTTTGTCTTCAATTTGTCGAATCTGCCTTTTGTCTTCACTTTTTAATATTTAAACGAATATTGCTTGTAAATCGAACAATTGCAACTAAAAGCTTGTCTTTCTTGAGGAATAATGCTATGAAATATATGTTCGTTTTTAGCATTATCAAATCTCAATATTGATATGTAAGTACTTATATTTTATCTTTTATATAATAATTGTGTATCCATGTCTAGTGCTTGAGTATATATATATATATATATATATATATATATATATATATATATATATATATATATATATATATATATATATATATATATATATATATATATATATATATATATATATATATATTTATACATGCTTGTATGCTAAATTTCATCGCTAAACAGTTTATAATGAATCACGAATTAAATACATATATTACTGGTAAAAGGTATATGATATACATGTTTTTGGAAAGCTAGTGAAAAATCAATAACTTTTCATTTAGATATCGAATAGTTTCGATGAACGGATTAAAAGATATAAGCAACTGAATTATGATTGACGTTAATTGAAATTGCTTTTGAATCTACAATTAAGATTTAAACAACTTGTTTACGAGATTGATAAAATGGATTTTTAAATATTACCAACCGAGTAAATGAATCCTTATATAAGGCATGTCTCGTTTTGTTGAACTAAAGTCAGAATGACTTTTTGAAATGACTTTTGATAAACTTTTGTATGTCGATCTCGAGCATTAGGGTTGTGATACACTATGACCAGACCTAGCTTGATAGACATTTATTGACCAACATATGTTCTCTAGGTTGAGATCTACGATTATTTGATAATCCGAGTTTCGGTCACATTACGATGAACAACTTTATATGCTGCTAAGGTGAGTTTCATTGATCCCTTTTAAATTGCTTTTGCAATATATATTTTTGAGCTGAGAATACATGCATTTTATTTTAAACGCAATGGATACAAGTACAAACTAAATTCTACGCTGAGTTTAAACCGAAAATCCCTTAGCTTTGGTAACTAGTAACTGCCAGTACATAGGATATGGACTGGTGAGCATGAATAACAGTATATAGATCCATAGGGCTTGACATTCCCTTCCGAGCTAGAGCGCTAGTCTTTTAACGGACGTGTGTTATTTGAGTTTAGGACACGTTGGTTTGCGTGTATTAAAACAAATGGGGTATTTATCATTATAACGTTAAAGTTTAGTTACCAGGGTGCTCTGTTATGTAGAATCTATTGATAAACGTTTCTGGATGAAACAACTGAAATCTTGTGATCCACTTTTATATACAGATTATGCGAAACACTAAAACTATGAACTCACCAACCTTTGTGTTGACACTTGTTAGCATGTTTATTCTCAGGTTTCCTAGAAGTCTTTCGTTGTTTGCTTATATGTTAGACAAGCTATGTGCATGGAGTCGTACATGGCATATTTTTCAAGGAAACGTTGCATTCACCAAATCATCACCATGTATCTTATTTTGACTGCATTGTCAACGGAAGTACTGTTGTAAACTATTATTTACGGTGATTGTCTATATGTAGAAATTATCAGATGTCGAAAACCTTTGATTTAAATATTCATTTATGGTGTGCCTTTTCAAAAGAATGCAATGTTTACAAAACGTATCATATAGAGGTCAAATACCTCGCAATGAAATCGATGAATGACATGTTCGTCCATATAGATTTGGAGCGATCGTTATAGTTGGTATCAGAGCGTTGGTCTTAGCGAACCAGGTCTTGCATGAGTGTGTCTAACTGATAGTTGTTAGGATGCATTAGTAAGTCTGGACTTCGACTGTATCTGCATGTCAAAAGTTTTGCTTATCACTTCTTGTCAGAAATTACATGCTTATCATTCTTAGTCTAAACGCGTCTTACTGCATTGATTGCATAGATAGTGTATAGACAAAATTCATATCTTGGCATATCTATTACAGTAAACTTTGCCTGACATCTTCCGTAAAATCCTCCGTAACTTATGGGATTCTGGTATTATAAATACATATGTAAACTATGTATTAAGGAGTACCAAATTAGTCCTATAATCTATTTCATTCCAAAAATCTTTTCCTTGATTACACGAAATGGATCCTGTATCTAGTTCAAATTCCTTGGATTCCGACAGTTATTCCGATATGGATTTCCACTCGAGCTCCGAAAGCAGCGTAACCGGAATGGATCAATCGATTAGCCATCATCTATTCTAGATGAATTGGGGATGAGTTCGTAGCCTACTTAATCATTGGAGACATGAAGAAGGCGATCCATTCCATCCACCACATTCCCCTCTTGGCGAAGAACCTGAAGCACTTACCGGCGAACCTATTCGTAATACTATTTTCTCTCTCATTTCCAGAGTATCTCATCATGATTATATACTATCCCATATTATAAATCTTATTTATCCGATCGTCCGAACCACCGATCATCCCGGTATAGTAGAAGAAGTCAACGAGCTTCGTGCTCGGGTAGTGGCTTTGGAGAATTTGGTGCAAGGGTTACGAACACCAGCAGCATAACCAGTACCACCATCATCAACACCAACAATATCATTACCACCACCAACAATCACATCCGCTTCACACGCCTCAACATCATAATCTGTACTTCAGATATCAACATCATACGCACCATGGATACCAAGGAGTATCAACAACAACAAACGATGAAGTATGGATTCATAACTTCATCGGAGAAATATCCTACGGAGATTATATAATCTATAATCTTAGAGATTATCTATTCTAGCCCTAACCATAAATCAGATGAGTGAACCAAAATGATAGAAGGAAGAGTAGAAACTTTGACAAGAATGGTGCGTAAGGTACAAGCTAGACTTGTTTTACCAACAGCATCAACAGTACCCTTAGCCTCACCAGCACAGTCAGTGTTTTCAACATCGTCAGAATCAGCAGCACCTCTAACATCACAAGCTCCGCCAGTTCAAGAATCAACGTGGACATCATTACGAATCAATAACGTGTATATTGTATCAACGAGTTATTAAATATTAACTCATTCCCTCTGAAGAATATATATATATATATATATATATATATATATATATATATATATATATATATATATATATATATATATATATATATATATATCTTATATATATATATATCTTATATATATAAATTTTTAAACCATAATAAATCTTTTCGTACTAAGCTATTACGTGTGAATCTTAACTGGTAGGTACTACCCGGTTAGTTCATATTACTAATATGCAATGATGTACATCCTTCCTTAACAACTTAACCTTCGTTAACTACAATCTCTGTTTCAACTCAATGAATTCCATTTCATAATAAACCACGTGTATTATTCAATTACATAATTGATTTTACATTTTCATTTTCGATATACTCGAAACTTTCCAGAAAATACCATCTGTGCCTTGTAAGGTTCACAAGAATTCAACGAGCACCAACATCCTTCACCGAGGAATAAGAATAAATAATGAAGTATCGATTACATTAGCGAAATACTCCGCAAAGATTATGTAATCTTTAATGTTTTAGAGATTAATCACTTCTAAGTCAATCCGAAAACCAAATGAGCATAATATGATATTAACTCATTAAATCTGTATTACATCTGAAGAAAATATACATACATATATTTTCATAAAGATTGTAATGAAAATTCTTTTGTACAAAATATTACTTGTGAAATCTTTAACGGGTAGGTAATACCCAGAAAATATTTAAGTTCACAATTAATATGTTACACTGTACATTCTTCAATTTTGATTCAAAAATCATTAACTATACTCACTATCTTCACAGTGATACACAATCATTTCATACCAATTCAATTACATATTCTGATATTGACGGATCAGAATTCAAGTCATTACTCTGAACCGGTGACAACATTCTTAGATCTTTACATCTTTCAAAGCTATACTTTGACTTCAAAACTGTGCAAGATCCTTTAGCATTGTTATTACCGAAAATAACTTTGCAATTTTTTTTTCAAAGTATCCAGTTTTACCACACTTCCAACCAGTCAACTTCGACTTTTCAGATTAGCCTTATTATAACCTTGACATATACGTTCTTGTTACTGGGGAACCTTTCATGTCCCACCACATTAGCAGTAAATTTACCAACAACTTCATTTATCCTTGACCTTCCGAGAAATCCTTATACTCATAGAAACCCTATCATGTACTCATCCACATCTTGTAACGGTAATTGCCATACCAACTATCGAGAATTAGCAATCAGTATTTCGAATTTCGCAGCAATTCTACGCCAACAGTTATATATATACATATAATGTCTATCTTCTAGACTTACATACTTCGAATGTGAAGTTTCTGAAAAACAACCCAAACTACTAAACTAGTTCTCCGAATTTTGGAAAAATGCTGATGAAGCAGCAAAAACTGTAAACGACTTTAACAGTCGAAAGTTTGATGATAAAAAGTAGTGTGTTGGAAAAGCACAGAAAAAGAGAAGGTTTGGAACTGGAAAACGAATTGATCAAACTATGACGAAGGCTGTGGACAAATCACAAAGACTAAGCCTGCCTTCAAAGAACCCAAATGATTCAGTGTCTGCTGAAATCCTTAGAAAATACCTTGCTCCTTACTCTAAAACCTTTGCGGACGATATTCTTCATCATCATCATTATCTTAAATATTCTAAGATATTATCATATCTTTCATTATAAATATCCTCCATATTTCTGAAGATATTTTCATAACTATTCTTATCTGAAATCATTCATCTCTTCGTGCTATCTGTGTTACATCATAAAAGAAACTATTTTAGTCTCTAAAATCTGAAAAATTCGAAAAATGGATGTTTTGAAGTAATGTTGGGAATTGAAGCATGAGTTAGTATAATATAATGACACTTGATCAACGTGATTATATTACAGTAAGTTATGCTGAGTTTCTAATGGAACATGATAAAGGTTCACAGATCCCACCCTTATCATGAACCATGTTACATAACTCTTTCATTCTATTTAATCTCTAAACATATCAAGAAAATATTTATCTTGATGATTCGGTCTTTTCTAGATATTCTGGTAATTTGACAAATCAAATCGTGCTATTACCTTTCCTTTCTACTTTGTATATTATGATCATTTGAAACTCCATACCTACGAATTCTGGACCATTATTCACTTGACTTGAAGTCGGGAAGGAAAAACGAAAGCAAGGAGCTCCTAAATATAAGGGAAAATATAAAGCCTGACAACAACACATATATTACAAACCGTGTATATCAATGCGTATAGCAATATAAAGACACGGGAGAATGAAAAATACTATAACCCCAAGGTAGTGGTAGAAGAAAATAACTTCCTCTGGTGATAGATGAAAAAGAAGAATGACGGATATGAAAGTTAGGAGTATATCAAGAATCAGAACTGGATGAAGCATTTCACAATCTTTGGAAGTATGAAATGAGGAAGAAGATGTAGGAGTGATGAAAATAATAAAAAGGAAGTGGTCAATTTATAGCGAAATATCGGACACAGCAATAGAGGCAGATTACGCATTTAATCAAAGAAAATCCTAATTTCCGCAATTTCCAAAGAATCAAATCTTATTTAGATTATGAAGATTTTCTATTCCTTAAATTCCGGAAATCAATCGATACTACGTCAAGAGTTAAGACGAATCTCTATTCTTCATTTCACTATTTTACGATAACTTCTCTCATATGCTTCGAGTAATTGGATTGTTTTATCCATATTATTCAACGGTGATAAAACTTTATTTATCGACTCATATTCATCATAAAAACATTTTTATTGTTAGCCATGACGACCTCACTCAAATTTCGGGACGAAATTTCTTTAACGGGTAGGTACTGTGATGACCCGGAAATTTTCGAACAAATTTAAACTTTAATCTTTATATTATTCTGACACGATAAGCAAAGTTTGTTAAGTTGAATCTCAAGAATTTTAAACTATGTTCATACATTCATTTAACCTCAACCAAATTACAATGATTCACGAACCATTATATGAACGGACATGATTATATATGTATATGTGTATATATTATAACTTGAAAACGTTAACAAAGTATTAGACGTATAATACTTTACACAAACGTATTTGTTTCGATATTGGTTTAATATAATTATCAACGGAATTAAAAGATAATATCAAATGATTGATTTATCAGATACATTGTATGATCGTGAGTCTCTATTGAGAGGTCCACTTTGATTTAGGAAACCTTTCCTTTTTAACGATATTCGGAATAAATGGTAAAGTGACCTACAAGTAAGAACAAATATGTCAATTAACGATTACTGGACAAAGGTTAGTAGAGATTAACTTTCAATACAATGATTATCTCGTGTCTCTTGATAAAATTAATTAGTTAGTTTTCTTAATATTGAAAACGTTTTACGACATAGATGAAACCTTTTAAAGAATGATTTTGAATATAACTAATTCTGGAAAACTAAATTATATTTATTTGATTTAGTTCAAATATATGAAAGCGTTCTTCGAAATAATAGATTTTTAATTATTATAATGTTTCGATAAAAAGATGTGAATGTAATTAGTTTTAGAGAACTATAGTTATTCGATGTAGTATGGACACGTTTTTCGATATAATAGAATTTGATTGTTAAAATGTTTTTATGGATTTTCAATGATATGAAAATGAAAATAAAGATAAAATAAAGGTTTCTAATGAGCACTAAAAGACTACAACATTTCATCTCAAGATTTCAAGTTAAAATGATGGAAATCACTAAACCTGCGCACTTGCACGAGAAAAATCATAACTAAATCATACTGACTCGAAAAAGGGTGATTCTGGTGTCCAGACGTCCGTAACTCAAAAATCTACAACTTTCATGAAGACATCATACACGGACCGCGAACCTATCTACGCGAAACGCATAATGTTTGTCGACATAAAAAGTGATGGCGGCTTACCTTTATTATTATTATTATATTATTATATTATTGTTTTACATATATATATATATATATATATATATATATATATATATATATATATATATATATATATATATATATATATATATATATATATATATATATATATATATATATATATATATATATATGAACGAAGTACTTGTGATTAGGAACTTAAAAACACGCACACACTCACATAAATAAATCACTCTTATATTTCCTAGCTTAAATTTTAAATTAGTAGTATGGTACTGTAACAAGTGATACACGGGTATTTTAATTCGGGTTACAATCCGATTATAACTAAGGAAAACTATGGGTTATTGCCAAGGAGGTTATGGTTAATATTCGGGGATATATTTATGAATCAAACCTAGTGTTTATCATCTCCGTTACGTCTACGTACTTTCCTACAATATTGAATCTCAATATTGATATGTAAGTACTTATATTTTATCTTTTATATAATAATTGTGTATCCATGTCTAGTGCTCGAGTATATATATATTTATACATGCTTGTATGCTAAATTTCGTCGCTAAACAGTTTATAATGAATCACGAATTAAATACATATATTACTAGTAAAAGGTATATGATATACATGTTTTTGGAAAGCTAGCGAAAAATCAATAACTTTTCATTTAGATATCGAATAGTTTTGATGAACGGATTAAAAGATATAAGCAACTGAATTATGATTGACGTTAATTGAAATTGCTTTTGAATCTACAATTAAGATTTAAACAACTTGTTTACGAGATTGATAAAATGGATTTTTAAATATTACCAACCGAGTAAATGAATCCTTATATAAGGCATGTCTCGTTTTGTTGAACTAAAGTCAGAATGACTTTTTGAAATGACTTTTGATAAACTTTTGTATGTCGATCTCGAGCATTAGGGTTGTGATACACTATGACCAGACCTAGCTTGATAGACATTTATTGACCAACATATGTTCTCTAGGTTGAGATCTACGATTATTTGATAATTCGAGTTTCGGTCACATTACGATGAACAACTTTATATGCTGCTAAGGTGAGTTTCATTGATCCCTTTTTAAATTTCTTTTGCAATATATATTTTTGAGCTGAGAATACATGCACTTTATTTTAAACGCAATGGATACAAGTACAAACTAAATTCTACGCTGAGTTTAAACCGAAAATCCCTTAGCTTTGGTAACTAGTAACTGCCAGTACATAGGATATGGACTGGTGGGCGCGAATAACAGTATATGGATCCATAGGGCTTGACATCCCCGTCCGAGCTATAGCGCTAGCCTTTTAACGGACGTGTGTTATTTGAGTTTAGGACACGTTGGTTTGCGTGTATTAAAACGAATGGGGTATTGATGTGTGCGAGGGGTACTAGGAAATAGTATTATTTTTACAACGAAATACTATTAAATACGATATAATTTTACACAAGATATTTATTTATTTATAGAATGGATATACCTAAACCTTGCTACAACACTTATAGGCAGTGTACCTAATCGTACAGTAGTGTAGTTTTTAGTAAGTCCAGTTCGTTCCACAGGGATCTCTTAAACAAGCTTAACGCTATATATTTAAAAACTATATTTGTAAAAATACAAAAATATATATAAGTAATATTATTATTATAAAGGGGGTTTTTACTGTTTAATGACCGGTTTGTCGATTTTAAAACTTTAGTCGCAGTTAAAACCTAATGTAAAATATAAATATAACTTAATTTAAAGCATAAAGTAAATAACGATAATGAAATTGCAATAAATAAAATAGCGATAAAATAAAATTGCGATAATTAAAGAGTACGATAATTAAAAGTGCAATTAAATACAATGACAATAAATAAAAGTGCGATAATTAAAAGCACAATTAAATATGAAATAAAAGAATTATGCTAATTTAAACTTCCATAATCATGTTGTTTAACGTGTTGTTTTTAGTTTATTCCCATGGGTTAATTGTCTTTTGTCCTGGATTATTCGATATGTCCATACGGATTTGTCCATAATAGTCCATCAGTCATAAATATAAAGTGCGAAAGTCTTCGTCAAATTATTCTTATTCCCGAAGTCAAATATTCCAACTAATTGGGGATTCGAATTGTAACAAGGTTTTAATACTTTGTTTAATGAATACACCAGGTTATCGACTGCGTGTAAACCAAGGTTTTACTACTTTGTTAACAATTACACCAATTACCCTTGAATGTAATCCACCCCTGTTTCAACAAGTCTATTAACTATTAATCCAGTTCCGTGTCTGGTAAAATAAACAATTATTGGTATTTATAGATATCCCGCCCACCTTACCCAGTCAAGCGTATGTGGTTATATATAAATACGTCAAATTATAAGTCTATATATTAATTTAACGAGGTATCGTTTAGTTAATATAAAACCCATTAATAGCCCATAGTCTAATTTCCACAAGTGTCGTTCTTTTATCCAAACCCCAATTATGGTACAAAGCCCAATTACCCAATTTTAATATTCAGCCCAACATCATGATTACTTCGGCATTAAATAAGCATAATAATAACTTAGCTACGAGACATTAATTTAAAAATAACATTAACCATAACTTACAGTGATTAAAAATAGCGTAGCGTTACACGGACAGAATTTTGACTTACACCCTTACAACATTCGCTAACATACCATTATTATTAGAATTTAAAATTAAAATTAAAATTAAAATTAAAATTAAAATTAAAATTAAAATTAAAATTAAAATATAATATATATATATATATATATATATATATATATATATATATATATATATATTTATGTATATAGATAGAGAGATGGATGGATATATATTCTCAAAACTGAGCCAAAACACGCGAATTTATAGGACCAGACCTGATACTGTGGTCCCGGTTCCGGATTTTCGAACGTCCTTGCGTATAATTTAATATCTTGTACTTTGCGTTTTGCGTCTTGTACTCTTGTAATTTTGAGACGTTTCTTATCAATAATTGGAACCACTTTGATTGTATTTTGTACTTTTAAGCTTTTTGGTCGTTTGCGTCTTCAATTTGTCGAATATGTCTTTTGTCTTCACCTTTTATTATTTAAACAAATATCACTTGTAAATAGAACAATTGCAACTAAAAGCTTGTATTTCTTGAAGGATAATGCTATGAAATATATGTTCGTTTTTAGCATTATCAAATATTCACACACTTGAGCGTTGCTTGTCCTCAAGCAATATAGTCTTGAAATAAAAATACTAGAATCACTTCTTTATTCTTCACACTTTATACATCAGTGATTTTTATACGGCGGTATAAACAATGGTAGTAACGTTGTGGTTTACAGTCCCACATGACTATAAAAATTTTGATCCTTTAAGGAAATTAGATCTTTATGAAAACATTTGATCTTTTGAAAATTTAATCTAGCTTTTACCCTAGATAAGTTTTCCGGAATAACCCTTCACCGGTGTTTGCGAAATGTTTTTGTGGGTTTGGTGGGTTTCAGATTTTAAAATTTAGCTCAAAAATTGCGGTTTTGTGTCACCCACTTGCTAACCTTGTATTTGGAAAGTAACACGTCCAGTATACTTGCTCCGTATATTACCTTTTGGTAAACTACTGTCCGGTTGTAAAGGAAAGCGTTGAACAAGCAACTGTTAAGGCAATGTCCCCTGTCATGCTTTTAATTATGGTCTATAACGTGTCAGATGCATTTACTATCCTTGGTAGGAGCAATAGTAAAGCTCACCCTTATGGTTTTTCGGTTTGGCACAAGGTCCTGTCTTCGACCTTACTATGCAACCACCGTTCTTACGGTTGACACCCGATTTGGTTCAGGTGACCTAATGAATTCCAGGTGAATTCCTAGGATTTTACGTTCAATGGTAATGAACGCATTGAAAATGGGTTTTCAGAAAACAAATCGGTTTGTAATTTTTGATCAAAATATTTTCTCGTTCAAGCTCGAGTTTAGATATCATTGAATTCCATGTAATTCTCAATCTTTAAGGTCAATCTCAAGGATTGAGTAATATCATTCTTAAAAGTTGATTTTTGATCTTTAAGGAGATTATCCTTTCTGGGGATCTGGTTCATTAGTCTTATCCATCTAATTTGCACGGCGTCCTCCCCATTTTACGAGACAGATCCTCTCATGGTTAGGATAAGTCTGACCACTTGGCGACCCTGTTTGATGCTGAGGTCCGTGGATTTTCTGCTGATTTTAGAGATGACTTTTCTAGATTTTTCGTCAACCTACAGCTGGTCTGGACGACAACTTCATGACCTAAATCAAGAAGCGCGTTTCTTTTTCGGAAGACTTTACTTCCTTTTAACGATGGAATTGATTCATCGTGTAGCTCCATTTTTCTTTCAAATATATTACAGTAAATCGGGTAAAACTGATAAAATTGTCCAAAGCAAAAGTATCTTAAGTTATTTGTTACAAAAATATGTGATATATGTTCAAAATAACTTGGTAATTTTTTCCATACTTGGCTTTTATTTTTCTTTCTTTGCCTTTTTATTGTCCTCTATTCCAATTTTAAATGAATTCTAACATTTTAGGTTGTTTCTCAATTTATGTCCTTTCCAGGGCCGTCCCATTAATTTTATGGGCCCTGTTCGAAAAATAAAAGTGGGCCTTTTGTATACAAAAGATTTTCTTATATAACATAATACTAAGGTTTGACAATTAAGTATTGGAGCATGAACGTGGAGTATTGGAGCATACTATTGGATTACGGAGTATTCGACATTGATTGTGTATCTTATTTTTCGATTTTTCTTTTTGTTTATTAACAAATGGATCAAAATATGTAAAAATGAGCCTATATGTATAAGGTTAGGTTATTTTTTAGGGGCTCTTATAGATGTTGGGCCCTGTGCGACCGCACGGCTTGCACGCCTCAATATCCGGCCCTGGTCCTTTCTGAGGTAACAATAATTTCGGTGTTAACACATAGTTTTATCGTTCATAAATATGTATAAACATGATTTTGAGTTCATTTAATTGAAAATTTTGAAAAATTTTACTAGAATTGGGTAGTCAGTATATAAGACTAGGGATGTTCTTTATTATCAGAGAGCACTAGATTCTAATACAACTACTGCTTTACTAGTATTTTTAATGGTAACCAAATGTATAAGGTAAAAATTTTAAAAATCTGAAAGAATTTAACCCCTTCCCACACTTAAGATCTTGCAATGCCCTCATTTGCAAGAAATCAGTAACAATTTAAATTATTGAGGGTGATTAGCGCAGAAAAATGATTAAATTTACCAAAGTTTCCAAACATATTGGCGTTTGTTTGTTAAATGATAAATGGTGCACATCATTTGTTCATTTCGTCTTGTTGTTACATCACATTTGTTTTTCGTTTTATCATCAAAAGTATTAGCTTTTGCTGAACTTAATGCCAGTCTTTGAAAATACGCTGTTTTACCCTGTTGTGTACAATTGACAATATACATACATACAATACAAATATAAACATGCATGGTAATTTGAAATGGGACTTAAAATCCCACTTTCAAATCAAATATGAAATATTAGTACAATATAATAAAAATATTAAACAATACATTAATGTATCACAATATCATATGTTTAAACATAAATAAATAGAAATAATAAATAATAAAAATCATAGAAATCACCAACAGGAACTAAATCAATCTGGATAGGGGTTCCAGTTCATGTCGTCGTCCGGGTTCCATGCTTGGTGATAGGTGTACTGGTAGGCCTGGTTAGGGTCGTAGAGAGTATATGGTGGTATCATCTCGGGCTGGTGTGGAGGATAGTAAGCGGGTCGGGTCGGAACGTAGTGATCCTGAGGTGACAGTCTGCTCATAATCTGACGCTGATGATAGTTCCATCTATCATGCTGTCATTGCCTGGAATGCTCGTAATCATTCCGGGCTTGCCACTGCTCCATCCGACGAAATCTCTCCGCGTTTGTGATATCTACCTCATCTATATGCTGGTAGACATCAGTCATAGCCTCCCGAATGACATCCCTAATGTCATCCGCTTCCTCCATTTCCTCGTCTGATCCTCTCTCTACCTGTGGATGACTACCTTCATAGGGTATTGCCTGGTTGCGTCTACTCTTCAATACCTTAGCACCCACATAAACCTTCAATCCTAAAGGCTCGACCTGTTCCCTACATTCCAAAAGTGGACCCCTTTGGTCCTTATCTACACCTAAATACTCTCCAATGAGAGTAACAAAAATACCTCCTCCAATTATCCCCCCTTCCTGTATTCCTTTAACCATCTTAGATAAATAAAAACCAACACAGTAGGGGATATTAACAAATCCTCTTGGGTCTCGAATACACTTTAGGTAAAATAAATCATGTAAGGTCAATTTTTCCTTGTTGTGACCTCTCTGTGTAATCGAGTTAGCCAAAAATCTATGAATTATGCGAAGCTCGGCTTTGTTAATATGTAAGTAGGAGTGTTTTCCTCCCAGTGTAAAAACATTATAGTTTGACATACGCCTCCAGACGGCATTTGCATCAAAATTCCTATCTACCCTTTCACCACGATAAATCAAATTCATACAATCGGGTAGTAGCAATTCACTAGGAGTGTAAATCTGTAATGCCCTGGCCATGTCCAGCATGGACATCCTGTACATCCTATGGCCAAGTATAAACCTAAGAAAACTTCTATCATCTAACCTATCTACATCTACATTTAACGCTATAGTACTCATCATCTCAACACACCATTCCTTATATACAGGTCTACGAATGGTGAATAGACGTTCCCAATCAAGAAAAGAAGAACTGCCATACCTTTGGATCAGATGGAGTCTAACTCGGTTAGCTAGTTGGACCCTTTCCAAAGGATCCGAATCGATTACTCTTGGCACCTCTACATTTTTCGGTAGCAGTTTGAATTTGTTACTTTGATATGATGGGTAATCTCTCCAGCTTCTATCGAATCTCAGATTAGGATGCAACGTGTGTTCAGGAATTGTTGGGTATTCTACTGGTGGATGCATCGGAAATACTGTGAAGGCATCAACAAATTGTAGCGGATCATAATAAGGTACGTGTTGATCAGGCTGTTGTTGTGGTTCCTGTTGTTGCTCCGGTTCAGGTTCATATTGCATTTCTAGTTCAGGTTCTGGTTGTGGTTGTCTAGATGATGATGTTGCACCATCAGTATCTGTAAATCTCTGCAAAACACATTAAACACAAAATTTGTGCACCCGAATATGCATTAGTGTTAGCAAAATAACAAATTGAAACAATTACAATAACATGTTAAATCAAAATTAAACTTATACACATTTTCATAATTTTTACAATTCTACACTTTTTCAAATAAGCATATATGAAAATGTATACAAAGTTCATAAGCATTTAACTCAAATAACATGTCAAAATAGTTATTACTAGCAATTAAACAAATCTCAAATGGCAATTATATCAAATTAATCAAGTTCATGAATTTTAGACTTAAAAAGTCTACTTTAATCTCCAAAAATCATGTTTAGGATCAATGTTTGGATTATTTAGCTACCTAAACATGTTACACTACTTAATTTAGCAATAATTCATGACAAAAATCTGCCATAACCTGTTTATATCAAAAAGCCCCAAATTTCTCAAGAACACAAACCCTAGATTTCTAAAAATTTTGAAGTTTTTGGCTTCAAATCATGTTAAATAGCATCAATCTAGGTTATACATGCATAAAATACTAACAATTTAACACTAATTACACTAGAAATTAACAAAATTGCATTAGGTAAAATATTGGTAAATATCACAAAAATTCGGAATTTTAGAAGTTTAGGGGAGTAATTTTTACCTTTCTTGATAAACTTCTAAACAATTTCATGTTTAAAGCGGATTGTAGCAAGAAATTTGGTTGAATTTGGTGAAAAAATGGCGATTTTAGGAGTGATTTGGTGAGATGGTTCGTGTATATGTGTGTGTATTGTGGAGACAGAACACAGCTCACTGAACTTTTTCTATCTGACCTGAATTTCAGCCTCATGCGATCGCATGAGGCTCCAGTGCAAACCCCATGCGATCGCATGGGGTACGGGTACAGTGATTTTTCCCTTTTTTTTTTTTTTTAAACCTTATACCTAATAAAACATATAATTAATTAAAAATTAAAATTTTGTTTCTTTTTAGGATGAGGGCGTTTCGGAACGATGCCCTAGTCCGTCCCTCGACAAAATTTTAAAATTTGTCAATTCAAAGCGCGGTTTTAAAAGTAAAGATTTTTGGGTTTTTTAATGTTTTTGGCATACTTTAATTCAATAAGATTAAAAATAATGATAATAAAAGTTCTCGTCCCTCCCTTGGGTAGAGCAATTTCAGTTCAACGACCTAGTCTTCAACTCACGACGAATTTTAAAAATCATATTTTTAACTTAGCGAAATAAAGTAAATTTTTGTTTTTAAATTCACACCAAACTTAAATTTAAAATGCATAAAATTAAAAATTCATATTAAAAATTCATACCAAACTTAAATTATATTTTTGTTTTTATACATACAAACTTATATTAAAAATATTAATATTTCAAATATTTACAATTTTAAATATATTTATTTTAAAAAGTTTATAATAATAATTTAATATTAATTTTAAAAATAAAGTAAAAATAAAATTAAAAATCTTTTTGATCTTTTATCCCACTTTAATCAATCAAATATTATCAAAAAAATACGCCCCTGCTTTAGCCCACTCATAAGATAGTCGGACTAATTGGTTTTCCATAGCTACATAGGCGTAACCTCGAGCATTCAACGTTTTTTCTTCGAAACATATGAACGGTCCATCTCTGCATAAAGTAACGAATTCGGTATTGGAATATGTTTGATTCGTCGAACATTTTCCTTCGTGTGACCATTTTCCGCATTTGTGACATCTTTCAAGGTGTCGTGCTCTTCTTTTTGCTGCGGATTTTGATTTTCCTTTACCAAACTGTAACTTATTATTTTATTTCCTGGATTCTTTTCTTACTCCGTCCAATTTACCTCTGATTAATGATACTATTTCACTTGGAAGGGTGTCATTATTACGTTTAGTAATCAAAGCGTGTAGCATTAGACCATGGTTTAGTTCACATGAAGTCTTCATCTCGTAAAACCTAAATAAAAATAAAAATTCAGAATGGGGGGAGAAGACTAGTTCTTTAGGGTCTGCTAGGGAAAGACCATTCTGATTCCATTCTCGAGAATTACACGAAAACAGAAAATCTAACTCTAACAGAAATACATATTACCCTAAAAAGATTCGAACCTCCCCACACTTAGTTGAAATTGTGATTAACGTTATTTTCAATTGGATCATCAACAACTTGTAAATCTTTGACTTTTACTTCAATCCATTTGTTGATTTCCTCCGTAACTTTCACAAATTCAACTAACATTGCCTTTTCTTTTGGCGATAAATTGGATATTAATCGGTTACATAACTTAAAGTTTCCCTTAATCCTAGCATCGTGAATCCGTTTATAAAGTTTCTTCGTTGAACTGTTAAAAATGGGTTCATCTAATTTCGTATCATCAACGGGGTTCTTTGTGATCGGATCATCATTAAGTGTTTCTTCATCTTCCCCACACTTATGCATTTTTATTGGTTTAACAGTTTTGGTTAGTGGAGATCTAAACTTTCGGTTCACAAAGGTGATCGATTTATCACCATCCCTAAGTGTCATTCTTCCTTCTCTTACATCAATGAATGCCTCGGTGGTTGCTAAAAATGGGCGACCTAAAATTAGAGGAATATCGAGGTTTTCCTCCATATTAATCACTATGAAGTTTGCAACAAAGGTCAAACTTCCCACGTTAACAAGTAAATTATTTGCTATTCCAACCGGGTGTTTAATGGTTAGGTCAAATGATTGAACTCCTATTTTGGTTGGTTTTAATTTACCCATACCTAATCTTTTGTATAAGGAAAGAGGCATAATATTTGCACTTGCTCCTAAATCTGCGAGTCCATTATATACAGCACCATCATTAAGCAAGCAAGAAATGATAAATTCACTCGGGTCTCCTGCTTTAGTAAGTCGAGTTGGTTTGTAAACCTTTTTCGGGTGTTCTTTTCTTGGTTCTTTCACTTCTATTTGAACTTCTTGTTCACATTTTTCTTCGTTTCTTGGAATGGGAGGTTTGTATAAGAATTCTTCTTCATCACTCCAATTTGAATCCTCCCTATTTTCCAATTTTGATTTTTCATATGTTGTTGATAACATATTTATGTTTTCATTTTGAAGGTTTTCTTGGGTGGTGAAATTATGATTAACTTCATTGTCAACTTCCATCGGACCATGTATGTAATGTTTAACTCTGTGACCATTAACTTTAAATTCAATCCCATTTGAATTTTTTAACTCTATTGTTCCGTATGGGAAAACTCTTTTGACTATAAATGGTCCAGACCATCTTGATTTCAATTTTCCAAGAAATAGCTTGAATCGTGAATTGAAAAGAAGAACTCTGTCTCCCTCTTTAAATTCTTTTGAACTTCTGATTCTTTTATCATGCCATTTCTTCGTTCTTTCTTTGTAGATTAACGAATTTTCTTATGCTTCATGTCTCAATTCTTCTAATTCATTTAGTTGACTTAATCATAGACGTCCGGCTTCATGTAAATCAAGATTACATGTCTTCAAAGCCCAAAATGCTTTGTGTTCAATTTATACTGGAAGATGACATGCTTTTCCATAAACGAGTTTAAAAGGTGTGGTACCAATTGAAGTTTTGTAGGCTGTTCTAAAAGCCCAGAGTGCATCCTCCAATTTCATGGACCATTCCTTCGGATTTGATCCTACAGTTTTTTCTAGAATACGTTTTAATGCTCGGTTGGTATTTTCAACTTGTCCACTTGTTTGTGGATGATAAGCGGTGGAGATTTTATGAGTTACTCCATATCTTTTAAGAACTTTCTCAAGTTGATTATTACAAAAATGAGTACCCCGATCACTTATTAAAGCTTTCGGTGTTCCAAACCTAGCAAAAAGACGTTTTAAAAAGTTGACTACAACTCGTGCATCATTAGTTGGGAGAGCTTGTGCTTCCGCCCATTTGGATACATAATCAATGGCAACGAGAATGCATAGATTATTATGAGATTTTGGAAATGAACCCATAAAGTCAATACCCCAAATGTCAAATACTTCACATACTTGAATAACATTTTGTGGCATTTCATCACGTTGACTTATTTTTACGGCCCTTTGACAAGCATCACGGGATTTGCAAAGAAGGTGTGCGTCTTTGAAAATTGTAGGCCAATAGAATCCAACATCATAAACTTTTCTTGCTGTGAGTTGAGGCCCATAATGCCCTCCTGTTGGTCCTGTGTGACAATGGTTTAATATTTGACTGGCTTCATCTCCGAATACACATCGGCGTATTATTCCATCGGGACAACTTTTAAACAAATGTGGATCTTCCCAGAAATAGTGTTTTATATCACTAAAGAATTTCTTTCGTTTTTGGTACGATAATCCTTTTTCAAGGAATCCACATACTAAGTAGTTTGCATAGTCTGCAAACCATGGAATTTCATTATAATCTATCTTCAATAGATATTCACCAGGAAAGTTGTCTTGTATGGCCGATTCATTTAGAACTTCTAATTCAGGATTTTCAAGACGAGAAAGATGATCAGCGGCGAGATTTTCTGCGCCCTTTTTATCTCGGATTTCAATATCGAACTCTTGTAAGAGTAAGATCCAACGGATTGATCGTGGCTTGGCATCTTGTTTCGAAAATAGGTATCTAAGAGCAGAATGGTCGGTATAGACCACCGTTTTAGCTAGAACGAGATATGAACGAAATTTGTCAAAAGCAAAGACAATAGCAAGGAGTTCTTTTTCAGTAGTTGTGTAATTCGTTTGTGCTCCTTGTAACGTCTTACTAGCATAATAAATAGGTTGAAATCATTTTTCAATCCTTTGTCCTAAAACGGCTCCCATTGCAAAATCACTTGCATCGCACATAAGTTCAAACGGTAGATTCCAATTTGGAGTTATCATGATTGGCGCATTAGTAAGTTTTTCTTTAAGAATATTAAAAGATTTGATACATTCATCTGAAAAGATGAATGGAGCATCCTTTTCAAGGAGTTTATTCATAGGAGTGGCAATTTTAGAAAAATCTTTTATGAAACGTCGGTAAAAACCGGCATGCCCTAGAAAACTCCTAACTCCTCTAACATTGGTGGGATATGAAAGTTTAGCAATTACATCTACTTTAGCTCTATCCACTTCAATTCCTTCCTTTGAAATTTTATGACCAAGAACGATGCCTTCTTTAACCATGAAATGGCATTTCTCCCAATTAAGTACTAGATTTGATTGTTCGCATCTAATAAGCATTCGTTCAAGATTAACTAGACATGATTCAAATGTATCACGAAGACTGAAAAGTCATCCATGAAAACTTCCATGCATTCTTCTATCATGTCATGAAAAATCGCCATCATGCACCTTTGAAAGGTTGCAGGGCGTTGCAAAGTCCAAATGGCATGCGTTTGTAAGCAAAAGTACCATAAGGGCACGTGAATGTGGTTTTCTCTTGATCCTCGGGTGTTATTGGAATTTGAAAATATTCGGAAAAACCATCAAGAAAACAATAGTAACTATTTCCGGCTAATCTTTCCAACATTTGATCAATGAAAGGTAAGGGAAAGTGATCTTTTCTGGTGGCGTCATTTAATTTTCTATAATCAATATAAACACGCCATCCTGTTACAGTCCTAGTAGGAATAAGCTCATTTTTCTCATTTGTGATGACAGTCATGCCACCCTTCTTAGGTACGCATTGAACTGGGCTTACCCATGGACTATCAGAGATTGGATAAATTAAACCTGCATCAAGCAGTTTAATAATTTCTTTCTTAACAACATCTTGCATATTAGGATTTAGTCTTCATTAGCGTTGCACATACGTTTTATGACCTTCTTCCATAAGGATTTTATGTGTGCAATACGAAGGACTTATTCCTTTAATATCATGAATTTTCCATGCAATAGCTGGTTTATGAGCTTTTAACATAGAAATGAGTTGAGATTTTTCATTTTCAGTAAGAGAAGACGATATTATTACAGGTAATTCAGATTCACCATGTAAATAAGCATATTCCAAATGGTTTGGAAGTGGCTTTAACTCTAATGTCGGTGGTTCTTCTATCGATGATTTATATCGATATCTGTCTTCTTCTTTTAGCATTTGAATTTCTTCTGTTGTTGGTTCATATCCATTAGCCATAAGTGTAGCTAACATTTCAGTTTCATCAATTGGTTCAGTACTTTCTCCTAAAGAACATTCTCCTGTTCCTTGTAATTCTGGAAATTCTTCTAACAATTCCGCATGTGATTCTATAGTTTGAATATAATAAAATGTATCATCTGCAGATTGCGGTTGTTGCATTACTCTATCAACTGAAAAGGTAACACTCTCGTCCTCTATACTTAGGGTCAGTTTCTTACCAAACACGTCTATTATTGCTTTGGCCGTGTTTAAGAATGGTCTTCCTAATATGAGAGGTACTCGAGAATCTTCTTCCATGTCCAGAATAACAAAATCTACTGGAAATACTAAAGTACCAACTTTAACTAGCATGTTCTCCATTATCCCTCTAGGATATTTTACTGATCGATCGGCTAGTTGTATACTTATTCTTGTTGGTTTCAATTCTCCAAGGTCTAGTTTAGTGTATAATGAATACGGCATTAAATTTATACTAGCACCTAAGTCTGCCAATGCTTCTATTGAACTAAGACTACCCAGAAAACATGGAATTGTGAAACTTCCTAGATCAGATAGTTTTTCTGGTATCTTATTCAACAGCACTGCTGAACAGTTTGCATTCATAGTAATAGCCGAGAGTTCTTCCATTTTCTTTCTATTTGTGATTAGATCTTTCAGAAATTTAGCATATCTAGGCATTCCTAAAATCACATCAATGAAAGAAAGATTTACATTTATTTGTTTAAACATATCCAAAAATTTGGATTGCTCGATTTCAAGTCTCTCTTTTCTCATTTTACTCGGGTAAGGAAGTGGTGGTTGGTATAGTTTAACATAAGGTTTAGCCTTAACTGTGTTATCTTCATTAACCTTTTCAACTACCGGTTCTTTTTCCTTATCTTGATCAGATTGTGGTTCTTGTGGAGTAGGAATAGCTTCATCAGAAATTTTAGGTATTTCAGGTAGTTTAAGTGTAATACCACTTCTCGTGGTAATGGCTTTAGCTGTTTCATTCCGGGGGTTAGCATTTGTATCGCTAGGTAGACTTTCCGGTTTTCTTTCACCTATCAATCTTGCTAGGTTACTTACTTCTTGTTCCAGATTTTGAATAGAAACTTGTTGATTTCTAAATGCTTGAGCATTTTGTTCATTGGTTTGTTTCTGAGATGTGAAAAATTGTGTTTGAGAATCAACTAGCTTCGACATCATGTCTTCTAAATTTGGCTTTTTATCATCGGTTTGTGGTGGTTTGTTTTGAAAATTAGGTCTTTGCTGAATGTAAGTATTGTTGGATACTTGTTGATTTCTAGGACCTTGTTGGTTGTTGTATGGAATATTTCAGTTATAATTCTGGTTTTGATTGTAGATCGGTCTTGGCGGTTGATAATTATTCTGATAATTATTTCCAGGCCTTTGGTTTATGTATGAAACATTCTCTCTTTGTTCCATTGTTAGTTCAATACTAAGACAATCTTTTGTCAAATGTGGTCCTCCACACTACTCACAAGTAATTCGTATTGAGTGAATATCTTTAGTCATCTTTTACATTCGTCTCTCGACAGCATCTATCTTTGCAGAAATGGAATCAAAGTCATGGCTAGAATCGGCTCTAGCTGCTTTAGATGATCTAACGATATCTTTTTTCTTGGTGCCACTCATGTGAGTTGGAAGCAGTGTTATCAATAATTTTGTAAGCATCAGTTGCGGTTTTCTTCATAATGGAACCACCAGCTGCTATATCGATGTCTTTTCTTGTAGTGATGTGTAACATCCCGTTTTTCCCGTACGTGACTAAAGGTACATATTTAACCATTTGTACGTTATGATTCGGAAGCTTATGCGTAATTGTATAGATAAACGTATATATATAATTTATTGTGTGCTAGTTAACATGTGCGTATATAAGTGTACAAATGAGCTTGTGTAGTGTTAGGTCTCGTGAGACTTAGATGTGAGGCTTAGACGTGTATTGGGAACGAGAATGAAGGAATTAGTTGTGGAAACCTTGGAAATTTGACTAACTAGTCGAAGTGGCCAGACCCAGGCGTATGTCGCGCCGCGACAAACGGGTTCGCGCCGCGACCCATCAAGCGTTTCCAGATCAGAACAGGACTTAAGCATGGTGAATTTTACTTTGATTCGTCGCGCCGCGACGTTTAGTGCCGCGCCGCGGCAGGCCTGCTGGCCAGGTCCCGGTTTTAGGTTAAATTAAGAGATTTTGAGGGGCAAAATGGTAAATGGACGTATAGATCAGATGGGTGCATTAAATCTGGTCCACTAGTTCATTTATTTCATTTTCCTTTTTCATTTTCTTTCAATTTCTCTCCCAAAACTCTAACACCCATTTGGATTCAAAGTGAGATTGAGAGAGGAAGGATTTAGGGTTGATCTTTGGAGCAAGTATTAAAGTTGTTCCTTGTGACTCTAGCTACGTGGTGATAGTCTCGGTAAGTTCTAACTCTAAGTTTCGAGTTTTAATTGATTATGGCTAGGGTTTTGGTTAATAGAAGCTTGTATGACCCATTTGGGAGTAAAATGGGTGAATTTGGGTTAGGTTGTTGTAATGAAACCCTAATGGCCATAATCTAGGGTTTTGGCCTTGTAATTGTGAGTTGAAAGTGTTAATGATATTAAAAGCATTAAACATTTGTTAAAATTAAAAGAGATGTCGTTTGGGTTATGTTTGACTAGTTTGGATGTGAAAGTGTCAAAATGGGTCAAGAATGTACTAGTTGACCTAGTTTGGGTAAAATGGGTGTAAATTACCCTAGGTGGATGTCAATTGAGGCTAGTAGACTTTAATGCACTAATGTTGGTAACTAAAGTCGAGTCTTGGCCATTAAGAGGGCGGTTGTGATGTAGTTGGGTCATTTAATGCGAATTGAGTCATTAAATGCCCAAGTAATTGTAATGTGGTTAATTCCACTAGTTTATGTATTGAATTGGTACTTAATGTATTAGGTACTTGTGTAACGACCCGGAAATTTCCGACCAAATTTAAACCCTAAACTTTATATGTTTCCGACACGATAAGCAAAATCTGTAAATTTGAGTCTAGAGAGTTTGAAATTCAATATTTAGATAATCGGTTACCTTTGACCATGCCTGATGATTCACGAACAAATAATTATAAATAGTTATATGTATATGAATATATGTGTAAATATACATATGATATCTAATAACTTGAAAAACATTAATAAAATATTATATGCTTTAGATTTGGAACTTAAACACGTAAGATATTTATATTATACAATAAAACTCGTTATTTAAAACCTAGTTATATATATATTAGTTAAATATATATATGATCATTCAATATATTATAATACAAGTAGTAAATTGTATTATATCGAATTTAATTAAAGGTTTGAAGATTATAATTTATATAATAATATTATTATCATTACTTTAATTATTATTATTATTATTATTATTTTTATTATTAATATTATTATTGTATTATTAACATGAAAATAGATATATATAAATAAATTGTTATATTATTATAACTAGTAATATTATTATAAATATCATTTATTATATTAGTATAAAATTCACTAAAATTTTTATTATTTTGATCTAATATTATCACTCCAATTATTATTATTACTAATTGTTAACATTATCATTATTATTACTATTAGAAATTTAATTGATAATTATAAAAATTACGGTGTAACAATTAGAAACATTTATAGTAAAAATGTAAATAGATATAAACTACACAAATATAAAAGATTATCCAGTTATTTATATATATTACTGATATGTTACTGATTTTTTTTAAAAAAAAAATTGTATATATAAATATCAGTCAGATATAGATAAATACGGGGTCATTATCAGTTTTATTTTTACCTGGTTAAACTATTTTCCCGTGACTCCATGTCGATTATCAAATCTGTATAACAAGTGAATCGATTTCTGATGTTCTTCAACTGCCGTTATCAATTACCAACAACACACAGAGCCTTACAAAAAAAAACAGAATTTTTTTTAAAACTCAGGCCGTCCCCCTCTTCTTGTTTTCAATTTCAAATTTAGTGATTACGAAATCAATTTTAAAATCTATTAAAGAGGTATTGTTAGGAACGATCCATTTAAAGTTTCTGTAAAGTTTCACAGGTTAAACTCCCATATCGAATTCGAATTTTGAAAGACAAGTTTTAAGTTCAAAAGTTAAACGGGTTATTTTTTTGTCAAATTCGATTTCTAGATTGCGTCTCTGTTAAAATTGTGTAATCAAAAAGTTTCAATATGTCTTTTAAAACATAATTCATGAAGAAATCAGAAACAGAAACAGCTTTAATTCCAATTTCATATGTTGAGTTGTTTAACGTTATTTTTTTTCTCAGATGCAAACTCGATACTTGTTTTTACGTTTCATATTAATTTCAAACTTAACTAATCGTTCTCTGTTTCTGTTATAAACCTAAACCAAACTGGTAATTACTAATTAATTAATTGAATGAGTGTTGGGTCCCTGGTCGATGTAATATGAAGAAGAAGGTGAATAAGGACTGAAAAGAAAGTACGGGTTTTATAATAATAATTTCTGTTATAATTCGGAAAAACGGGCATAGCCCACTGGTTCAAGGTGTTTGCATGTAACGAGAGGTCGGGGGTTCAAGCCCGGGCACGGGCTGTGTTTTTTTGAAAATCATTCTATTGAGGTAGCCTTTATATATTTTATTGCTACTTATTATTATTACTACTTATATTTATTAATTGTTATTATTATTAATATGAATATTATTGTTATGTTAATTATTAATATTAGAACCAAAAATATTATTATTAATATTAATAAAAGTATTAGCTAACAAATATTATTATTATCATAATTATAGTTACAATTATAACTATTATTATTATTATTATTATGGTCGAGTTAATTATCAGTATTACTATAATAATAGAATTTCATATTATTATCATTATGAATACAATACAAATTATTATTTTCGTAAATATTAGTATTATTATCTTTTACAAATAATAGAATTGATAATATCAACGTCATTATCACTAATCGAGTTATTGTTAACATAAGTATATTATTAATATTATTATCATTATTATTATTATTATTATTTTATCATTATTATTATTATTATTATTTAGATATACAACTTTTTATTATTATTTTACCAAATAAGTATTAGTTATATAAAAATTTATACATATAACATAACTATATTAATATTTTTATAGTAAATATTAATTATTTATCTAAAGTATATAAGATAAATATAGTTAAGTAAATTATTAATGAAACTTATAACTTACTAAAATAACAATTAATAAATAAAATATATAAATTTGTTCGATTATTATTATATGTTTTAATATATATATATATATAAATGATATAGGTTCGTAAATCCGAGGCCAACCTTATAATTGATCAATGATGTTATATGTATTTTTACTACAAAATACAGTATGGTGAGTATATAGTCCCTTTTAAACTCTAAATATTTTGGGCTGAGAATACATGCGCTGTTTTTATAAATGATTTACGTTATGGACACAAGTGATTAAAAATGATATTCTGCGGATTGATGTGCCAGGTAACTTAGTTATATGTTATAATAGCATGTAAGCGCGAATCCTAAAGATAGATCTATCGGGTTTAACACCCCCATCCAGTAGGCTGCACTAGACATAAGAACTAGTGGGCGGATGTTTAGTACTTCGAGGATTATTTATACACTTGCGAGTGTACATATCCATCTTTGCGAAGATGACTTATTATATTATTGTTAAGGTTGGTTACTGAGGCCTCAACATAAGCAGAATGATTTTATACACTTGCGAGTGTATTATATTTTTATATATGAAATCTTGTGGTCTATAGTTATAACGCTGCTAGCATCAAACCTATATATCTCACCAACTTTATGTTGACATTTTAAAGCATGTTATTCTCAGGTACGAATTAAGTCTTCCGCTGTGCATTTGCTCATGTTAAAGTTATTATTTGGAGTCGATCATCGCAATGGGACCAACTGTTGAAGATTCCGTCCGGGAGGATTAGTTTCGGATTCTTACAGTTGGTATCAGAGCGTTGGTCTTAGTGAACCAGGCCTTGCATTAGTGTGTCTAACTGGTAGTTGTTAGGATACATTAGTGAGTCTGGACTTTGACCGTGTCTACCTGTCAAAAAGTGTTGCTTATCATTTCTAGTCGGAAACCATCTGCTTATCATTCCTTAGTCTAGACACGTCTTACTGCATTTAGTGCATCGATAGTGTATAGACAAAATTCATATCTTAGCATATCTGATAATTCACATCTTAGCGCATCTGTAGACTTGCCTGATATATGCCGTAGGTTCCTTTGTAGTCTACGAAATTTTTGGTGTTATGGATATTCTATATAGCTAGAATATCATCTGATATCCGAAAATCTTTTCACATCGACGATCCCTTCCATCCACCAAACTGCTCGTTTGGCGATGAACCTGAAAGCACTTACCGGCGAACTTGTTCGAGAAACCATTTACCCTCTCATTTCTAGAATATCCCGTCACTATTACATACTATCCCATATTTCGAATCTTATTCATCCGTTCGCCCCAACCGTCAATCATCCTGTAGTACTAGAAGAAGTTAACAAACTACGCGCTCGTGTGACGACTTTGGAGAACCTGGAGCGAAGGATACGACCACCAGCAGCAGCACCAGCAGCATAATCAGTACCACCATCATCGACGTCGACAGTACCCTTATCATTCCTAAACCATAACCGCGCCGTAACTCTCAACATCACAATCTGTACCACGAATATCAACATCACACGCCTCAATATTACCATCTGTATTTAGAGTATGATATTCGTTCTGCATATCGTTCTACATCGATTAATTTCATTCTACGTATTGCTCTACCTCATTTACCTTCGTTCGACATGGCAATTATGTAATATCTAATGTTTTAGAGATCATGTAATCAAGTGCCAACAATAAATCAAATGAGTATAATATTCTATTGACTCATTAAATTCATAATTACATCCGAAGAAAATATATATGCAAATATATTTTCATAAAGATTGTAATTAAAACTTCTATCGTACAAACTGTTAATGATGAGAATATTTTAACGGGTGGGTAGTACCCGAGGAATATTTAGAATTCACATTAATAAGTTACACTGTACATTCTTCGAATCTGATTCAACGATCATATACTATCCTACTTACAACTATCGATATACGTATCCGTTTATCACAGAATAACCATTTTCATTCAAATTTCATATTCGGATTTTGACCTATCAGAATCCAACAAGTGGCATAAATAAGAAAACATTGGATAAAATAAAATTTGTTAGAAACAGACGAATTAACTAAATTGAAATATTGTTAGGAATCCACGCTAACTGTTCCGGCTAACTGTTCCCAGCTAACTGATTAACATTTAATTTATCGCAATTTTACATTCTCGCAATTTTATTTATCGTCATTTAATTTCTGTTATTTACTTTTACGCACTATAAATAACGGGACACGTATGCAAGGTTTCGACTTATCATATCGACCCATCTATATATATATTTCGGAACAACCGTAGACACTCTATATGTGAAGGTGGGAGTTGGCTATACAGGGTCGGAGTTGATTCCAAAATATATATATACTTTGAGTTGTGATCGACACCGAGACCGGTACACGGGTCACGATACGTATTAAGTAATTCGAATATTATATATCTAAATTATATATGAATCTATTGAAATTGGACAATCGGACTATTGGACTGCTAACTTTGGACAATGAAAATGAGTTAAAATGTTGATTATAACATATGAAACTAAAACTAATCTTCAAGTTTGCCACTTGATTTCATCTCAAACCTCATTTGTATTTTGACGATTCCGAACCGCATTCAAATCTTATCATGATTCTTGAAAATATCTTGATCGAGAAATTTACCCAGCCGCACCTCGTCTACGGAAGAAGATTTATGCGTACAGTTATGCATCTGAAACTTTCGAAACCAAAGTTGTAGTTAAAACCTATCCGCGTCAAATTCCTTATCATCCATTAGCAAAAACAATCATATGATTCCTTTTCAAGAAGTTAATTTTGTCACAGCTCCACTTCGACTTCTCAGTGAGACTACTCCTATTATAATCTTGATATTTATACCTTGTCCTTTTGCCGTCGTTACCGGAGAACCTTTTATATCTCACAACATCATCAGCAGACGTACCAGCAACTCGTTATCTCTTTGGCGAAATCCGCAACCAGTATTTTGAAAATTTCGTAGAAATTCTCCCATTATACCGAAAATGTTTATCCCTAAGAATTACATATTTCGAATGTGAAGTTTCTGAAAAACACCCTGGACTATGAAGTAGTTCTTGAAACACTGATAAAGCAGCAAAAACCGTAAACGACCTTAACAGTCAAAAGTTTACGATGATGTAAAGTATGTTGGAAAAGCTCAGAAAAAGAGAAGGGTTGAAATTGGAAAACGGATTGAGCAAAGTATGAAGGAAACCGTAAACAAATCATGAAGACTAAACTCGACTTCAAAGGATCCACACGATTCAGTGCCTACTGAAACCGTTAGTAAGAACCCTACTCCTTATTCTAAATACTTCCAGATGATATTCTTCATCATCACCTTATCTTAGATATTATAAGGTATCTTCATATCTTCCGTTATACATATTCTTCATATTTCTGGAGATATTTTCACAACTATTCCTATCTGAGATCATTTATCTCTCCGTAACATCTGTGTTACAACATAAAAGAAACTGTGTTAGTTTCTAAATTCTGAAACCTTCGAGTTTTAAATAGGAATGTTCTGAAGCAGTATTGGGAATTGATGCATGAATTAGTATAATATAATGAAACTTGATCAACTTCATTATATTACAGTAAGTCATGTTGAGTTTCTAATGAAGCATGATGATTCTCAGTACCGTCATCATGTGCCATGTTACACGGCTCTTACATTCTATCCAATCTTCAAACATAATAGGAACATATCATCTTGATAGTTCTATCTTTTCCGGGGTATTCTGGTAATTTAACAAATCAAAATCGTGCCATTACCATTTCTTTCTAAAAGCATTAGCTATGTTTGTTTCGAATTTCATACCTACGAATTCCGGACCCTTGCTCACTTGACTCAAGGACGGGAAGATATAAAACCCAACAACCACCCAGAATTTATAAACCGTGTATATCAATGCAGATAGCAATATAGAGACACATGAGAACTAGAAACACTATAAACACAAGAGTATAGTAGAAGTAAATAGATTCTTCTGGTGGTAAATGAAAAAGAAGAATGACAGATGTGAAAATTAAGAGTATATCAAGAATCAGAATGGGATGGAGCATATTGACGAATGTCTTAAAATAGGAGTTAAGGAGGAAGAATAGAAGATGTAAGTTGTGGAAAATAAGGAAATGAAGGGGTGAATTTATAGAGAAATATCCGACAGAGAAATCAAAACAGATTGCCGCATTTAACCAAAGAAGATCCTGCTTTCTAAATCGTCGAAGAACCAAATCTTATTACAAAAGATTTTCTTAAATTCCATAAATTCAAAAAAATCAATTCTAATCAAGTCATCGATTAAAAACAATTCCATATTTACTCATTTCACTCTTTTGTGATAGCTTCACTCGTGCGCTTCACATGATCGAATTATTTTATCTATATCATTCAATACTGATAAAACTCCATTAATACCTCATATTTGTCATGAAAACATTCCTATTGTTTCTATGGCAACCTATACCAAATTTCGGGGACGAAATTTCTTTAACGGGTGGGTACTGTAACGACCCGGAAATTTCCGACCAAATTTAAACCCTAAACTTTATATGTTTCCGACACGATAAGCAAAATCTGTAAATTTGAGTCTAGAGAGTTTGAAATTCAATATTTAGATAATCGGTTACCTTTGACCATGCCTGATGATTCACGAACAAATAATTATAAATAGTTATATGTATATGAATATATGTGTAAATATACATATGATATCTAATAACTTGAAAAACATTAATAAAATATTATATGCTTTAGATTTGGAACTTAAACACATAAGATATTTATATTATACAATAAAACTCGTTATTTAAAACCTAGTTATATATATATTAGTTAAATATATATATGATCATTCAATATATTATAATACAAGTAGTAAATTGTATTATATCGAATTTAATTAAAGGTTTGAAGATTATAATTTGTATAATAATATTATTATCATTACTTTAATTATTATTATTATTATTATTTTTATTATTAATATTATTATTGTATTATTAACATGAAAATAGATATATATAAATAAATTGTTATATTATTATAACTAGTAATATTATTATAAATATCATTTATTATATTAGTATAAAATTCACTAAAATTTTTATTATTTTGATCTAATATTATCACTCCAATTATTATTATTACTAATTGTTAACATTATCATTATTATTACTATTATAAATTTAATTGATAATTATAAAAATTACGGTGTAACAATTAGAAACATTTATAGTAAAAATGTAAATAGATATAAACTACACAAATATAAAAGATTATCCAGTTATTTATATATATTACTGATATGTTACTGATTTTTTTTTAAAAAAAAATTGTATATATAAATATCAGTCAGATATAGATAAATACGGGGTCATTATCAGTTTTATTTTTACCTGGTTAAACTATTTTCCCGTGACTCCATGTCGATTATCAAATCTGTATAACAAGTGAATCGATTTCTGATGTTCTTCAACTGCCGTTATCAATTACCAACAACACACAGAGCCTTACGAAAAAAAAAAACAGAATTTTTTTTAAAACTCAGGCCGTCCCCCTGTTCTTGTTTTCAATTTCAAATTTAGTGATTACGAAATCAATTTTAAAATCTATTAAAGAGGTATTGTTAGGAACGATCCATTTAAAGTTTCTGTAAAGTTTCACAGGTTAAACTCCCATATCGAATTCGAATTTTGAAAGACAAGTTTTAAGTTCAAAAGTTAAACGGGTTATTTTTTTGTCAAATTCGATTTCTAGATTGCGTCTCTGTTAAAACTGTGTAATCAAAAAGTTTCAATATGTCTTTTAAAACATAATTCATGAAGAAATCAGAAACAGAAACAGCTTTAATTCCAATTTCATATGTTGAGTTGTTTAACGTTATTTTTTTTCTCAGATGCAAACTTGATACTTGTTTTTACGTTTCATATTAATTTCAAACTTAATTAATCGTTCTCTGTTTCTGTTATAAACCTAAACCAAACTGGTAATTACTAATTAATTAATTGAATGAGTGTTGGGTCCCTGGTCGATGTAATATGAAGAAGAAGGTGAATAAGGACTGAAAAGAAAGTACGGGTTTTATAATAATAATTTCTGTTATAATTCGGAAAAACGGGCATAGCCCACTGGTTCAAGGTGTTTGCATGTAACGAGAGGTCGGGGGTTCAAGCCCGGGCACGGGCTGTGTTTTTTTGAAAATCATTCTATTGAGGTAGCCTTTATATATTTTATTGCTACTTATTATTATTACTACTTATATTTATTAATTGTTATTATTATTAATATGAATATTATTGTTATGTTAATTATTAATATTAGAACCAAAAATATTATTATTAATATTAATAAAAGTATTAGCTAACAAATATTATTATTATCATAATTATAGTTACAATTATAACTATTATTATTATTATTATGGTCGAGTTAATTATCAGTATTACTATAATAATAGAATTTCATATTATTATCATTATGAATACAATACAAATTATTATTTTCGTAAATATTAGTATTATTATCTTTTACAAATAATAGAATTGATAATATCAACGTCATTATCACTAATCGAGTTATTGTTAACATAAGTATATTATTAATATTATTATCATTATTATTATTATTATTTTATCATTATTATTATTATTATTATTTAGATATACAACTTTTTATTATTATTTTACCAAATAAGTATTAGTTATATAAAAATTTATACATATAACATAACTATATTAATATTTTTATAGTAAATATTAATTATTTATCTAAAGTATATAAGATAAATATAGTTAAGTAAATTATTAATGAAACTTATAACTTACTAAAATAACAATTAATAAATAAAATATATAAATTTGTTCGATTATTATTATATGTTTTAATATATATATATAAATGATATAGGTTCGTGAATCCGAGGCCAACCTTATAATTGATCAATGATGTTATATGTATTTTTACTACAAAATACAGTATGGTGAGTATATAGTCCCTTTTAAACTCTAAATATTTTGGGCTGAGAATACATGCGCTGTTTTTATAAATGATTTACGTTATGGACACAAGTGATTAAAAATGATATTCTGCGGATTGATGTGCTAGGTAACTTAGTTATATGTTATAATAGCATGTAAGCGCGAATCCTAAAGATAGATCTATCGGGTTTAACACCCCCATCCAGTAGGCTGCACTAGACATAAGAACTAGTGGGCGGATGTTTAGTACTTCGAGGATTATTTATACACTTGCGAGTGTACATATCCATCTTTGCGAAGATGACTTATTATATTATTGTTAAGGTTGGTTACTGAGGCCTCAACATAAGCAGAATGATTTTATACACTTGCGAGTGTATTATATTTTTATATATGAAATCTTGTGGTCTATAGTTATAACGCTGCTAGCATCAAACCTATATATCTCACCAACTTTATGTTGACATTTTAAAGCATGTTATTCTCAGGTACGAATTAAGTCTTCCACTGTGCATTTGCTCATGTTAAAGTTATTATTTGGAGTCGATCATCGCAATGGGACCAACTGTTGAAGATTCCGTCCGGGAGGATTAGTTTCGGATTCTTACAACTTGGCTTTGAGTTTGGAAGCGAATATTCATCATCCTTGTGTCAAGGTGAGTGGAATAATTATGCGTGAACGTATATAATGTATTTATTTGTGTGGTATGAATGTGGAAGTGTCGCGGTGTTCAAGACACCACATTTTAGGTAACGAGTAGTATTGTCGCGGTGCCTAAGACACTACTCATTGTGTAATTGACTTGTGGAATTGTCGCGGTGTTTAAGACACCACAATGTCATGAGAGTGGAAGTGTCGCGGTGATCAAGACACCACTCATTGTATTGAATGAAGTGTGGATTCGTCGCGGTGTTTAAGACGCCACATTGTGTAAGGGTTTGTTAGTCGCGGTGTTTAAGACATCACCCGGGGGACTAGTGATTAAGAGGTGTATAAGTAACACTAGTGGATGTTATGAACTCCAACGGACCTTCATGTACCGTTCTCTTGTATACTTGGTTAACCATGGTTGTGCGAATTGTACTTAGCATATTATATTGTGAACTATATGCTAATACTATTGCTAGCTTGATGTGGAACGTGGATAGTAGTTTATGCATGATGGATTTCATGTTGGTTGAGTTGCTAGCTTGTATGTGGTATTGTGTAAGTGTATGCAAGTAAGTAGGTTATATATGATCATGTATAATTATTGCATTCACTAAGCGTTAGCTTACCCCTCTCGTTGTTTATCTTTTTAGTTGCAGGCGAGGATAAAGGGAAGGGGATTGTCGGACACTAGATGTCCTTGATGATGTGCTTGTAGGAGCTTTTGGAAGTTGACCACCTTTTGGGTAGTTTAGTCCCAAACCATGCTCGTTGGGTCGTTTGGTTTATAAACTATCATTGTATTCGGTCAAACTTATATTTTCTTAACTAATGGCCTTTGTGCCCTTTTGTAAACATTGGTAATGGTTGTATGGTTTAATGGAACTTGTGATTTGGTCTACATATTTAATTGGCGCGTAAATGTGTATTATAAAAAAAAAATTATCGTACGGAGTACGGGTTGGGTTGTTTCAAGTGGTATCAGAGCATGGTCTAAGGGATTTAGGCGACTTGAGATAGGTGCCTAGACTTAGACTTTTATGTGTATGCGCTTTTAGGCGGGACTTGTACGACTTCGGGTCGAATCGGGAATGGTAGTGCGTAGGTTTATATGAACTAACCATGCACTCATTGTTTTGTGTTGTAGTTGGAATCATCAAGCGAGATAGACGTTGTACTAGCAAGTTAATGCGACGTGCTCGTGTAGCAATGACTAGCTACCCTTGCTACGGGTGCAAATCGTGTCAAACGAGCGATGTATTACGATTGTTGAGCGAGATGGGGTGGTATGGTATATATGTGTCATGTCTTTGGTTTCGTTGTTTAATCTTTCCCGTTTTATAGAATGAAGATGAGAAACGGACACGACACCGATAATGGGGGCACGAGCGAGGACCCCGAGTTCACGGCCAAGGTTGAGGCCATCTTTCAACGCCAAAGGGCGGATTTTCTTGTTGATATTAAGAAGATGTTTCTAGACACTATTGAAGAACAAGTTGTCGATATGGTTAAGGAACAAATTAAAATTGTTCTTCAAGAAGAGAATGTGGGGAGGCGAGACTTTTTCTTTAAGAACTTCAAGGATGCTCAACCTCCTACCTTTGATGGTGAACGGGACCCACTTAAGAGTGCCCGGTTTATCTCCGATATGGAGGGGGCTTTTCGTACATGTGAGTGCCCTAACGATAAAAAGACAAGGTATGGTTGTAGCATGCTAAGAGGTGATGCCAAGCTATGGTGGGATGCAAAGATTCAAGTCTATGGCGAAGAATAATGCATGGACTTTTCTTGGGATGAGTTTAAGGTGGAATTTTTTGAAGAATACCGAACTTCGGCTGATCTCACTAGGCTAAAGGACGAGTTACGTTCCTTGAGGCAAGGGTCGATGGACTTAAACACTCTCAAATCCGTGTTTTATCGGATCTTGAATGATAGTTATCAAGAGAAGATAAGTGTGAATGTGGTGAAAAGCTTTGACGAATTGTTTAACATGGCCAAGGGTTTCGAGGCGCTTGTGATGAGGAAGAATAGCCTTACCTTGGGCAAGAAAAAATTTGAAGCTACTAGTCAATCTAATTTTTCTAGCAAGAAGTTTAAGAAAGGCTCCGAGAGTGTGGGGAGTGTGAAGAAAGGTGCTTCGGGGGATTTCCCCTATTCTTGTCATAATTGTGGGCGAAGGGGACATATGGCCCGTGATTGCACCAAACTATATTCTACTACAAAATTCACTTGTTACAATTGTGGGAAGGAAGGACACAAGAAGACCAAGTGTCCCGAGTTGGTTAATGATCATGTCAAGCGGTTAGAGAAGGCGGCGGGTACGGGCCGGGGTCGAAATTATTTGATGACTAATGATGAAGCTAAACAATCGAACGAAGTTGTCTCAGGTACTTTCTTGGTTAACTCTAAACCTGCCAAGATATTATTTGATAGCGGTGCTAATTTGTCTTTTGTGTCGCCTCGATTTGTATCTAAGTTAAATAAACCGCTAGTTAAGTTGAGCCGTCCGGTTGAAGTCGAAATAGCGGATGGCAAGACGGCGCTAGTGGTTGATGTTTGTAAGAATTGTGATGTTGTGTTTGGTACCGAAACGTTTAAAATTGACCTCATTCCGATGACTTTGGGTGAGTTCGATATTGTTGTTGGTATGGATTGGCTCGATCGTTATAGAGCCGATATTGCATGCCATGATAAGTTCATTCGTGTTAGGACCCCAAGTGGGGGAGAGTTGATTATTCATGGCGATAGACGGAGAAGACTCGTACCATTGTGCACTTATGCAAGGGCACGACGTTTTCGCAAGAGCGGTGCCTTGTTTTATCTTGCTCACGTAGTTGATACTCGTGATGAGCCACCACCTATTCGTAAGATTCCGGTGGTTAACGAATTTGAAGATGTCTTTCCGGATGAATTACCGGGTGTTCCGGAGGAAAGACAAGTCGAATTTCGCATCGAGTTGGTTCCGGGAGCTACTCCCATTGCTAAAACCCCTTATCGTTTAGCGCCGAAAGAGATGTAAGAATTGCTTAATCAAACCCAAGAGTTGCTTGAGAAGGGTTTCATTCGACCAAGCTCCTCGTCGTGGGGTGCTCCGGTTTTGTTTGTGAAAAAGAAAGATGGAAGCATGCGAATGTGCATCGACTATAGGGAGTTGAATAAAGTGACGATCAAGAATCGTTATCCATTACCTCGAATCGACGATTTATTTGATCAACTCCAAGGTGCCACGTATTTTTCTAAGATCAATTTACGGTCCGGCTATCATCAAGTGCGGGTCCGTGAGGAAGACATCGAGAAACGGCCTTTCGGACGCGTTACGGGCATTATGAGTTTGTGGTTATGCCTTTTGGTCTCACGAATGCACCGGCGGCATTCATGGATCTAATGAACCGAGTGTGCCAACCTATGTTGGACAAGTCGGTAATCGTGTTCATTGACGACATACTCGTTTATTCCAAGAGTATGAAGGAACATGAACACCATCTACGTAAAGTGTTGAAGACGTTGCGAAGGGAGAAATTATATGCTAAGTTCTCCAAATGTGAATTTTGGCTAAGGGAAGTTCAATTCCTTGGTCATATTGTGAATCAAGAAGGTATTATGGTAGACCCGGGGAAGATCGAAACGGTGAAAAGTTGGAGTCGACCGACTACGCCTACGAAAATCCGAAGTTTTCTCGGATTGGCCGGTTATTATCGTCGGTTTATTCAAGACTTTTCTAAGATTGCTTCTCCTTTGACGAAGTTGACGAGGAAAAATGTTAAATTTAATTGGGAAAAAGAACAAGAAGTCGCCTTTCAATTGTTGAAAGAAAAGTTATGTCAAGCTCCGATGTTGGTGTTACCGGAAGGGATTGAAGACATGGTGGTTTATTGTGATGCTTCGTTGAATGGGCTCGGGTGTGTTCTGATGCAAAGAGGTAAAGTCATCGCTTATGCCTCTCGACAATTAAAAGAACACGAAACGAGATACCCGACTCATGATCTTGAGATGGCGGCGGTAGTGCACGCGTTGAAAATTTGGCGCCATTACTTGTATGGTGTCAAGTGTACGATATATTCGGATCACAAAAATTTGAAACATCTTTTCACTCAACGAGATTTGAATTATCGTCAACGTAGATGGATGGACGTGGTGAAAGATTATGATTGCGTGATACTTTATCATCCAGGTAAGGCGAACGTTGTTGCGGACGCCTTGAGTCGAAAGAGTACACATCCGGCGATAAAGGTGGGATCGTTACGTTTGATTATCACTAATGACTTTCTTGAAAAGATGGGTGAAGATCAAATAGAGGCTTATGTTCACAATAAGCACACGGAACGAATCGTTGGCCAATCGGAGTTCATTACAATGGGCTCGCGTGGCTTGTTGTCCTTTCAAGGAAGGGTATGGGTACCTAAGATGGGGGATTACCGACGAGTGCTACTTGATGAAGCACATAAGTCCAAATATTCCATTCATCCGGGTGCAACGAAAATGTACTATGATTTGAAGAAAGATTATTGGTGGCCCGACATGAAGCGTGATGTGGTTAAGTATGTTGAACAATGCGTCACATGTTTACAAGTCAAAGCCGAACACCAAAAGCCTTACGGTAAGTTACAACCATTGGAAGTCCCGAAATGGAAATGGGAGCACATTACCATGGACTTTATTACCAAGTTACCGAAGACGGCGCGAACCCAATACGATACGATTTGGGTGATTGTTGATAGATTGACGAAGAGTGCCTTGTTTCTTCCCATTCGGGAAACGATATCATCGGAGACTTTAGCTAAGTTGTTTATAAAGGAGGTGATATCAAGACATGGGGTTCCGGTATCTATTGTTTCGGATCGAGATACTCGCTTTACATCTCGGTTTTGGAACAAGTTTCATGAAGATATGGGTACTCAATTAAAAATGAGCACGTATCATCCTCAAACGGACGGTCAAACCGAGCGTACTAACCAAACGCTAGAGGATATGTTGAGGGTGTGTATTATTGATTTTGGTGGAAGTTGGGACGAGCACTTACCCTTGGTGGAATTCTCATACAATAATAGTTACCACGCTAGTATTGGGATGTCACCATACGAGATGCTCTATGGGCGTAGATGTCGAACTCCCATTTGTTGGGGAGAAGTGGGTCAACGAGAAATCGGAAGTTCCGATTTGGTTTTGGAGACGAATAGTAAAATTAAAATGATTCGGGCTCGACTTAAAGCGGCGCAAGATAGACAAAAGTCTTATGCCGATAAAGGTAGAAGAACGATTGAGTTTCAAGAAGGTGATATGGTGATGCTTAAGGTTTCTCCATGGAAAGGTGTGATTCGGTTTAGAAAGCCAGGAAAGTTAGCTCCTCGGTTTATTGGTCCTTTCAAGGTATTGGCACGTGTTGGTGAGGTTGCTTATCGATTAGAGTTACCCGAAGAACTTGCGGGAATTCATAATACGTTCCATGTTTCCCATCTTCGCAAGTGTCTTGTGGATGACTCGACTTGGGTGCCATTGGATGAGATTACTTTGAATAACAAGTTAGAGTATGCAGAAGAACCGGTTGCAATCCTTGATGAAAAGGTTAAGATGTTGCGGAACAAGGAAGTTAGAACCTTCAAAGTGCAATGGCGACATCGAAAGGGTTCCGAGTTTACATGGGAATCCGAAGAGTTTGCTTTGGTTTATCTTCCGGCTTGTCATGCGGCTTGGATCGCGAGGACGCGCTCCGATCTAAGTGGGGGAGAGTTGTAACATCCCGTTTTTCCCGTACGTGACTAAAGGTACATATTTAACCATTCGTACGTTATGATTCGGAAGCTTATGCGTAATTGTATAGATAAACGTATATATATAATTTATTGTGTGCTAGTTAACATGTGCGTATATAAGTGTACAAATGAGCTTGTGTAGTGTTAGGTCTCGTGAGACTTAGATGTGAGGCTTAGACGTGTATTGGGAACGAGAATGAAGGAATTAGTTGTGGAAACCTTGGAAATTTGACTAACTAGTCGAAGTGGCCAGACCCAGACGTATGTCGCGCCGCGACAAACGGGTCCGCGTCGCGACCCATCAAGCGTTTCCAGATCAGAACAGGACTTAAGCATGGTGAATTTTACTTTGATTCGTCGCGCTGCGACGTTTAGTGCCGCGCCGCGGCAGGCCTGCTGGCCAGGTCCCGATTTTAGGTTAAATTAAGAGATTTTGAGGGGCAAAATGGTAAATGGACGTATAGATCAGATGGGTGCATTAAATCTGGTCCACTAGTTCATTTATTTCATTTTCCTTTTTCATTTTCTTTCAATTTCTCTCCCAAAACTCTAACACCCATTTGGATTCAAAGTGAGATTGAGAGAGGAAGGATTTAGGGTTGATCTTTGGAGCAAGTATTAAAGTTGTTCCTTGTGACTCTAGCTACGTGGTGATAGTCTCGGTAAGTTCTAACTCTAAGTTTCGAGTTTTAATTGATTATGGCTAGGGTTTTGGTTAATAGAAGCTTGTATGACCCATTTGGGAGTAAAATGGGTGAATTTGGGTTAGGTTGTTGTAATGAAACCCTAATGGCCATAATCTAGGGTTTTGGCCTTGTAATTGTGAGTTGAAAGTGTTAATGATATTAAAAGCATTAAACATTTGTTAAAATTAAAAGAGATGTCGTTTGGGTTATGTTTGACTAGTTTGGATGTGAAAGTGTCAAAATGGGTCAAGAATGTACTAGTTGACCTAGTTTGGGTAAAATGGGTGTAAATTACCCTAGGTGGATGTCAATTGAGGCTAGTAGACTTTAATGCACTAATGTTGGTAACTAAAGTCGAGTCTTGGCCATTAAGAGGGCGGTTGTGATGTAGTTGGGTCATTTAATGCGAATTGAGTCATTAAATGCCCATGTAATTGTAATGTGGTTAATTCCACTAGTTTATGTATTGAATTGGTACTTAATGTATTAGGTACTTGGCTTTGAGTTTGGAAGCGAATATTCATCATCCTTGTGTCAAGGTGAGTGGAATAATTATGCGTGAACGTATATAATGTATTTATTTGTGTGGTATGAATGTGGAAGTGTCGCGGTGTTCAAGACACCACATTTTAGGTAACGAGTAGTATTGTCGCGGTGCCTAAGACACTACTCATTGTGTAATTGACTTGTGGAATTGTCGCGGTGTTTAAGACACCACAATGTCATGAGAGTGGAAGTGTCGCGGTGATCAAGACACCACTCATTGTATTGAATGAAGTGTGGATTCGTCGCGGTGTTTAAGACGCCACATTGTGTAAGGGTGAGTTAGTCGCGGTGTTTAAGACATCACCCGAGGGACTAGTGATTACGCGGTGTATAAGTAACACTAGTGGATGTTATGAACTCCAACGGACCTTCATGTACCGTTCTCTTGTATACTTGGTTAACCATGGTTGTGCGAATTGTACTTAGCATATTATATTGTGAACTATATGCTAATACTATTGCTAGCTTGATGTGGAATGTGGATAGTAGTTTATGCATGATGGATTTCATGTTGGTTGAGTTGCTAGCTTGTATGTGGTATTGTGTAAGTGTATGCAAGTAAGTAGGTTATATATGATCATGTATAATTATTGCATTCACTAAGCGTTAGCTTACCCCTCTCGTTGTTTATCTTTTTAGTTGCAGGCGAGGATAAAGGGAAGGGGATTGTCGGACACTAGATGTCCTTGATGATGTGCTTGTAGGAGCTTTTGGAAGTTGACCACCTTTTGGGTAGTTTAGTCCCAAACCATGCTCGTTGGGTCGTTTGGTTTATAAACTATCATTGTATTCGGTCAAACTTATATTTACTTAACTAATGGCCTTTGTGCCCTTTTGTAAACATTGGTAATGGTTGTATGGTTTAATGGAACTTGTGATTTGGTCTACATATTTAATTGGCGCGTAAATGTGTATTATAAAAAAAAAAATTTATCGTACGGAGTACGGGTTGGGTTGTTTCATGATGTCGCATCCTTGGTAGAATATTTGTACTATTTGACAGGTGTCTAAACCATGTTGCGGACATCCTCTTAATAACTTTCCAAATCTTGTCCACACCTCATATAGAGTTTCATTTGGCTTTTGTGTGAACGTAACAATTTCTCCTTGAAGTCTCACGGCTTTAGATGCCGGAAAGAATTGTTTAAGAAATTTTTCAACTAAAACATTCCATGTATCAATCGCCCCTTCAGGTAACGATTCTAACCAATCTTTGGCTTCTCCCTTTAAAGTCCAGGGAAATAACATGAGATATATCTGTTCATCTTCAACTTCTCTGATTTTAAATAGTGTACAGATCCTATTAAATGTACGAAGATGTTCATTTGGATCTTCCTTCGGTGCACTACTAAATTGGCATTGATTAGTCACCTTATGTAGAATTTGTCCTTTGATTTCATAATCTGGTGCATTTATGTCTGGTTGAGTAATTGCGTGACCTTGGCCAGTGCGTTTAGCTCTCATTCGGTCTTCCATACTTAGAAGTTCCAGATTCTCCATAATTGAATTTGTTGAATCTGAATCACTAAAGGATTCTGATTTAATGGTTGGTTCCTCTACAATCTCTGTTTGAATGATTGGTGGTTCCGGAGGAAAGATTAGTGGTTCAGGATCTATGAATTGTTCCTGAATATTCTCCGGATTCTTAATTGTGAGGTCGGGTTCAAAAAATAGATTATCGGAAATTTGAATTGGAGTACTTGGTCGACTGGATGATGATTCTAAAGAAAAATCAACGGCGACAATATTTGCTAGATGTCTTGATCGAGTTACAGGTGGTGAACGTATAAAAGGTGGTGAACGTTTTGCTTGGTGCATTCACTGAATATCCTATTAGTTTTTAAAAAGAAAGAAAAATTATATAAGTTATCCAATTAATAGACTTTTCTGATTTTTTCCACGTTTCGAATAGCCAAAAGATGCAGCAGAGGGGTAGGATTCGTTTGGTCTCAATATAATTGAGTACTGTTTGGCTCCAATAATCCGGTCTACGTACAAATCCAACTATTACTACGAACCAGAAAATTTTGATGTCTATCAATTTAACCGCTTAAAATAATTTTTTGTTTAAATTTAAAGAAATTTTAGATAAGAAATAGAAAAAAAATCTAAGTCCTAAAAACTAGAGCGGCGAGAAATAAGAAAGAAAAAGAGCGCGTCGAAAAACGTCGAAAAATAAAAGGTCGAAAAATAAAAAGAAAGTAGCGCGTCGAAACTTAAAAAGGAACTAAAAACTAAGAATTAAAAGTTGCGTCTAAAGATATTAAAGCTTAAAAGAAAAACTATATCCCAAATGGCATTAACTTAAAAAGGGTACTAAAATATAAAAATGGCGTCGCAAAATTCTAAAGCACCTAAATCTTAGTCTAAAGAAAAAGCACTTAAGGGATTTTACGGCAAATCTTAAAAATCTAGAAATAAAAATAACTATGGCAAAAACTATATATTAAAACTAAAAAGAGCGAAAAATACAAATATTACGCTTAAACGATTAAAAGGTACAAAATATAAAAAAAAATAAACTTAAAGTTGTAAAAAGTACAATTTTTATAAAAATATTATTTTTATATTATTTATTTTATAAAACTATTAATTTTATAATTTATTAAAACTTATTAAACTTAAAATACAAATTAATTAAAACTAATACCAAATATTATATATTTAAAACCCTAAACCCTAATTAGGGTTATAAGTAAATAATAATAATAATATTTACCCCGTAATGATTGTTGTTTGGCAGTCAACTGTGGCGTGTCTGACAGGGCCATGCGATCGCATGGTCCTCACGTTAAAAATCCATGCGATCGCATGGATAAGGATTTCGGGCCAGGGTTGGGCTGCTACAGTACGGGCCTCGAGTTTTTATATTATTTTTTTTTTTCGGTATTCTGATTTATATATATATAATATATTTATATAAATTAAATAAAACTTATATTTTTACAAAATAAAAATAAAGAAACTTTATAGTTATATATATATATATTTAACAAACTATTAAAAATATTTATATTTTTGTTTTTCTTTTTATATTTTCGTATATTTAAAACATATTTTTACAAAAGCATATTTTTATAAAAGGAAACTAAAAATTAATAAAAATCTTCTTTTTTTTATATATATAGCGTTGCGCTTCCGGCGTTTAAGCAAGAATGTCCCCGGCAGCGGCGCCAAAAATACTTGATGTGTGCGAGGGGTACTAGGAAATAGTATTATTTTTACAACGAAATACTATTAAATACGATACAATTTTACACAAGATATTTATTTATTTATAGAATGGATATACCCAAACCTTGCTACAACACTTATAGGCAGTGTACCTAATCGTACAGTAGTGTAGTTTTTAGTAAGTCCAGTTCGTTCCACATGGATCTCTTAAACAAGCTTAACGCTATATATTTAAAAACTATATTTTTAAAAATACAAAAATATATATAAGTAATATTATTATTATAAAGGGGGGTTTTTACCGTTTAATGACCGGTTTGTCATTTTAAAACTTTAGTCGCAGTTAAAACCTAATGTAAAATATAAATATAACTTAATTTAAAGCATGAAGTAAATAACGATAATGAAATTGCGATAAATAAAAGAGCGATAAAATAAAATTGCGATAATTAAAGATTACGATAATTAAAAGTGCAATTAAATACAATGACAATAAATAAAAGTGCGATAATTAAAAGTGCAATTAAATATGAAATAAAAGAATTATGCTTATTTAAACTTCCATAATCATGATGTTTGACGTGTTGTTTTTAGTTTATTCCCATGAGTTAATTGTCCTTTGTCCTGAATTATTCGATATGTCCATACGGATTTGTCCATAATAGTTCATCAGTCATAAATATAAAGTGCGAAAGTCTTCGTCAAATTATTCTTATTCCCGAAGTCAAATATTCCAACTAATTGGGGATTCGAATTGTAACAAGGTTTTAATACTTTTTTTTAATGAATACACCAGGTTATCGACTGCGTGTAAACCAAGGTTTTACTACTTTGTTAACAATTACACCAATTACCCTTGAATGTAATCCACCCCTGTTTCAACAAGTCTATTAACTATTAATCCAGTTTCGTGTCCGGTAAAATGAACAATTATTGGTATTTATAGATATCCCGCCCACCGTACCCAGTCAAGCGTATGTGGTTATATATAAATACGTCAAATTATAAGTCTATATATTAATTTAACGAGGTATCGTTTAGTTAATATAAAACCCATTAATAGCCCATAGTCTAATTTCCACAAGTGTCGTTCTTTTATCCAAACCCCAATTATGGTACAAAGCCCAATTACCCAATTTTAATATTCAGCCCAACATCATGATTACTTCGGCATTAAATAAGCATAATAATAACTTAGCTACGAGACATTAATTTAAAAATAACATTAACCATAACTTACAGTGATTAAAAATAGCGTAGCGTTACACGGACAGAATTTCGACTTACACACTTACAACATTCGCTAACATACCCTTATTATTAGAATTTAAAATTAAAATTAAAATTAAAATATAATATATATATATATATATATATATATATATATATATATATATATATATATATATATATATATATATATATATATATATATATATATATATATATATATATATATATATTTACGTATATAGATAGAGAGATGGATGGATATATATTCTCAAAACTGAGCCAAAACACGCGAATTTATAGGACCAGACCTGATACTGCTCACCATGCGATCGCATGGATTTTTGCCTTCCAGTCCATGCGATCGCATGGCTCCTTTTCCCAGCCCACATGTTGTTGTTTGCATTCTGCCGACGGTTTATATAATAATATATAATATATAAATAATTTATATAATTATTTAAATATTATATTTTATTCTTGTGCATAGTAGACTTGTAATTTTTAGTCCGTTACGTCGAGCGTTGAGAGTTGACTTTGGTCCCGGTTCCGGATTTTCGAACGTCCTTGCGTATAATTTAATATCTTGTACTTTGCGTTTTGTGTCTTGTACTCTTGTAATTTTGAGACGTTTCTTATCAATAATTGGAACCACTTTGATTGTATTTTGTACTTTTGAGCTTTTTGGTTGTTTGCGTCTTCAATTTGTCGAATCTGTCTTTTGTCTTCACCTTTTATTATTTAAACGAATATCACTTGTAAATAGAATAATTGCAACTAAAAGCTTGTCTTTCTTGAGGGATAATGCTATGAAATATATGTTCGTTTTTAGCATTATCAGGTATTTATCATTATAACGTTAAAGTTTAGTTACCAGGGTGCTCTGTTATGTAGAATCTATTGATAAACGTTTCTGGATGAAATAACTGAAATCTTGTGATCCACTTTTATATACAGATTATGCGAAACACTAAAACTATGAACTCACCAACCTTTGTGTTGACACTTGTTAGCATGTGTATTCTCAGGTTTCTTAGAAGTCTTCCGCTGTTTGCTTATATGTTAGACAAGCTATGTGCATGGAGTCGTACATGGCATATTTTTCAAAGAAACGTTGCATTCACCAAATCATCACCATGTATCTTATTTTGAGTGCATTGTCAACGGAAGTACTATTGTAAACTATTATTTACGGTGATTGTCTATATGTAGAAATTATCAGATGTCGAAAACCTTTGATTTAAATATTCATTTATGGTGTGCCTTTTCAAAAGAATGCAATGTTTACAAAATGTATCATATAGAGGTCAAATACCTCGCAATGAAATCGATGAATGACATGTTCGTCCATATGGATTTGGAGCGATCATCACAGATGGTTACTTCAATAACTCCTTATCGGACACAACAACATCTGCCCTCTCTCTCACGCCCAAAACATTTAGTAAGAATAGGAAACGTGGTCGATTAAAAGCTTTAGTAAACAAGTCAGCACACTGGGTCTGAGTACCGATCTGAAGGACATCTATTAAACGCTTTTCATAACAGTCCCTAATGAAATGGTACTTGATCCTATGTGTTTGATCTTAGAATGATTTACAGGATTCTTAGTTACAGCAATAGCAGCGGTATTATCAACATAGATAGGAGTGTCAGAAATATGCAAACCGTAATCCCGCAGCTGTTGTTGGATCCAGACAACCTGAGATGCACAGCTTGCTGCAACAATATATTCAGCTTCACACGTGGATTGTGCAACAGCAGTCTGTTTCTTACACTGCCAACTCACCAGCCTGCTACCCAGAAACTGACAGCCTCCAGAGGTAGATTTGAAATCTATTTTACATCCTACATAGTCTGAGTATGCTGTTAACTCAAATCCATCCTTCCGTGGATACCATAAGCCCAAACTCGGAGTCCCCTTGAGATACCGCATGATCTTCTTTGCAGCGAGCATATGATTCACATTTGGTTTTGCTTGATAACGAGCACACAAGCATGTTGCGAACATGATATCCGGTCGAGATGTTGTAAGGTACATCAAAGAACCAATAATAGCCCTATAAAGAGTCAGAATGACCTTTGCTCCTGTATTCTCTGGTGTAATCCCGTGATTCACCGATAGAGGATTCTTGGCAACTCGTTAATTCTCCATCTTGAATCGGCTCAAGATGTCAGATACATACTTCGATTGATGTAAAAATATGCCTTTTTCCGTTTGATCAACCTGCAACCCTAAAAACAAATTAATGGCCCCCAGTGAACTCATCTTCAATCGTTTCTGCATTACCTCTTCAAACTCATCAACCATCTTTTGATCGGTAGACCCAAAGATTATGTTGTCCACATAAACCTGTACCAGCATGATATCGTTGCCTCTTTCTTTGATAAACAGAGTCTGATCGATGACTCCCCTTCTGAAACTATTTTCTATCATATAGTTTGATAGAGTTGCATACCAAGCTCGCGGGGCTTGATGAAGACCATATAGCACTTTCTCCAAAAGATACACCTTTTTCGGATGATGTGGATCGACAAAACCCGGTGGTTGAGTCACATACACCGTTTCCTGGATATTTCCATATAAGAACGCACTCTTCACATCCATCTGATAGACCTTGAATCCTTTGTACGAAGCAAAAGATAAAAACATGCGAACTACCTCCAGGCTTGCAACCGGAGCATACACTTCATCGTAGTCTATCTCTGAAATCTGCTGATATCCTCTGACAACCAATCGTCCTTTGTTCCGGATCACGATACCTTGATCATCTTTCTTGTTTTTCAGAACCCAGTTCAAACCATATGGCTTACAGCCTGAAGGAGGGATTACCAAACGCCAAACACCCAAATGATTGACATCATAGCTGAAACCCACTCGTCATACTGAAATGCATCTTTGACATCTTCAGGTTCGATTTACGACACAAAGCAGTAGTGTGCATTTCTGAAGATTCTTCCGGTCTGATTCAATTGAGTATAAAAGCGGTAACAACATTAGCAGAGGGTGTTGCTCGATCAACTGAAGTAGAAGGTCCACCTGGCTGAGCACCTGAAACACCTGCAGGGTTAATTACAAAGTTATCAAAACGTTTAGGAAGAGATACCGTTTGACTTGACCGTCGTGGTCCGTCGTTCTCCGTTGATTCAGTAGTCGTGTTCTGAATGGGTTCCTAATCAGTTGGCTGAATAAGCACCTCATCCATCACATCTTCAAATACATCATCGATATCTTCTTCCTCCTCTGCAGATTGAAATGTAGCCTCTTCTTGTTGAGGAATTGAATTATTAGAATCTGAATCATCATTTGTTCTTGTCATTGGTGCACTTTTCTCAGCTTCTAATGGTATGTTAGTCTGCATACGCACATCAGACATGCGTTCAGCGGAGATACGCATGTTATACATCATTTGTGCTGCAAGCTCTTCATCCTCAGGGTTATCTACTGGAAGATGGAAAGTGTAACACCCTGACTAGTGGCCTAGATGAAATATGTATATTATTATTTTATTATTATAATTTAAATATGATATTTAAATTATGAGTAATTCATGTGATTTAATTATAAGGAGTGAAATAATAAATTATGAGTTGATAATCTATTATGTGACTAAATTAATGTGCTCGTGACGATGGTCACAGAAAATATTTGTTTGTGTGATTTGGACCTCATTAGGACTGCTTAACGAGGTGCGTTGTGTTTCAGATTACGGGTAAAATATATCTGTTAATACAATAAAACATGAAGTAGTGGTTTTTGGGTGAAAGTACACATGTGCACACGTGTTTAATTCTTGTTTAATTTCTTTGCAAATGAATCAGGAACCGAACCCGATTGTTTTCCTCATTTGTGAATTCATTTTCTAAATTGCACATAATACAAACTCATGCGTACATCAACATACTTTTGCTTTTAATATTTGATTTTTGTTCCTTTAATTTTAAGAAGGCATGAGTAGTACTTATAGTGTACTGTGAATTTAATTAGAACCAAACATATACATATACATACATCGCAAATGAAACACACCCTTTTTGGGTCCCCTGATTCGTGGCTTTCAAACAAAAAGGAAGAAGAAGTGTTTATTATTATTGATGATCAAGAAGCTTTTAACAAGGTGTGTATATGTATGGATAATTATAGTGATTTATATATTAGAGTTTTTATAGTTATGACAATTAATGGAGTAATGATCAAATCTTATGGTTTGATGTTTATGTGCTTAAATTGATAGTGGTTATAACTTGATTATGATATATATATATATATATATATATATATATATATATATATATATATATATATATATATATATATATATATATATGATTGTGGTATGACTAATTCATGTTAAGTAGGTGAAATGGTGAATCTAGGGTTTTGGTTAAGATTTCGGTATTATTTATATTATGATCAAATCTTGTATAACACAAGAGTGTAAGTATTTTTTAGACTTGTGTGATGATGGAAACATGTTGTATATGTATTAGGTGATTTTTGTGTTTCACCAAATTAATCAAAAGAAGCGGAAATAGAATCTTTGGGTGTTAAACCCATTTTAACTGCTGTGACAGATGTTCTTCAGCTCTCACACGAGTGACTTGTCACTCGTGCGATTGAGTCATAAAAATGGCATGAGTGAGACCCACTCGTGCGAGTGAGGTCTCACCCCATGCGAGTAACCTCGCTTTTGGTTGTTGACTAATTCGTACGGCTGACCCTCACTCGTGCGAGTGAGTTGGTCAACCGTGTATTATATGTTATCACTCGTACGAACGAGGTTTTGTTATTGAACCCTTGTTTGTGAGTAATGGACCGTACGACTGACATCTCACTCGTACGAGTGAGATGGTCAATCGTACGAGTCGGTGGTTTGACCGTACGAGTCAATATATGTTTGTGATGGTTGTTTAAGTGTGGTTTACACGCACGAATAAATGTCAACCGTGCGAGTGAAGTGATCCACTCGTGCGAGTGACAGTCACTCGTACTGTTGACATGACAGACTTTCTTAGTATTATGATTCTGCTACACTGATATGTTTGATGTAATGATTTTATATATGTGTATGCCGTGATTGTGTACATTTATGCATATATATATATATATATATATATATATATATGTATGAATATATATGTTGTATATATATATATGTATGCTACAAGTATATATATATATATACATATATGAAGGTATTTATGAATAGATATTTTGTATATATTATCGTATGGTTCGTAATTTAGATATGATTATGTATAATCATGCTTTTGATTCGGTGTATATTTGAGATATGATTAATGACTTGGGTTGTATCATTCTCAGGTAATAAAGTGGAAGTGAAGACTCAGTGACATTAGACTACTGAGTTCTGTTGCTAGTAATTGGTAAGTGGGACTATCCTTTCGGATATTGTTATATAGTGCTAAGACAGTGTAGTATCTTGTGCTATGATTAGTGATATGCTCTCAGTGACCAGTTATATGTATGATTGGATTGTGCCGTTAGTCAGTGACCAGTGACTGTGATATTATGTGATTATGTGTACACTCAGTGATCCCGTCGAGGTGTTTTGTTCGACGGAAGAGGTCAACCATTCCTAACGGGGTGTCTTGTACGATCGGAATTGGGTTGGGTTCTTGTGTTACTGATATGGTGGTATAGTGTGAATGACGAGTGCATCACGTCTGGAAGACTATACCAGTGTTTCAGTATTAAGGACTATCGGTAAACTCTAGCCCGATCAGCTAGTAGTTAATGGCCCGGCCAGGCCGCCGGTCCTCTTGTGATCATTTCTGTGCTAGTGACCTAGTAGCCTGTGACTTGTGACTTTAAGCTGTGCTTAGAGCTTATAGTGATATCCTATTTGATATTTCCATTCACTTAGCGGTGCGCTAATTCCCCCACAGTGTTTTGCCTTGCAGGTGTGTATTAGTGGCTTTTGGTGGGTATAGCAAGGCAAATGAAGATGTTTGACACAGAGTGACTCTGATGTTTTATGTAAATGACTTTATAACATGATATGTAATTAAGTAACACAAGTGATTTTGTGGAATCTGACTATATGTGTAATTAATAGTTAATAATTGACTTCCGCTGTGTATTTAAAAAAAATCCAGGGTGTTTTAAATTGGTATCAGAGCGTAGGATTGGTAGCATGTACACGTGAGTGTCATGTTCCCAAACCCTCAGTTGTGTCAAACATACAAGTGGGGGAAAAGGTATAAGTGAATGTAGGTGCTATGTGATTAGATGATTATGGTTAGTGATAAGTACTAACGGATTATCTACTAAGCTTTTGTGTGAGATGTGATAAGACAGGTATGATGATCCATCAAATCCTGCGGATGCCCCATGACCCTCAGCATTGTCAAAGCTATGTTGGATAATTTTAAAATTGAGTGTAACCAATCAAAATTAGATTAGATGGAATTGCTACAACCAGAACAAATTTTGATGAAGATCTATTTGGTGAGGAGACACTAGTGTTGAGGCAGGGTCAGGGGTGCATGTGACATCGATGTGTTGATAGATAAGAAGATGTCTTCTTATTTAAAAAGGTATGCCCTTGTTACATTATTGTAATTATTAGTGCACTATTTGATTGTGAACAAATGTCTATCTATATTTGTTATATATTGTTCTTGACTGAGACCAGTTGTGACGTGATTGCTTCTTCCTAATAAGGTAGAAGTAGCCAGTGATATGACGGCTTCAGTCACAATAGCTGTGTCTGAAGCTACTAGTGATATTATTGGGATTTATTCCCTTTGATTAGTTATCATGTTTTTATGATTGCCATGTTCTTTGAGATTTTTCATATGTGATGTATTGGATATGCTTGCCATGATTAGTACGATTTATTGGTTTTGAAGTACATATGATACTGCATGCGACATGCCTGTTGTGCCAAATTTGATATAGTGATATGTGTGATTTGATAAGACTACGTATGGCTTATGTAAAGTATATTTCTTTTACTTGATTGACGAGACACCCGTAGTGGCCCGTAGGGATTAGGGTTGGGTACTAGTCACATGTGTATGATGATGGACTTGAACCCTATGCTCTGTTGATATATTATATGTGATTTGCATGTATGTAGACCATGAGTGAACTTTCAAGTGTGATAATTGCTCTACTATTTTGATATGCTCGACTGAACTAGTGGTGTAAGATTTTTAGTGGTTCTTCAAGGAATTATTTTCTTTTCTGGACCCTCGTGACTTTTGTGGTGACCAGTAGAAATGAATTATCGGTAGTGCTCCCTGTGTTGTCTTTAAAAGATAGGGAACCTTTGACCTGAGTAGTGATTGATACCGGGTATATGTTTTGACTTGAAGATATAGTCGAGTTAGTGTTTGGAATTGTGATTAATGTATCTTAGGATGGAATGGTGTGCTTTGATATATTCATATGCATTTATGGTTGTGTACCCTCTTCGTTTGAGTTGTGTAATCTTCGGAATTG